>NC_086366.1:21820443-22139610 GCF_036324505.1 Eleginops maclovinus | reverse complement strand
TCAAAGAGAGATACTGCAAGCTCCACATGGTCAATAACAACACAGGCTGTTTGCTGATGGGGCGGGAGGGGAGACTGATGCTGACATATATGGGTTTATACCAATACATTTGACTTTATGTGGCTTTTTTACATGACAAAATATCATTTACACTCAATTAATTGATTGATCGTTTGGTGCATTAAATGTGACATCACAATTTGTCCTTGAGAAACTTGTTTTTTTTAAACAGATATAAAATGTACCAACATGGGTTGATATAGATATATTGCAAATGTTTCTGACCTTTTAACATGACAAAATATTATCTAAGAGATGCTTTCAGTGTTTCCCTCAGATTTTAAGCATTTTAAGATATCTCTTTTCATTTGTATACCTTATTACAACAATTGTTATTATTGATTTGTCGGTTATTTTCTAAATTAATTTATCAATCGAGCAATGCCCATCATAATTGTCTTCAAGTAGCTTATTATTTGACCGACTAAAACTATAATTTACTAACACAAGAAAGCTGCAATATACATTGAAGATGCTAGAATAACAATATCACAAAAATAAATTAATGCCAATACTTTTTCTGACAAATTGCTTAATTGACTAACATTTCAGCTCTTATCATTCAGTGATTATCCTATTATTATGATGTTCATTTTTAAAAAGTTGTGTGTGTGTGTGTGTGTGTGAGCTCAGCAGTGTATGGTGGTTTGAAGTGTCGGTCTGTGTGCAGCAGGCAGATAGAGATCAGAAGCATTGTCGCAGAGCTGATAGCACTGACATGTGAGAGCCGTGTGTTCCTTTCCATTCTGGAGGTGACATTTTATTATTGTTCGCTCAGTGATAACCTCATTAACGCTGATGACTGGGTGGAACAAGTCCGGCTGCCTCCAGTCTCGTTGTTTGGGTGCGGTTTGCGAAGGATATCAGACACAAAAGGAAAACGATTTTGAGATTGGAAGACGACCATTCACCATTCAGTTTACATGCAGGAAATCTTGTCATAATATTTCCAATCATCAGACTGCGTGGAAACGAGTGCTGTCAAAAAATCTGATATGTGAAATATTTTGACACTCGTGGAGAAATAAGAAACATGTTGAAAATGAGAAGCAACACATGGAAAAATGTTAGAATAAAACAGTGTAACATTGGTTCGGCCTTTTAAACAAATGTATCATAAACCGCTGAAATCCATTTATTTTCCCCTTTCAAGGAGAATCTCTACTCATTTGAAACTTTCAATAAAATCCAACAATGTCAACTCTCTCTTTTATAGGAAATATATAATAATGATTCTGGCCCAATGCAGCAGCAGCATGTGTGTTAGCCTCGCTCACACTGAGAGAGGCCTTACCGTTGCGTTCATCCCAGTTTCTATCAGGATGTGTGTTTGTATAACTGAAAGGTAGGAGCAAAAGACTGCCCCCTGTTGGTTACCTCTCTGAATTGTCCAGCTGTTGGAGGGTGTAAATGATGAAAATATTAAACAACGGATTTTATGATACGTCCTGAAGTGAGGCTTGTGTCCCATGACTGTGTGTACATGTGTGAGTGTAGCATGATGCATTAATCCATACAAGAGCAGACTGTGACAGCTATATGCTATTTTGGGGTTTTATAAGGTATGTCTTCATTGATTCCATCTTTGTTTTTTTCCATTTCAGTGTACAAATAAGAACATTTTTCTTTTAAATACTGCTTTTTTTTTGTAAAGGGCATCAAGTGAGTGCAGACCGCCGCCAATGCAGTGCACTGAATAAACTGAAACGTTGACTTTAATTAAATGTATTGTCAACAAATGTCATATAATTGTATGAGGTTAGTTGAAAGCAATAATATTAAGTTGAACCAACCCTAATGTTTTTTTATTTTGATAATATTATTGCTTTCAACTAACCTAATATAGTTAGGTGAAATCCTTTGACATAATACATTTAATTAAACAACGTTTTGTTTTTTTCAGTGTGTCTAAGTAAAAAATAAAGCGTGCATTCCCTTTGATTCCGATCCTCTGTTGTTTAAAGTACTTCCTTGGCCCATGCTAGGCCCTTTTAGCTAATTTCATAAAAATCTAGCTTGTAGTTTTTCTGTAGTCTTTCTGAAAATCGAACAAATAACAAAAAATTAGCTTCCTTGGCGGGCGGAGGAAATAAAAATATAAATTCTTTCAGCAATCCATTAATGTTCAATTTAACTCTTTTACCGTTTTCTATATTTTAAAAAATGATCCTGTATTTCATCGACACTGTTGCCATAGTAACAACCCTATGAACTCTGCAAAAGACTATCCTCTTCGTCCAATCAATCACATGTGACAGCTGTCAATCACTCTTCTGGCCAGAATACCGCTGCTTCAGCCATCCAACAAGAGTGTGACACAGACATTGTTGGACACTGTGAGTTTGTAGGTGAGGTTCTGCAGGCCCTGTCCTTTTTTTTTTTTTTTTTTTGTCCTGCTGCTCTTTTCCTGGATGCGTAGGCAAGTGTGACAGATCTGGGTCTCTCTTGATGTACTACGTGGTTAGCTGGGGCTGATTCCTGGCCATTACCGGCAGATAACAGATACTTAAAAGGAGTGAAATGGTCTCTGGAAATCAGTGGTGATGAGCTGTCATTCACCTGGAAGCAGAGTGTATCATCCACCATGGATTTTGCACTAAAATGAGTTAAATAATTATTGGTCTGTAGCCATGAAAACCCTTCTTCTTTAGTGGTCCTGTGGTTGTGCAGAGTTGGTATACTGCTGCACCTTTTTGCAGGCATGCCTTAGTGTGTGTGTGTGTGTGTGTGTGTGTGTGTGTGTGTGTGTGTGTGTGTGTGTGTGTGTGTGTGTGTGTGTGTGTGTGTGTGTGTGTGTGTGTGTGTGTGTGTGTGTGTGTGTGTGTGTGTGTGTGTGTGTGTGTGTGTTTGCGTGCGTGCGTGCGTGCGTGCGTGCGTGCAGCCGTGTGTGAGCCTTTGTCTGCCTGCTCTAGGATCTCACCGCCAAAGCGGGCTAATATTAGCGAAGACCGGCTCTATCTGGACACAAAGCAGGTGTTGAATGACGATAGCTGCACTGTGTGTGTGTGTGTGTGTGTGTGTGTGTGTGTGTGTGTGTGTGTGTGTGTGTGTGTGTGTGTGTGTGTGTGTGTGTGTGTGTGTGTGTGTGTGTGTGTGTGTGTGTGTGTGTGTGTGTGTGTGGGGACCAGGAGATTTTAAAAATTGGTGGCATCAGTGTTATTCTCAGGGGACGTGCTTTAGATCCAGATGCACACTTTTCTCTGGCAGCTGTATAGAGATAGAGAGAGAGAAAAAAAAGGCACAATGCACCGTCTGCCAGACAGCAGTCAAAGAGGATTGGAGATTAGTTCGGGCGCAGACACAGTCGGTCGATCAGTCAGTCAGGGAGGGAGGAAGCAGAAGAAAAAGCGAGAGGGCAGTGTGGTCTCAGGGATTTTTCCTCTTTTTTTTCTTCCTCCCCTTTCCTCGCCTCTCTAGAGCCCCGTCGCTGATTTGAGCCCAGAGTGTGGTGTGTCGTTGCTCTCCTTCTCTGCTCCCATCTGTCCCTCCCCCCATCATCTCTCCTCTTTCTCTCCTTCCTCCCTCCCTCTCCTTCTCTCTCTCCCTCCCTCTCTCTCCCTCTCCCTCTCTCTCTCTCTCTCTCTCTCGCTCTCTCTCTCTCTCTCTCTCTCTCTCTCTCTCTCTCTCTCTAGGAGATTAAATGTAGCCTCTATTAGTCAAAGCACATCATGTAGCAATGTTTCTATGGCCTCTTCCTCACTCACACTCTCTGTCTCCCTCTGTCTCCGTCTCTCGTTCCTCTCCTGAAGGGATAGTGGTAATGATGTCGGCACAGTGTAAGAGAACAGAGAAAGAAAACAGAGTGAAAGCAATTGGAAAAGTGGATTTTTTTTTTTGTTTTTCGCTTGCATGCAGAAGAGAACAGAGGATTTGTTTTATGGGTGGAAAACGGACAACGGATAGGTGGCGAAAACACGGAAAGGAGGACTACTTTCTCTCAATCCTCCCTTCCCTCTTTCTCTTTTTTAGCCTGATACAGAGGAAAAAGGGCCTCTGGCTGTAAACAATTACAGCTGTGAGGCAAATTAATGGATGATATTTCTCTCCCCCCCCCTTTTTTAATTGAAAAAAGAAAAAAACTGCTTCTTTTCCTCCACGCCGTCAACATGGGAAGGCAAAAAGAAAAAGAGCCAAAGGGGGGAAGAGAAAGATTGAGAGAAAGAGGTGGAGTGCTAATATTGAAGAAGAAGAGGAGGAGGAGGAGGGAGGGGGGGTTATGGTTTTTTCCTGTCTTCCCTCCTTTTCCAGATTGAAAGAGAGAGAATACAATGCGAGGGAGAAAGGGGCGAGGAAGGGAGAAAGCGGAGCGAGACAAGAGATCAGCGGGCACATTTGTTTTGTCCTTTAACTTGTGTGTGTCGGTGTCGGTGTGTGTGTGTGTCGGTGTGTGTGTGAGTGTGTGTGTCCATTTTTTTCCCTCGTTAACCTGTCTTGGACCTGCAGGTCTGGGTGAAAAAAAAAAAGTAAGTAGGGATTCGAGCGAAAGGAAAATAGTGTGACACATTTTTGCAATCCATGCAATGCTTGCAAGTGTGTGTGTGTGAGCGCCTCCCCCCCGGCCCCCCCAGCCACCCCTCTTCGGTGAGGCAGCATACTGGTATGTATGCTTGACTGGCACTGTGGCCCAGACTGCAAGCACTGATTCCATGGCTCTATGCTCGCTCTTTTATTTTATCTCTTCCTCCCTTTTTCTTTCACTCACCCGTTCAATCGGTCTCACTCTCTCACCCCCCCCCCCCTGTCCTTGTGCTCTACCTGTTCTATCTAACCTTTAACTACCACTTCCTTTCAGCATTTCGTTTTCTGGGAAGAGGAATCATGTCACCGACTCTCTCGTGACTTGCCTCCCCAGACTGCTCACTCTCGCTCCTTTAGTGTGTGTGTGTGTGTGTGTGTGTGTGTGTGTGTGTGTGTGTGTGTGTGTGTGTGTGTGTGTGTGTGTGTGTGTGTGTGTGTGTGTGTGTGTGTGTGTGTGTGTGTGTGTGTGTGTGTGTGTGTGTGTGTGTGTGTGTGTGTGTGTGTGTGTGTGTGTGTGTGTGTGTGTGTAAAGGCGAGCAAAGAGATAGAGGGAAAGAGAGCTTGCACATGTTTCATTCCGGCTCAGTCTCACCACCCATCCTCATGCCTCTTTTCCTCGTCTCCGTCCGTCTCTCTTTTGCCGTTCTTTTTTTTCACCTGACTTTCCACGGTTCTCCAGACGTCTTCCTTTTGTTTCTTTTTTTTGTAAAAAACACAAAATTCTTCCTCTGAACATCTGGAGGCATGCTGTAAGTAAAAAACCTGAGCTTTCTCTTTCTCTCTGTCTCTTTTTTCCTCCTCTCCCGAGCAGGAAGCGTGCTAGGAGAACAACGGGCAACGGGGGCATCCTGGATCCGAAGGGGAGGGTGAGTCGATACCAACGAATACTCTTCCTCTCCACTTCCCTCTCAGCTCCCCATCTGTTTCCTAAGCTTTAGACCACCATGGTGGCATGAAGAAGCGTGGAGCTTTGTTACTGGGCTCGTCTTTTCTCCGCACAGCCTCTCCGGAGGATTTAGAAAACCGCGCTGAAGGGGGATTTGCACTATTGAGGAAAAGCATGCATTGAATTATTTTATTAATGGTTAAAAGATGTGACAGTCGGATGCAAGTCATCATGTCCGAGGGTTTCCTTCAGGCTGTGCGGTCCCCGCTCCAGATTTCGATGCTTTAATCAATGCATCTTGCACGGTTTTTGTCTCGTAGCAATGATTAGCAATCATAGCGCTTTGGATTTTCCCTACAACGGCGGAAAATCTTTAGGCGCACTGTACAGCAGCAGGCTCTCTACCTGATGGCAGGAAGCATTTTTCAAAGTGCTGTATTGTTCAGCTTAGATGGGGGAGGGGGCAGGAGAGAAACAGAGAGGGTAAGAAAGAGTTGGGGGGGGGAGTTGTCCAATGTTGTGTCTGGCTGAGGCTTGCACTAGTTGTATGTTCACAAATACACATGGGGACAGTGGTAGATAGCAATGAGCATTCTTAATTTATGCATAGAGCTCACAAGTGTGTGTTGGATCCAGAGCTGCAGGCAGAGCTCTTTCTGTATGCAAGAGATGCTCATGTGCGTCCTGAATTTACTCTGTTCAAGAACATGCAAGATTTTTTTAATGAACACTTTGCTAGCAAAAAAGAAAACCCAGAGGGGGCTGCAGGTGGAGGAGTCCATGTGAAGATGTATCTCTCTCCGTCCCTGAGACCCTAACTTGTGACGTTGTGTTTTCATGTCCACGGGTTAGGCTCTCGGGAGCTGAGAGGGATGCACAGGCAGCACTATCCCTCCCCACGTTCCTGCCTCGAACAATGGCGGTCAAAAGGGGGAAAGGCCATGGCGCAGTGATTGCGCTAAGGCGTTCACTGCATGCTCACGATGGCTCAGTTTGTGCTAACACCCTGCTTTATGTTGCATTTCACCTGGGCTGATGTCTTTCCCGTCTGCTGCGCCATGCACCATCACGCATCAAGAAATGTAGATGGAGTAGATACTACAGACGACCTGGTGAAATCTCTGCTGTTTGAAGATTCATGTCACAAAGTTAAGGCAGGCTGAGCTTTTAGATGGATGACAGGAAGCTATCATGTTTTAACAACAGAGGCCTCATTGTAACAGTATTGCCCATTGATGGGGGGGCTACACTAATTATTTGCCTCTGCCTAAGTAAAACCATTAAATTGCAAGTAAGCCAGTAGTGCCAACCTTTAACATGATGGTACTTGTTTTCTCACATATAGCAATTGTGGTTTTTGCTAATGTAGCATTTTTATCAGATTTCACAAAAGTAAGACACATAAATTACATCTGTTCTTCGTTTGAATTAACAGTTTTGATCAAAATTCAGTTTCAAATCACTTCTGAGTCCCTGCACTTTAAAAAATTGTAGTTAATCCTTTAGCAATCCTATAGCATAACAATCAGCAAAGTTAGCTTCAGGTAGACTACTAACTGAATACCATGCCAATGCTTGTTAGCATCCTTAGCCACTAGCTAACTTCAACCAACAAGAAAAGCTGTTTCTGGTAAAGAAATAACTTAACAGCTGGTTAGCCTCGGTAGCTTATGAGAAATAATGCTAATGCTGCTGTGATAGCATTAACCGCTTCATGAACTACTGTTAAGTAAGGAAGCATCTGTTGTGATAGCTCTTTGTTTCTACAGCGGACCTGGCTGCCTGTGTGTGAGTGTGTGTGTACCTTACTGATTTGAGAGCAGCACAGAGAAATGTTGAGAGCGTAGCCATGACAGCTCTGTACATTATGTGCTTGACCTCAGTGAACCCTCAGCGATGTTGAAGCTCACTCACTTATGCTAACACAAATGTAAAGGTGTCAGTAACAACACACCCACAGGGCAGCTAGTTATGTCCGCTGAGAATAATATGTGGCATGATTGATATGTTAATTGCTTCTCAACAATGACTGTTGGTTTTATTATGTCTCAATGCAACCAGAGTGATAGCAGAGTGGTAGCTCGTTTGTAGACGATAGTAACAAGAATCCCACACCAATTCAGTGGGTCATAGTAGCACATGGCGGCTCTCGGCTGCACGTGTCCATTTTCTTTTCAGCCATGAGTTTCTTTTCTCCTCTTGTTGAAGGGTTAACCATGTCGTCCTCCTTGCGGTTTGCTCTAAGGGGCGATAACTTTCACAAAGATCCATTTGCAGCATGTTTAGTTTTTAACAGCAGTTACTTGACAGCATGATTCTTTGATTTGTGACTCTGGCCCGTCACAACCTTGCTAATATGTGTTTTGATGGGGAGTAGCGTGCATTTTGATGATAACTCATCTTCATGGATGATTCTCTTCATTTAAATGAGTGCTGAACTCCATGAACTTGAGGATCCAAATTTTATGAAGGGGAAATTGTGCTGGGTGCCATGTCAATGTTTGCCGCAAGGTACTACATAAACGCATATGAAAAACAGATTGTTATGTTAGATAGTTATTAAGCCAAAATTCTTACACGTAATCAAATCAGACATGCTTGAATTTAAAGATTTCATTTCTTCCCTAGTGTGCAACATCAACAACTTATTTTGATCACTTTGATATCACAAACAGTTTAGCTTTTATTCTTGGCCCTGAAAATATATTTCCCATTTTTTCCACTACCAACAGTTGGATTAGATATGCTAATATCCTTCAAAATAAGGGGTCATAATGTCTCAGTTTATCAACCGTGTGGATTTCAGGAGATGCTTCCGTCCTGTTGTTAATGAACTAATATGGATGTTGACTTGAACCCCCCCCAGGCCCTGCTAATCCTCTTCTTTAGATTCTCTCTTATGTAACGTCTGTCAGCCCTGTTTCTGTCTTTTTGTACCATTTCTCCATTTGTATTTGTTCAGTTCGGTGAACAAGCACTAACCTAGAGCGAGTTAGTGTCTAGCCTAACTCGAAAAGGGGCTGCAGGCTTGCTCTCCATTGTTCGGCTGCACCACAGAGTGTCTGTACACTGTGTCCCCATGGCCGAGGCAAACGTGGAGGATGGATCGACAGCAGCTTCATCGCCCCAATGTTCGATCATTTACATAAAAGGATATGGGCTAATCAGTATCATCATAGAGATGATCCTGTTTGCATCAGGAAAGCCTGTGTGCTGGAATCGGATCTTATCTAACATTTAAGACAGATTTAATTAAAATCTTATTATTGGATTGAATTGCAACTCTTGGGGAACCTTTTACCCAGCAGGTGTGTCAGTGAAACCATCAATGACACCTGATCAAGATATTGCACCAAAAAGTCCAAGAGATCGACAAGTCTAGATTTCAATGGTCTTAAGGCAACATTTGATTTTGTTTTTTAAATATCAGCTATTCTGGTAATAAATAATTCCAATTGCTAGCAGACAGCTATTGATTCTAGATGCATAGTTGCTACAGTGTATATATGGCAGTGCAAATCTTAAGTCCCAGGCTCCTCCAACAATGCAACATAATACATATAAGACCTAAAACCATAAAACAAATTTGAAAAACAATAAAATACTGCAAGAAGAAACAGAGTAGAATAAAATAGTGCAAGTTTATGATGCAAGACAAATGTGCAAGTAATGCAGATGAAGTATATATGTAGAAAATAAATGTTGCAGAGAATGTTTAAGTGATTGATTAAAGCCGCTTTTAAGACAGACGGTGGACTTTTGAAAATGCAGCAGACAAGGCAGTTTAGTGAGTTCAGTTGTATGTTTGATGGGTTGCTGCAGGGTTACGCCCAAAGCACCTCAGGAAAATGTTCCAACAATCGGCCCTTTTGGACAAATAAAGGTTAAATTATTGATCGGAGAGATTGATTGCCACGTTGAGGAAAAGCAATCGAACAAGGAGACAGGCGGCTGGCGATAAACCCAGCGTCTCTTTGTGAAAGCAGGGGAGCTTTCTCTCACTTTACAGTCACCATTCTGCAGCTCTTTTCTGCCACTCCCTTCAACACGCCGCCTCGGCTCAGCTGCAGGCGGGCAAAGCGCACTCATCACTAATCAGAGCTGGTCAGCATGTGTGTGTTTGTGTGTGTGCTTCCTACAGTATTATGTCTGTAAGTTCTGTTTGTGTGTGTGTGTGTGTGTGTGTGTGTGTTTAGCAGTTCTTCCCACTGCAGAGGGGGTTCACTACCACTCTTCTCTTTCGGTGAAACAAGATGGCGTCCCAGCTCCACGTGTGCCCACAAGTGCTGCTTAATGCCCGTTACCTATGGCACCCGGAAGACATGAGTAAACCTCGGGGCGTATTTACTCGCCACATAGCTGAAATTGCTGCGGCACTTACTGTAGCTTAGCAAACTAACAAGACTCAGGATTTGGTGCCGATCCAGTGCTTTCATTGTTTTTCTTGTTGTTTTTTTTCACTATGTGTTTTAGCTGCCAACACTTCCCGCAATCTGGGTTGGTTTAAGCATGGTTTGTCTGTATCTGTGTGTGTGCATGTGTATGTCCTCCCTGGCTTAGGCTGAGGCCAGTTTAAAGGAGATTTGAGATTGTGCGCACAGCCACATCACACCAGCAGATTAAATGGACTATACATCAACATTATTAATCCCAGAGAACCTGAAGTCACCAATGATGTGTCAGCAGTCTCTCACACACACACACACACACACACACACACACACACTAACATATGTAGTTACGCGTGTCCGCTTTGTCTCTACCTAATAGAAACCAAGGTGGTAAAGACTGCAGGCTGAGGTTAAGCCTGACGACTCATCAGTGTTACTGTTGTCTTGCTCCAGGTCAAGTTGGACTTAAAGACGGGCTGGAAATCCCCCAATGAATCAACATTTAACACTTTCCTGCCAAGACAAATCAAAGCTGTAAATGCTTTTTGGGGGGATGTTTGAAGGACAGGCTTAAGCATGCTGGGTGCGGTAACATTTTGGACAATTTTCAGCTTCAACGGCCTTGGTATCAGAAAGCTGTGCAGATGTGGTGATCCTTTATTGTGTGTCTGCACAGAGATTTGATTTCAAATTGGTTTCTTATTCTTTTTTCTTCTGAGTTTGCAGGTTTTTGGCAAGACCTATACTGTATTCTTTTTGATGATGATGAACATATCATGCAGCAGCTGGATCACCAACCCGTCTCAATCAGTTTGAGACTGCCTCTAACTTCTTCAAGATGTTAAAATGTATGCATACCTGCAGGGTGTATAAATCACTGTGAACATTTACATGACAATGTGAAAATAGCATTTCAAAAACTTTCAGTGTTTTGACTGAATTATTGTTTGCAGCTGCAACATGCTTGAAAACATAGATTGGCTGATTGACAAACATTTTTTTGATTGATTAATTACTTTTCCTGGTTTTATGGTACTTTTTTAAATACATGGTAGTAAACTGTGTGTTTTGGATGGATTGTCAAATGGAACAAGACATTTAAAGTTGTCACACTGGAAATGATAAAAACCATTAATTTATTTTCTGACAAATGATTGACTAAAATATTGATCTGGGTTATAATCACTGGGGTAATCGCTAACAAAATGTGTTGTTTGCAGTGCTACTTTGGTTAGCTTTACATTTGACAATATTAAGTAATGGGACAAATGCAACATAATAGTATTTACCTTAAAACTTCAGAAATTGAAAGTAATTTGTTGTTGATTGTAATGACTTGTGATTTCTTTAAACAATCCTTTCTCATTTGTTACTGTGTTTCAGCTTCCATTCATTTTTTTACATTGTCCTGTCAAGCTCAAATAAATGTCCATTCATTGTTTTTATTGTGTATTGTCATCCTGTGATCATGATGCCTTGTTCAGCTTATAAATGCTAAATTGTATTTGTTTTCTTCATCAGTGGAATTAAATGATCCTATGCATATTTTATTTCGATGTTAAACTTTACAGCATCCTACCTACTTAATAAGATACCCTTCACATGTATGTTTACTATGCCTGATTATTTATCTACACATTAAGGTATAAGGCACATCACAAATGATATAAAATAAATACATATTTTATTGTGTGAAAAGAGATCATGACCAGAGCTGAAGAGGATTTAATCTATCAGACTCAATCTATTTAAAGAAGAATAGGAAATGAATGCTATACATTTATCGTGTTAAGATCATGTAGTGCAGTTTTTGTGATTTATAAATGACTGTACAGGACTTGGAGGGTTTTTATTCCACATTATTTCCCTTTCCTATAGGCATATATCCTATGTTTTCCCTTTCAATAAATAGTTGTATTATGTGAGAGGAGTACAATAAGCCCAGTGTTCTCGTCAGAAGTCAGCTATTGAAATAGAAACGTCTTACAGTTGTGTCTAAATAAATGTAATTTCACATGAGTTTCAACTCATTCAACTGTCATGTTTATTAATAGAAGCTCTCAATGAGTTTTCAGACTCTTCTAAACAGATTTATCATCTGACATGTTTCATATTTTGTCTTTGGAGTTATTTTGAATACTTAAGACCTTCCACAAGACGATTCTTTGGCATGATTTTTTTGTTTTGTTTTGCAGAGCTGCCGAGACATATTGCAAGATCTGACCATAAAGACATCAGACAGTTAATGGACCAAAAAACAGAATAGTTGACAAGGAGTAGTCAGTATGCTTACAGGGATGACTCCATGAGCACTGAAATGTGGTGCATGCATTTGTGAGTAAATAATGTTACAATACCACCGCGGTACATTATTAGTAATGTCTGTCAAGGTAAATATTTAATATGTAATACTATTATTATTTGAAGTATTCAGATATTCATAACTATTATCTGTCAACAAAACCCACCATTAGATTGAATCGCTTCTCATGTGTTTATTCATTTCCTCAACCAGATAATACATGCAAAAATCAATACATACTGTACATACTGTATTTGCTGCACTTTGTACAACAGCTGCTAAACAGTTTTGTCTTTCTTTCTCTTACAGCCTTTGCCACCAGGTCAGAACATGTTGCTACATGAAAACCGAACTGAGGCAACCTTCTACTGCCCATACACATGCATACTGATACTAAGTTGAACTATGTCTTGTATTACAGAATACTGTATATTTGATGCTAATAAAATATGTATTAAAATACCTTTTTTTGTATTATTCCTAAAAATGCACAGTTGTTCTATGTTATCCTTCATAGCATATTAGTATAGTACTTGCAATTTATTCACTTTGCTAATTGTTTCAAGGTTTATGCTAATGCTTTAATGCTGTGTAGCCAAATAGCTGACTCCATGCTAGCATCTCAACATAGGGTAATACTTTGTCCCATGCTAACACTTAAGCATACTCTTTACTAAATGATGTAGATGGTAGCACTTTAGCCTCCTCTATGCTAACTGAAAGTTAGGTCAGTGCTAATTTTGAAGCACATAGCATGCTAAGTGAAAGTAGGCCTCACTTGACACAATACGTTGATAGTGTACTACAAGCCAACCATATATTGTGTACACTATTCTCTGAGACACTGCCTCATGCTAACATATTAGCATACACAGTAGTGAGCTTCTTTTTAAAATTCTAGCCTGTAACATGCTACATTATGGTTAAACAGCACACTAATTTTTACATTTCATTAGAGCTGTCTGGGTGACATGTTATCACTTAAAGTACGACGCATTATGCTAAGATTTAGTAAAAAATATTACCCTCACATGTTTGAAGATGCTGCAGACTATTAACCAATGGCTTTCTTTCCAACTTTTTTTATGTCCTTGAGCCTGCAGCTACTACCTCAGTGATTCACCACATTTCCAAGGACAACTTTCATCAGCCAAAGGGTTCTTGCCTGGACTTGTTATAGCCAGATTTTGGTTCTACGTTGGTGTAAAATTTGGAACCGGTACATTGGCTACTGCAGGGCTGACACGGAAGTAGGGTTATACACTGCAACACCAGATTTTCCTCCGAGCACAACAGAGTTGTTTTGTGTTAAAGGCAATTCAGGCTAATGTATATTTGATAGCTGTTACTTTTGTTCTGATTCTCCACATTTGATTTAAATTCATTTTGTAGAAAGAAAACCTTCATTGCAAAACATTGATCTATTGTGTGTTTGATTTTGAAATAACTGCAAAGCTGGTCTCCACACAACGTAATAATATATGGCTAAATATATATGGATGTAGATGGTGGGGAAAAGAATATATTAATGGACCCCATTGTTTAGATGGGAATTTTATGCAATACTCTTCCAATACTGTTCCCAAGTAAAGTTCCTATAGAGATACATGTTTCTATAAAAGTCTTGTTGGATTCAGGCAAATTAGTGCTATATGTTTAATCCCTCGGTAAACTACAGATAGATTTAAAATGTTCCTGTTGTTATGTTGTTGAAAGGAAGTCAAATCAAATTGTATCAGTTTATTTGTGGTAAAAAGGTTGTTTTGCAGTTTTAGTCACTTACAAATTCTTAAATGGTTAATGTTTCTCTTAAACGTTGTTTTATTATTATCACTGCAATTCAAATGCCAGACATGTAAAAACTTGTTTTTTAAAATTCAATTTTTAAACTGCAAATATCAAATGTGGGTTTTGGGGAGTTCTTTTTTATTTTTCTAAATGAATTTCTTTTCTACAAGTAATAGATACGGATGCCTTTTAAGTGCTGTGTTCTGCCAATTTATGAACCAAAAATAACATATTGGTAAAACGATAACATGGAGCACCAGATTCAATTAACAATCATAAGTAACTTTTTTTCTATTTGTTCATAATAAACAGGTAAGTGTATCATTGTTTTATTAATATATTCAATATATGTCATCATGTCAATATTTTCATTATAATTACATTCTCAGTTACAAAAATGTGAAATGAGTCTCATGACATGAATTCCTCTTATCTCGTGAGCTGCCTCAGTGTGTGGTTGCCATTGAGCACTGCAGGGAAAAATCAGCACAAAAGTAATTTACATTCTAAGAAAACAACATGGTGTATTGATGCACATTTTACTTAATATGATTTGCAATCACAGAATTTGAGGTTGTCTTAAGTTCCCTGTGTTTCAAATGTGGGAGCCCAATTTCTTAAAGTTTTTAAAGAGGATTGATCAAACACAGACTGTTTCTCATCCACTGTTGTTTAATGATTTTGTGACAATTAGGATCATTTCAACATGATGTATGATACAAAAAGAGGTCTGCACGATGAAATCTGAGAACAATATAGACCATGATTGTTGGAACAGAGATGTAAGGGGATGGCGGACTACAGCGGCAGCACAAAGCTGAATCTATCCGAGTCGACATGATTTATTTTCACTCATTCGCTGTCTATTACTCCCTATATCCCTTCATCTCTCGCTCGCTCGGGCTGTAAATCCATGCTGAGATTTGGCTCACACACACTGGAGCTCTCTGCAGTCGGAAGTAGGCCAAAAGCCATCCGAGGACATGGCTGAGAGAGGGACGGAGGGAGAGAAACAGTGAGGCAGGGAGGCAGACAAGAGGGGGGAACAACTGAAATAAACTGATTGGGGACTCAAAAAAAGGGACAGGATGTTATTTCATTTGCACCTTTAAATATTCTCTTTTATTGTTTGATTTTTTTCAACTCACTTGATATTATGCAACACATTTAACGTCTTCTGCTATTGATACGCTTATTTTAGGGCTTCCATTTCTTTTCTTAAATAACATTTCAATATACAGCCACATTAGGACAATGATATGAAAGATATACATTCTGCACAGAAAGCAATAATGAAGAAATTCCTTTTTGGGTATTTATGCATAGTTTACGGAAATGAGTAACAATTTAAACACTTCAGGATATCTTGTTTTCCATTGGTTTCAAATGTGGGAGCAGCATTTCTCAAAGCTCAAATATAAGTTCACATTTTTGCAGCTCATCTTTGATATTCAAACACATTTAAAGGTCTAATAGGATGATTATATGAAAGACATACATTTTGTACAGGAAGCAATAGTGAAGAAATTCCTTGCGATGTTTTCAAGAATTTTATCCCTGAGCAAAATTGGAAGGATATTTCAGGTCTGACCTAAAATCCTTTAAACGTATCATTTGAACGTATATATGCGATATGTGAGTTTTCTATTCAATATTCAGAGCTGACAACTAAATCATAATTGTGCTAATTACTATTCTGTTTATTAATGTTTGTAAGGAAGAATAGGGTTAGGGTTGATCAAGTATTTTCAACATGGTACTCCAACGTCTAAATGAAGCACTTTATAAATATATATACAGCATATGATGTCGTATTTATTCATGTTTTGCTTCAGAATGGTTGGTTTAAGTGAGCTCTTTGAATTAAAAAGACATTCAGACTATGACATAATGGATATATTCTTTGTGTCAGTAATATTCTTAATATTTAATTTATAGTTCATTAAATTGCTAAGCTACATTAATTTGTATTTTTGTCTTTTTTATGAAGGAGCTTTGTACAGCACTTTCATGTTCAAGTGGGAAAACTGATTTCCATTTCCATAATTATTTTAATTTTGCAATAGTAAAAGTGATTAACTTGTTGTCCAGGGTATGAGACGAAATGTCAGAAGAAAATGAAATAATTATTGGTTAATATTACCAAGAGATTTCGAGAGCTGTATACAGTTTGTGTTAAGCTTATAAGTGTCAGTACAAAATGTAATTTATTTTCATAAAGTATTGGCCTTGTGCTTATTACTGAACATAATTTCCTTTTATATGTTACATTGAGTCCTTAATGTTTCTGTTTATCCATTCAAGCAAAGGATACAACATTGAATCCATCCACGTACAAATAGCCACTTATTAAGAATATTGAATACAGGTTTTGCTTGAATGTCAATGCACTTCCACTGCAGATCAACAATGGCATAAATCTCACAGAATACACACACACACACACACACACACACACACACACACACACACACACACACACACACTCATTTGCAACTTCATGAGTCATATCGGACCAGTTTTCAGGCATTATAAACTAATATAAATGATTTTAATGGAGAGGATTCAAATGGTGTGGGGAGAGTTATCCACACAAACCCTTTGTTCAACTTTAGTGAACTTTGACAATTGTAACAAGCTTTGTAGCAAGCCATACTGGCAAAGTTGGATAGAAAAACAGAGGAAACATGTTTCACCTTGTGGGTCTTTGTTCATCATGGCTAGAATGTACTCCTCAGATACCTGAGATTAAAAAGCAGTTTTTATTAATTGCCTTAAAGGTCTTAAAGTTTTGGTCTTTATATTTTTTTCTATCTGTTCTGTCACAGTGATAGCGGCTCAACCACGGAAGATGCAGTTGAACGATGCAGATGTGCAGTTGAGATCTTTTTCAAAATAAAGTTTGGGTACTCCTCTGGCCTGAAACGAGGGGGTTCCTATTGAAAGACCTTCTCTCGTTTATAATCTGTTGTCAGGGTTGGGTTAGAGTTATGCTTGTTACAATTAGTTACCTTTAAAAGAATGTAATCAGTAACCTGATCTGAGTATCAACATACAACTCTGGAAAAAATGAAGAGACCACTGCAGCATTACCAGTTTCTCCGGTTTTACTATTTATAGATATTTCTTTGAGTTAAAGGATTTTTATATTCTTTTATTGTACTCTAGAGAATACTGACCACATTTCTCTGTGTTGGAATTCAACAGACACTGGAATGGCTACCACACATGTAGAGATAAAGATTTAAGAAAAATGTGGAGTGGTCTCTTAATTTTTCTGGGGCTTTATACAAGTCATATAATCTGCTCCTTTTACAACAAACACAATGTGCTCTTTTAGTTTTTTTCCAACTTTGTTATCCTGCTAGTCATGCTCAATTTGCAGGAATATAAAACTGATTTCACTTTTTTTTTTTTTTTTGCTGTTAGGGAATACAGTTAGCATTTTTGTATCCTGATTACGTAATATTGTTCCTTGCAATCCATTTCTCCCCAAGCCATTCTGTTTTAAACCGTCCCTTTATATACAGTATATATATATATGTAGATCAGGTTCTGTTAAGCAGCCAGGCTGAGGTTTAACCCTTGATGCCTTTTCATGGCATACATTTGGGGCCAGAAAGTGTAACATGTAGGCCCCAATAGGGCCAGTTATAAAGAAGCAGAAGGAAAAAAAATGTAAATTGACAATGCCCTGTGGATGAAAAAGTGTGCGTTTGTTCTACCGCTGGTCTCTCCAAAGGTCATTTCTGAAAGACGTCCATCTGACTTCATATCGGGATTCATTTCACCTTCTCTTCTGTTTCTCCTTCTCCTCCCTCTGGCTTTCAGAGTAGTTGCAGGGCTCTTCTGGATGTTTAAAACAGCTTTAACTGCAGCCAGTTTCTGCTGTAATGAAACTGTAATGATGCCCATTCACTACTGCCAGAACAAACCCATTGACCTAGAGGTAGTGCATGGCATGGAGACCCGTTCCTCCAGCGCCGATGGGGGCACCGGAGAGGTTTCACTTGGAGTGCGCTCTAGGAAGCCCCCCCCAAACTTTCACCCAAAGGGTGGGGGCTAGAGAGATACACAGGACAGGAGAGGAAAACAAGAGAGACATGTTTCTATTTCAACCCAAATACAACCCACCTTTTCATATCTCATTTCTCATCCACCACCCCCACCCACCCTCTCCACCTTTCTCCTTTTTCTGCACATCTCTCCAATGGTACGTCTCCAGCATACCACGTTCATATGTGTACACGTGGATTTGCGTGTGTTTATTTTGCTCATGCTGAACTATGTGAGCGGCGGTAAGCAGTTAAGTGCGAGAGCGATATTTTCCATGTACTTTACAAGGACAGGACTATCCATTTCAAATTGGAATAGCTGCTTCCTGTTCCATAATCATTTCCACCTTGGCCACAGAAACAGTTTCTCTGTTCTACTGTACACGGAGATGTCCTTTAGTTTAACTGTATGCATTGTATACAGTAACCCTGCTACTGTACGGAGACATTCCATTCATTCAGAAGCTGATTAAAAACAACTCAGCAGAATTGGACCTTTCCTGTGCTACTTCTAATACTGCATTACACTGTTTGTTAAGTTACGTTAGTGTGTGTGTGTGTGTGTGTGTGTGTGTGTGTGTGTGTGTGTGTGTGTGTGTGTGTGTGTGTGTGTGTGTGTGTGTGTGTGTGTGTGTGTGTGTGTGTGTGTGTGTGTTTGTGTGTGTGTTTGTGTGTGCCCATGTGTGTGTGTCCATGTGTCTGTCACCAGGATAATGGCAAAACTAGTCTGATTTTCATAAAACTTTGAGGAAGGGTGTAGCACTGGCCAAAGAAAAACACATTAACCCTTTGAGCAAACCAAAATCACGGGGCAGATACAAAGACAATTCTTTTTTAATTTAATTTATAACATAGTAAATGATACGTTTTACTTCACTCCATTTCATTCAAGGGGTTAGTTTACATATTATGATTGCACCTGCAAACAGTTTATAAAATTGGGAAGCCTGATTACAGAATCAGGACACAAGAGGGTTATGGTTAGTGTACGGGTATCTATATTCCCTTACAGTAACAAAAAAATAACTGCCTTAAATGCCATTGATGTAAAGTACACCTCAGCTTTGGCCCTGGGTTCATAAATGTCAAATCATTGGTATAATCCTTTAAATCTTTCTTGAAATATAATTGGCTTAAAGGGGCGCTATTCTGCTTATTTTCAGGTTCACATTTGTATTTCGTGCCTCTACTGAGACATGCTTTAAGCTTCAGAAAGCTCTTTATTTTTCTCATACTGCCTGTCCTGCATCACTTCTTTTCACCCTCTGTCTGAAACCAGAGCCCAGTCTGCTCTGATTGGTTAGCTGGCCGGCTCTTGTGTGATTGGTCAACAGCCCCTTCATGCACAATGCGTTGGAGCGCTAGCCCATAGAAGCTCATGTGTTACATAGTGATGTAACTGTGACAGGTATTTTAGCCTTTGCAGACCATTTACATGCATAAAACCCTATAATAACACACAACAGGAAAGGAAAAAAATAAAGCTTTATAGGGCATCTTAGTCTTTCTTGAAAAATGTTTTGAATAAGTTGAACCAAATTCTATGGAAGATATACTGAATATATTGTTCATTCAAAAGTGAAGCATGATTATTGGCCTGTATAAACCCATATCACTTGCTTCCCTATGTTGTCATGTGATGTGAAGGGAGTCAGCTCTGCTGGGTTTAACCTCCGTTCATTTGACTTCAGACATGGCTCTCTCCCAAAGGTAAACAGGAGGCCTGACCTCTCTCGGTCCACTCTCCCTCTCCTTCTCTTCCTCCCCCTCTGAAGTCATATCCCTTCATAATAACTGACAGTTGAGGATAATAGCCTGCTGTTGCCATAGAAACCAGAAAGCAGATCTTTGCGCTACTGTGTTTTCTCTACCTCTCTTTCTGCCTCTCTCCCTGCTGGAAAATGACAGTTGAATCTGAACTCTGTGGCCTCGCTCCGCTTTTCCCCACTCTCCTTTCTCACCCTCTCTTCTCCTCCCTCTCTAAGCCTACTTTTCTTTCCTTCTCACACCCTCCTTCGCTCTTTTTTTTTTTCATCTCTCCCCTTTCCTTTCCCTCCTCTCTGCGTACCTCGGCCCCCACGCTGCTTCTTCTCAAAGTGTAATCTGCGCTCGCTGAGCCGCCGAGTGCTGCACATGCAGAAAGCAGGGTCACGTCGAGTTTATGCTTGTGTCTGCGAGTTGTTTGCCGCCGTCATATCTGAGGAATGGGGCTGGGTTGAACCACAATGTTTATATGACAAAAGTAGAATCGAAAAATGCCCCCCCACCCTAGCATTCGTTCAAAGCCATCTCCCCAACCCTCCAGCTGCCAATGCTGTTGTCATGTGGACACTCCTTCTACTGGTTCCTCCATCCAGAACAGCCTGATGGGGTCCGTGTCACTTTTAAGTTTCAGGGGGAACTTTGAGTGTTCTCTCCCGCAGCACATAATGTATCATCAAAGCCAGGATTAAAAGGGTTTTTTTCCCTTCTCTTCGACTTTTTTTTTTTTTATAGAAGAGCAGCTTTGCTAGAAGATTTAAGCTTATTAGCTTAAAGAGCAGAGGAAGGGAGTTCTCAACTGGTGTATGGCAGACTTCAAAGATGGTTTAATCTGTCAGTACACATGCCCTGTACAGGCTATTTATACTGGGGAGCCATGTTTCTTCCAAATGACTTCCTCTAGCTACCCCACGTAGCTCTGGGTTTTCTGTTTGTCAGGATGTCTAGACATCTGAGATGGCTCTTCCTGCGCGTTAACACCACTTCCCCTGGCTAACAGAGCTTTTTCAGCTGCTGTAAATGATAAAAGTACAATGAGTTTGATATACGCTGTTGTTTCGTAAGATGTATTGTACAGTTATCTAATTGCATAACCGCCAAGGATATCTGCCTGAGCCAATTGAAAGTTAAAGCATACCAGTCAATTGAAGCAGCTGTTTCCACACCCCTATTAAACTAAAAACTCTCAATGTTAATTTGAGCGCTAATTCAGTTTATGGTACATAAGATCTGTATGGTTGAACAAAGACTCTGTATTATCCTGTCAAATCACAAAGACAACACAATCATTTTCTCTTCCCCTTTTTGTTCACGATCACCTCAAAGAGCAGATGTCTGCTTGATTGATAGCCATCATCGTAGATTAGAAATGCACTTACATTCAATCCCTATTCATACAAAGCCCTGATTCATCTAAGCTTAGCAGGAAACCTTTAATGATAACTTTCATGATAGATTATGGAGTTTCATTGTGGATTAGCATGAAGATTCAGGTGCAGAGTCGATTTCAGGATGCTCCTGCTACGCAAAAGTATGTGGTTAAGGTTTGCACAGTTGCAAAGTGTCATTGTTCATCATTATTAAATAAAATGTGTTCTTTATTATTTTAAGTCAATAAACACAATCAGTATTAAGATAGTAATTACTTTGCCAATTTCTAAGGTAGACAACAATAATTCCCTTAGTAATCATGTTGTTGCCAAAGACAGATACAGGAAGGACATGAAGAACACTATCAGTATAAATAGTGCAGCATCTGTGTTGTGTGTTTCTTCACGATGCTAATAAGTCAATTGAGATGGCCTTTTGTTTCTTCAATTTTTATTTTGTGTACGCCTTGGGATCTCCCACAAGAGAAGGATTACCTTGCTTTATGGAAAACGAAAGGCAAGTCAGACAATAGATGAATATTTTGCCTAAAAATGTTGTTTTCTTTCAAAATTGTTTTGGTTTCATATTTGCGCATGGCAAATACAGAATAACGATTGGGATGGGATGCAATGTCAGCACTGGATTAGATTGTTAGGTGGGAAATTGTTTAATTGTGGACATCATTCAAAGGGCTCTAGTCAAGGTAAAAGGATTAATGGTTGAAGAGAAATGTAATGATAATTCTGACATTATATTTTTGACAGTCCAGTGGCCTCAGAACACGAAGTATCGTGTGTTAAGATGATACAATCACACACAAAGAATGGATGATAATGGATGGATATAATGGTTCCTAAAGATGAATTGTAATGTTTTAAAAAACCTTGTAATCTAATTGACAGATTGCTTTAAAATGTGCTGCTACATTTAAACTTTGATCTGAATGACCCCATGGCTAACCCTAATCCTAATGATTTTACACATCAGAATGAGGCCTGAACATTGAATGTTGTAAGTGCTGTCTATAAATAAGAAAATAGTGTGACAACATTGGTAGGAAGTTTGTGTTACCCGCTCATGCATGTGCAAGAAAGTCTGGTACTCACTCATAGAGAAACAGCTGAGCATTTCCAGAGGTCAAAAGGAACCATTGCTCCCAGAGTAAATCTAAATGATACTAAATGATGCTAAAGCCTGATATGTGTGGGATTCATCATAACTAAACCAGTGATGATGACTGAGACACGAATGTAGGGGTGAAGAAAACTCGAAAGAGTCTTTCTTTAAGGCATATGCCCATTGAGCAGCACTTTCAAGTATTAATGTTCTTTGTAGGTACATATCAAAATGAAGTATATAAAGGGTTAAAGTAATCCATTCTAAGGGTTGTGGTGACTTGCTGTGACCGGATGGTGCTGTTTCAGGTCGATAGACGCTAGCGGTCTGATATGTTGCATTACCTGGACCCACATACTCCAACACTGACAACCATATTTGGATTAGTCAGGAGTCATGCTGAGTCACACATTTGTTTTTATAATTTACAAAGATTGTGGTTTCGATGAGCGACCACTTTTACATTGTCCTTTGTTACATTGTGTTTGTAAAAGGTTAGTGCTGCAGTATAGTGGGTATTGGTGACATTATTTTCACACCTGAACATTAGTCAGATTGTAAGCCAACCTTGATATGAGGAATAAATAAATGAAGTCAAGAAGTCAAATTTAAAGATGTACAAACATCTCATGTTAACCTCTAGCAGATAAACACCTTTATGCAAAGAAAGGAGTCTCCTGGCTGTACTCTATGCATACGTTATCATTCTCCGAAATCAGCTTAGCCTCTAAATTCAATACATAGTGTACGATCTATATCAGCAGTACACATCTCCTTTCCCTGAAACACTGTGGGAGGACTCTAGCAAGCAGAGGTGCCACACAGTGACTGACTTATGCAGAAAAGATAGCATATGGTGTCTTTGAATGTGTGAAGCCAGATTTAGCTCCTCTGTATACCTGTTGGCTGCTGGCAGTTGGAGGTGTGAAAAGAGTTCTGCAAGTGCGTTGTTTAACAGAAAGTGAAAAGTAGTGTATCCTGGTTGCTCACGGCTAAAGACATACTGATGCGCAATGTTTAACCTTTGCCTCTCATCAACTCCTCATTTTCTCCCCAAAAGGTTCTTAAAGAGGAAAAAACATGGTGGTTATACATATTATCCCTCAAAGAGGAGGATGAAGAAGAAAAGGGAACTGCAGTGAATGTGTGAATCAAAGCCTGAACATTATGGTATGGCAAAGTTCAACAGGCTGAACAAACAACGGATCATTATCTCCATCACTAAGACACCAACAAGTATCTTCTCAAGCTTTTGAAGGAATACTTACTTGAAAAAACAGCCCATACAATAGAAGACTTGTTTAGTTTCTTTGAAAAATATTAAAACATTTTGCAATGAGCTAAGTTATAATGTGAGCAGTCGTCTTTGGTCCCTAACGCAAACATACCAGCATGTACAGTCTAATGGTGTCTCAATGTTCTTAAGACTCGAGGGGGCCTGCATGTTTCTCCGGATGTGTTTTTGATGGTTGAATAGATCTGGAAATCCTTCACCTCAAACCTTTGTAATGTCTGATTGGAAGGAATTGGCAAACCATATTCTATTACCAACCAACATTCCAATTATTACACTTAATCACGTAGGAAATGTACAAGAACTTCTGAAGTTTCTGATAGTTTTATACCATCATTTCCTGCCGACTCCTCACTTCCCTTTACTGGTTGCTAGGGGCCAAGAACAATGTGATCAACAATTGTTTTAGGTTGGAATATTGCTACCATAAGGCAATTCTGATTTGTAAATATTTAACCACATATTGTCATTGTGGTAGTTAACAAAACAAGGATCTGCACTCTTTTCTTGGTAATAATGTTTTAATCTTAGTACCCCTCAAATTAACCATATCTCACCCAGCCTGGATTCTATCACGTATGGTAAAAGCCCAAACAAAGTTGTAATCAATCTCATGAGTATGTTTTTAAACTTTATTGAGAGATTGCATTGTATTAGTTGCCTCAGGTATGAAACTCAAATCAGTGGAGCACACATTTCATAAGTTACCTCCAGATAATAAGTTATAAGCAAGTGTCATGTGCTACGGTCAGTGAGCTATCATCCGGTGGTGTTGTCATAATATTAAATTAAGGATAATCTATTTTCTCCAGCAGAGGAGGAAGGAATTTAATCTACAGCCGCGGAAGAAATTAAGAGACCAATCTTTTTTTCTTAAATCTTTATCTCTACATGTATGGCAGCCCTTCCAGTGTCTATTGAATTCCAACACAGAGAAAATTGTCAGTAGTTTATAGAATACAATAAAACAAAAAATCATTTAACTCAAAGACCTACCTATAAATAATAAAACAAGAGAAACTGATAATGCTGAAGTGGTGGCTTAATTTTTTCTGGGGCTGTATACGAGGGTTAGAGGGTTGAAGTGATGTTTATGAGGCGATTAGTAGTACATGTTTGGGGGGGGTCATGATTCCGGGTCATACCTCGATTTTCAGTTCGTATTTGTCCTATTCCCACTGTGACGATGAGGTACAGTATTCATGAACTTTCGGAGAAAAAACGGTCCACTCAGTACAGTCAGGAGACTATACAGTGGTTCTGCCATATCTTTCCCATCACAAAGATACAAAGATGAATGCTGAAAATGAAGGGCAGGTGTGTGTATGTGTGTGTGTGAGTGTGTGTGTGTGTGTATGTGTGTGTGTGTGTGTGTGTGTGTGTGTGTGTGTGTGTGTGTGTGTGTGTGTGTGTGTGTGTGTGTGTGTGTGTTTGTGTGTGTGTGTGTGTGTGTGTGTGTGTGTGTGTGTGTGTGTGTGTATGTGTGTGTGTGTGTGTGTGTGTGTGTGTGTGTGTGTGTGTGTGTGTGTGTGTGTGTGTGTGTGTGTGTGTGTGTGTGTGTGTGTGTGTGTGTGTGCGTACATGTACAGAGCCCGACTGGGAATGCTGTGTGTGGCAATTGGCCTCCTTTGATCTCACCCTCTCCCATGTCCCATTTCAAAAGAATCCCCTAAGAAGAAAAGTGTGTGTGCTGAAGGGGAAGGAAAAAAGGTAGGGGGGAGGAAGAAGAAGAGAAGGAAAGGGGGTGGGGGAGTGAGGACCACTGAAGTGTGAAGAGTGTGCAACTTTCTCCCACTGTCTTTCATAGCTCTCTCACTCTAAGAATGCTATTATGTCTGTGCAAAGTGGGAAAACGAGCATGCTCTCTCTCGCTCGCTCCTTAGATTCTCAATGTAGGAAGCTGGTTCCCACAGACCGAACAATACGTTAGCCAAGCAGAGCAGCATTGTCTGAGGGGAGGATTTGGTAGGACTGAAACTATATGGCCATACAGGAGCTGCTTATGGCTGCAGGGGATATAGGAGCCCTATAGTACAGACGAAGGCACAACCGATATAGCTTTCACAAAGACAGGTCTAAATCCACATGAGGAGACCAGTGCTCAAATTATACAAGTAAGGCCGTTTAAACTTATTTGCTTGAATACTACAACCATTACAATTTTGGCGTAAACATTTTATTACTAGTTTCAAATAAATGTATTTTCAAGGGTGGACAGATTTGTGTAAAGAGCCAAACCTGTTGTTTAATAAACAATTATCAAACCCTCCTGTTTTCTGAACTTCTATCTACCAGCACACACGATAGATTGCCTCATTCGTAACTGACAAAATGTCTGACAATTAGTCTGTACGTCAGTATCAGGTATGGAATTTATGCTGGGCCCGTGTCCAAACATTTTTATTTTATAAACCATAAAAACCTGGATGGCATTATACCATATCTGGAATCCTCCTGCTGCCTTTATTCTTCTACCAGGCTTGTTACAAAAAGTTTTAAATTGCAAAGTCGCAGATAAAAAATAATAAACACATCTCTTCTCGCAGGTGTAATTTTTCATTCCTTAAAGACTGCAGAAATGGAGCCAATCTAAAAAATGAACAATTTAGAGGAGTCACTAGTGAAACATTTGAGGTCCAAATGATCCAAAGCAAAACATTTTCAAAGGCGCTTTTAACAGCTGAACGTCTTCTTGGCACCTTTTTATTCCACTTAGACTCAGAAAATGGCAATCTTATACTGGGTACTATATTTTAGTGCTGCATTCAACAAAGTTGATCATACCAAAGACAGACTACAGAACTACAGTATAGTCGGGACATTCTGACACAGGGCCAAATTGGTTTGATCCTACTTAAAGTGCAGGGACAGCTTTGTTTCTATAAGTTATTACACATCAGATGGGACAAACATGACATGCAGAGTTCCTTATATCTACATGCTTCCACTGGCTTAGATTAAGAGAAAAAAAACAACAATTTACTATTACTGTATGCAGACGACACACACATTTACGTAACAATTTCACCAGATGACTTATGATCCCATAGAAACGGCATTCAACAAATCAATCATTGAATGTGCCAGAAGTTTTTGGAAAGACAACAGTGAGGTATGTGTTCAGGAGCATAGGAGAAACAATTAAAAGTCAGTTCTCAGTAATGTTAAAAAAAACACAGAAAAGGCCAAAAATCTTGGTCAAGTCATGTACTTAATAACAACAGCAATTACAAAGTTATCCTACAATCACATTAAGGATATATCCAGGATTTAACAACTTCAATCTCATCAGGTTTTAGAACAATCTGCCATTGGATTTATCATAATTAGAATCGATTTGTGTTTTTCCAGGTCTCCCAAAAAAGGATTTTGGACGGCTGCATCTGATTCAGACTGCTGCTGCTGCTGGAGCAACTATCTACAGTCGATATGAACATGGAGTAAAACATTGAAATATATAGAAATACACTTTTTATACACAGAATGAGTTGGGTCCAGCTGGTTAGTGTATAAGTGTTGAAGAGGACATGTGTGTTTGAGACCAGCTGCATGATACTCTGTAGAACACTCTGAATGCTCTTTGACAAGGGTTTTGTGAAGAAATGCAATTTTGAGCTTTGTTTGTCCCTCTTCTTCTGTCTGTCTGTCTGTCTGTCTGTCTGTCTGTCTGTCTGTCTGTCTGTCTGTCTGTCTGTCTGTCTGTCTGTCTGTCTGTCTGTCTGTCTGTCTGTCTGTCTGTCTGTCTGTCTGTCTGTCTGTCTGTCTGTCTGTCTGTCTGCTCTCTCTTTCTATTCTTTTCACACACCGGCTCACAACAGCCAGATCAGAGGCAAGGCAGGGCCAGCTAGTAATAAGCCAGCGGCTGATACATATAGGGGAACACTAGAGGAGGAAATTACAGATGGTATCAGCCAAGTTCAAGAACATGCTTTTTTTCTACTCCCCTCCCTCCCTCTCACTCTCTCTCTCCCCTTCCTGTGATTCTTTTTCTCTTCTCTTTCTTCTACGGGCTGCTGCACAAACGGCAGGCAGCAAGGTCTGCAACTCTCCATTCACAGCAGCCAGCAAGGGGTCCCTCACTTCAAATTGTCCCTGCTGTTCACAGGATTTGAACCCACCCCCCCACCCCCTTCCAGCTTACCGCCCCAACCAACCAGCTCCATTCCACTCCACACAGTAGATGGTTAAAATGTTAAACTGCTATTCAGTTGATGTTCATAAAAATGTTAGAATATGTCAAATGTGAGATTGTGTAGATGTGCTTTCTTGGACATTTTCCAAATGTTGCTACAAAACACGAGCAGACACAGATTGCTAAGCAGACCACCATGACACCAAACAACGCTGTTTATTAAAGAGGCCTTATATGCTTTTTAGGGTTTTCCTCTTCCAGTAGTGTATTGTATGTGTGCATGTAAATGGTCTGCAAAGGCTAAAAATCCCTGTTTTTCCTCCAGAGGAAGTTTCTCTCCCACACACTCCCCCCCCCCCGCCTCCGTTGGACTCCTTTTTTACCTCCATTGGACTCCTTTATTACCTTCTGACATCATTATGTAACACATGCTTTTAATGTCTAGCACTCAAACACTTACACTGTACATGATAGGTTAAGGGCCTGGACATCTGTAAGTGGTTGACCAATCACAACGGAGCCAGCCAACTAACCAATCAGAGCAGACTGGGCTCTGGTTTCAGACAGAGGTTGAAAAGACAGGCAGTAAACATGTCACAGTAGAGACACAAAATACAAATATGAACCTACAAATTAGCACATGTCCTTTTTAGCTGTAACTCTGCTCTAATTGTTACTCTATTTCGCAAAGTTTTAGGCAGATTGATGGTGGTCAGTGGTGAACTCGTCCAATAGGTGAAAATATGTCTTTACCAGTGATATCATTATCTAAACAATGAAGATGAACCAGACTTGTGTCATTCTGTAAGTCAAACAAAACAAAAAAAACTGAAAAACTGCTTCCTTTTTTTATGTTTCCTTGAGGTCTAGAATTTCTTTCTAAAAAACTCACTTCCCAATTACATTTTTGTTAGGATTTAGGGACCTTTATAATTAAAAGCCCTGTTTATTAGCATGGGTCCTAATTTGCAAGACACACCCACTGCTCCATGGCTCTATTTGTCAAAAACATATTTAAAAGTGTTGTGAGAAAGTATCCTTGTTATATCCTTGCAGTTACTTTTGGTCCTCATAAGTGTAGAAATACACACACACACACACACACACACACACACACACACACACACACACACACACACACACACACACACACACACACACACACACACACATACTTTCTCTTTCATATAGTTCCCAGATTTTCTTTTTTTTCTTTCAGAGGGGGGCTGGCACTCCTGTGGCCCTGCAGCTGCATTTTTAGCTCCCTCACTAGATCTCAAGGGGCAAATAAAACCCTATTATATCTTTGAGGGAGGGCCGCATTCAGGCTGTCATACAGACGTTTAGATGAAACGGAGCGCAGCCACACTCTCACAGACCGCAAAAGTTTGAATGAACAGTGGCTGTTAGAATCCGCGCCCTCTCAACCAGGTGGCTCCCAAAGGTTCTTTAAGGACTGGTCATTCATCCAACTAATAGAAACAAAGGTGATGTGTCGAATAACTACATCTGTTCCTGAGATTCTATCTAAAATGTCAAAGTTGTTCTTGTGCAGATCTGAGGCATCATGCTAATGATTCTCCGTCAGATCGAGCTGCATTGCCTCTTCATCATCATTGCAGATGCATGACAAGTTTTCCTTTAAGGATTAGCTTGAATTTCTAGTCAGTCATAACTAATGACCATATTATTTTATGTGACACAACAATTACTCACAGGAGAAATGTTTGATTGCTTTTAATGCAGGACCTAATGCAATGAATGGGAAATTGCTTGCATTAGAATATATTGCACTAAAATGTAAGAACATTAAAAATATGTATTATCTAATTATGAAATTCAATTACTCCCGGAAGCTACAGCTGCTTTTCATATTGTGCCCATGGCACCTTGCACAAATTAGAGGAATTGTAGTTATATTTTTTGCTGGATGTACAGTAACTGAGATAGTTGTAGGGAAACATCCTTTAAACCGAATATACACATGTGAATAAATATGATGTTTATGATGCGGTCTGTATTCTTCACTTTAGCAACTGCACAGGAAATGTTTCCTTAAATTGATTCTAATGTGACATTTCCTACATGCATTTAAGCATTTTATTCTTAATCATCAATGTGAGTCACGTTCTCCTTTGGGTCTTCAGTCTGCAGATCTCCCCCCTCTCAGTGTGTGCCAGAGTTTTGTTGATAACAGTTTGAGCAGAGAGACTCTGGTCGCCCACATACAAGCCGGTCCCCCGAATCGGCGACTGCAGCCAGCTGCCATCCAACATGCTGCAGGCAGCCGTCTGCGCTTGGTTGCAGACTCTGTTTGTTTTTCTTTCAGATAGGTGCCGGGGTTGTTTAATGCTCGGATGAACCACACTGCCTGATACGATCGCTGTGTGTGTTCAGCGTGCTATGCCACGGGCATGACACGCCACCACAACCATACCATAAAAGGCCTCATATTACAGACTATTTATATCCAATTGGGAGGAACTACATAAACAGTTTTTGCCGTAGGTGTTTTGAAGCGTTTTTTCCTTCTCTTTTTATCGCGCCGGCCCGACTAAATGTGGCTTTTCAACACACCCACATGGAGATAAGTACAATCACAGGGCACTTATCAGTCACTACAGACACTGAGGGAACCCACAGGGACTTTATCCAAACAGCCACTTGTCTACCACACGTAAACTACATCTATTAATGCAGGGACTACACATTTTCAAATCAAAGAATTATATATATTTATTAGGCAACACATCACACTTTTATTATACTGCCAAACTTCCTTTAAAAGAACACTTCAATTTAAGGGTTTTCCAAGTATCTGAGCCTTTTGTTGAAGCATCAGTATTAATGCATTAAATATTGATCAATAATATAATATAATATAAGCGGTTGTTCAGCTGTTGATGTATACTGTATATGTATATATTTGTATATGTTCTTATTCCTGGGGGACGGCGAGCAAAGGCATTTCGGTCTCCCTAACTTTGAAATAAAATTAAAATATTAGCAGAAGCAACTAGCATAGAACTTGTACATGCCGCATATCTCACATTGACCTACCCTTTCTCTAACTGTGCATTATCAATTTCCTTGGACTGTACCCTGCTCTTTGTGCCTCCCAAAATAACAGGAATTGGTTCAATGACACAAGCCAGTGATTCTTCCTCTATAGCAGAGTGTGAGATTAGCATTAGCAGGAAAAAAAATCGACCTTCACAGACACAGGTATTAGACTGATCCCTCTCAGTTGCTTGGTGTAAATGGATTGTAATCACAGTGAAGAAGCCTTGTGTGTTCACATGGAGACTGAGCTGTTTGCCTAGCAACAGGCTCTCACACTACGACCTACCTGAAGCTCCTGCCAGTTTTGGCATGTGTGTTTCTGCCCTGTGGGAAATTAACTCATGAAGAGTGAGTGGGAAGCATGCATGTGCTATTTATTTACTCAATTAATTATGTTGTCCCCTGTGATGAAGATCATTGGGGAGGATCTAATTGCCTCTCCATGTCTGAACTAAACAATAACTTAACAAAGTATAGATTTAAGACATAGATATTTCTAGATACATTTCCACTACAGATTATATTTTACCGAATAATTTGAGAATATCACATAATCTCCTACTGATTGTGTAACAGTTTATTAGATATCATGACCAGACAAAGCTAGACGCATATAGCCCTATATCACGCTTAATAAAAAACCTCTTAGGTAGCAAACTGACTCTATGCGCAGTAACGTCACCAACATGGAAATGAAGGTATTGTGTCATATGGCTACTTCTGGAGATTGCGCTTCTAACTACTTTTATTGGAAAATAGTTGGCAAAACTGCACAGGACACCCTTTTTAACAACTTTTTTAACAGTGTTTTTCACGCCGGTGTGCCACAAATGGAGCTCTTATTTTCACAGTAGATTGTACATGCTGGCAGACAGAAATGCATGTTGATATCAAGCTCTGAGGGAAGCGATATACACTTTTTTCTACAGATATTGCACTGTGCAATAAACATTTACCTCATAATAATTACATTGCATTACATGATTTTTTTCAAAGCCACTTCAATATACTGTAAAACTGTTGAAATGCCTTCTGGTGTAATTTAGGGCTAAGGTTAGGGGGTTAGGGTTAGGGGGTTAGGGTTAGGAGGTTAGGGTTGGGTATCTCGCCCAAGGACACTTCGAGATGTTGACTTCCGGGGGGATGGATCAAACCAATGACACTCTGATTGGTATATCAAGTCAAGTTTGTTTGAATTTTTCAGAATTAATTTAATACTTTTTTTGTGATGTAATTGATTTTGACCGTGGCATAAGAAAGTGACACATCTGTTGACCGACTGTCAAAAATAGTTAGCTGATTTTTAAGCAACAATATGCATGACAGTGGACTTTTTTTTACTATATGTGAGTTTTACAATTACATATTATTCACCAAAAACAAGCTGTGCTTATAAATGTTCAACTACATTTACAGGTGTGGCTCCCAAACAACAAGTTATGTCTAGCAATTTAACTATTTTAAAAAGCGTCTATATAGAGCTTCTAAGTTTTTAGTGAACTTTACCAATGGTTGAAAACATTATCCTTTTTTATATTAAATGAAAAACACAAACATAGTACACAATGATAAGAATGATTGTACTCTTTCTTTTTTTTCTCATGAAAACATGACTTTGTTTCCATTAATACCTTTCAAAATACACTAATTTACAAAAACATATCTCATTCTTTTTAGCTACTCATTTCACAACTTTTCCAAAGTGTCAAAGGCATCTTTATGCATTATATTTAACCATTCAGCTTGTTTCAATCAATCATACAGCTCAGTGAGGTTACATCGAGGCCCAATTATGATATTCTGTTGAGTAGCCGGATGCTCAGTAATGCTGGCTGTTAAGCACCAAGCCCTCCCTCTGCCCCCCACCAACTGTGGCCCCCCTCCCTTAGGCCCCTTAATATCTTATAAAGCAATCTTTTCTTCACCCTTGCCATTCATACACCTTGCCCCCACATCACCACCTCTCATCCCATCTCTCCCTCTGCACGCCTCCACCCTCTTCCATTGGTTTCCATGCTGAGCCAAGCTGCTGCGATGTTCTTTGCATGAAAGCTCACTGATATTCTCTTGAGTGAAGTGTTACACTGTGCAGATCAGTAAAACCTGGCCCGGACTTTCAGGGAGTTTTCAGGGAAAACCAAATCCCTGTGGACTACCGTAGGACGATCTAGTCGAGCATAACTGCACAAGACATCGGTTTCTCACACACAGTCCTTTTGTCTTTTCGTGGTGCTACAGTAAACAGTTAAGCACAAGGGGAAAGTAAGAAATGGACTAGTGCAAAAAACAAAACAAAATGATTTTGGACAATCTTGTAAATCAATCGATATAATACCAACAAAATACTCAAATTCAACGTATTGCTTTTAAAATATGGTAAGACAAAATATGCAAAGATATCCCTTCGAGCTCTGCAAACTTGGATTGTCCTTGTCAATGAAAATACCTCATATTAACAACTTTCACCTTTAGAAACATTGCTAGTGTCTCTAATAAAAAAAAATGTACCCAACTGATTTAAAATTGCACGCACATGTATTTTATTAAATATCAATTTTCTTTCATTACATTCTTCATGATTTGTTTATGTATTATACATATACAGACATGTTTATTTATATATACATAGTGTTACAGTTGTTCGCTTTAAATAGTTAAAATTGTTGACAAATAATTCAAAATGTCCTCCTCAGCTTTATTATAGTGAGTGAATGGGAGGGTTACTATTTAATAAGTAATACCTGATAAGTTAAGTTATAAGTTATCAAATCAATCAAATGAAGGTAAATGATGCTTGATTCTTGAAACAGCCTACATCACAGCTTTCTGCAGGGTTTCATTAATTTTGTCACAAATAGTGTTGGCAGCTCAATCCATTAAAACTGAAGGTTCAGATTGCTTATATTAAGGAGAAATATGAAGGGTATATTTTCCAAGTTGTTATGGAAGTAAGTCATTTTGGCTTTTTTTTAACTAAGATTGACTGTATTTATTTGAAAAAGTATGCTCATTAACACATGAATACTGTGTAATATATGTTGTAACATATATATTTAATGGGCCATATTCCATTATCCTTTTTGAATTTGCTGAGGGCCAATTCAAAATGGACAACAGGCCACTGTTGGCCCCCGGGCCATAGTTTTGACATTACAATTGGTATGAAGAATGACATTTAAAAACAAGATCTGAAAAAAATCCAAAAAGGCACGTCATGGTTAGGAGAAATGCTGTAAAGAAATATTGTATAGAATCAGAAACCTGTGATCATCACCAAATTATAAAAGTGAAATACACAAGAACACACAGTTTGAAGGATTCATGGGGGAACAAACATGTACAATACACACACACACACACACACACACACACACACACACACACACACACACACACACACACACACACACACACACACACACACACACACACACACACACACACACACACACACACACACACATGAACCAGGGGAGAGCTTAGTAGAGTGAATACAGCCAGTTGTGCCAGCCAGCAGTACTTTAGGAATTATTATGTTATCTATTTAGACAGATCTCCGGGGGGAAATATTTGAAGCCATAAAACTGACAGTCCCCTTTTCCCCGCCTCTGTGTGTTTGTGTATGTATGATCGTGTGTGTGTGTGTGTGTGTGTGTGTGTGTGTGTGTGTGTGTGTGTGTGTGTGTGTGTGTGTGTGTGTGTGTGTGTGCCTGGGCGAGTTGGATGACATTGCTGAGCGCAATGAGCCGATGGCATCTGAAGGCTTTTAGCATGGGGAGAATACATTCCGGAACTTGCTGGCCAATACAAACACTCGGCTCGCCGTAATGAGGCGTGACTAGATTGCTCAGTTACCATGGTGACCCTCCACAAACCAGTGTCGCTCTTTCACTCTCTCTCTCTCTCTCTCTCTTATATCTCACATTAAACATCAATTTGTGTGAATCTTATTTGCAGGCGGGATTGGGTCTATGCTTAAGTATGAAATGCGTTAATGAAGGAGGCTGCTGCATTTCTAGTCATTTCATGAAATGTTCATAGCTTTTAATTTACATTTGATCACGACTCTATTAAAAATGTAATAAAATGCAAATATAGCATATACTCCTGTGGTTAATGTTGCATCTTGCTGTGTCTGACAACGCCGTCCCCCTTTATCATCTGCCTGAGAAACAGTCAATAAAGAGTCCTAAAATACGTCATGTAAATAACAGTAGGCTACAGCAATATCGTTTATTTGTATTTACTTACCAGAGTTTATTAACGATAGAACCAGGTTCTATCCGATGATCTCACCGTTGAGTGGCCCTTGAACAAAACATGTTTTAAAGAGAAATTGTTACCTGAAAAAATGTAACAAAAAACGATAAAGTGAATGGAAAAATAATTATAGATTGGATGAAGGACAGCTCAAAAAAACGTTTTCAGTGTAGGCTTCACAGTCATGTTACCACTGAAGTTCAAAAGGATGTTTTATGGTCCTGGCAACAATTCCTGACACAGCTTTTTATAAATGCAGCCTATGGGAAAAAATATTTTTGATAAAAAGAGATTTTTGTGTTGCATCATCACAGTTGGACCCCTCCCATCCATCGTTTAAAGTAAAAGAAGCAATCGTTAGTGCTGTGTTTCATCTTCTACGAAGTAAACACCATAAGTGTTAATTATAGTCCAGTTTACAATTGAAACCCAATGTCATAATATGATGAACATAACTGAGTCCGTTCAATAACTTTACAGTTTACGCTGCCATTTACTATTTTCACATATTCATTGTTCAGCAAAAGTAACTTGTTAGGTGTTTTTTAAAGGCCAGGAACAATGAAGCATCATCCTTATGTTAGCCTACTATTTGAAACTAAATTGACTTCCTGATATTTTTAACAAACATTTAATGACCATCTTTACTCACGGCTTTGATTAGAATGTTTATAATTTTACTTTTTTCACAGCTTGGTTTAGCTGCAGTGAAATTAAGATGCAACATAAGTGAGACAGGCCTCAGATGTTTCAAGCAATGCTACATGCTCTAGAGTTTCGCCGCATCTCCTCTTCTTCTTAGCCTCTAGCATTAGTAGCATAGGCTCACATAAAAGAGACCTTTTTTCAGATTCACCTGTCTGGCCAGTGAAGGATTTACTCCATCAGGTACATTCCACCCTCTTGGCCGATCTTGTGTTTATTTCGAAGGAGGGCTCTCTTTCCCAGGTCTCTCTTGGCCTCAGAGCGAAGGCTCTTGGCTGAGGTCCACATTGCACAAAGGGCCCGGGCATTCCAGCTGTCTGCGTTTAATCCAGTGTGTCAGCTCGTGTTAATGTTGCAGCGTGAAATCTGAGGGCGCAAAGCGGCGTGGAATATCTACAAGAAAAAAACCCACCCTAAGAATTCCTCTGGAAAGGGCCACCGAGTATTAAGCTGGCCAGCCAGGGGTCTTCTTCTGGAAGAGTTAATGGGTGGTGGTATAGCAGGTTGGTGTGTGTATACAAATGTGTGTGTGTCTGTCGGTCCCCAAGCTTGCCAGGCAGCTGGTAGGAAGGTAACATTTGGGATTTCTAAATGGAGCTACCTCCCGTCCAAGGAGGATGCTGGTCTAATCAAAAGGAAAAGCGAGGAGAAATAGGAGCCCACGGACTAATGTGAGACTAAATCAGCATTTCCGCTCCTCCTCAGGACCCCTGCGGTCTGCTCTGACACACAATAGAGGAATGACACGCTTCTGTGGACGGTTAATTATCTTAGACACACACACACACTGACACTTGCTTCCACACACAGTGTACGTGCATGTGACCAACAGACACAAACGCAGTTGAGCAGATGCATGTGCTGCAACGCACACACGCGTGCGTTAGTGCAAGTGCTCACACACAGATACACAGACATATTATCATTCCACACCCCGTCTATCTCGCCTCACTCACTTCCACCCAATTCCGGCTTTATTCACCCAAACTCATTGTCTGCCATATTAGCTGCAAGCAACATCTATTCATCCATAGCGGAACAATTCATAAAGATACTGTAACCCACACTATTGACCGTGTGTGTGTGTGTGTTTCAGAGTGTACATGATATAAAAGGACACTCACTGTCTTTTTCCCGCACTTTTTATTGAAATTACTTAAATGTAAACAGAATCCCGATACAGGACAAAGACAGACTTCAGATGGGTGCAGGTGATGTGCCTCACAGGGAGGTGCCACCCAGGACGTCCTGATGCTCTGCCAAACTTTGCCAGAAAAGCTTTACGCAGATTTGGATTTTATGACTTCATAAAGCAGCTTTAGGGAGGGACTATACACGCTGATCTGCTGTTTTATTAACAGAGCTTCTCCTCTGCATTGTTTCAGTGATGAGACTTTTACAGTTTGTCTGTGCAGCCTAAATCTAAATATTGCCACTATTGGTTCTTTAGGTATTTGTTTTTCCTTCAGCTATTATTAATGTCAAACATGTCCAGGTCTGAATGAATGGGAAACCTTTTCAAACTAACTGCTTTTTATTATTATATAGCATTGCCTCTTAAAAGATGAAGCATTTTGAATTTCTACTTTTGTACTGTTATCAACTTTTTTATTTCACAAGGGGTGTAATGCCAACAATTATTTCAGTTTGGTCTTTCTTTCTCTTAAGTTGCAGAATAGGGTTATCTTTAATTACTTTTTACAGAACAGTTGCACTTTAAGTGTATTCACAGTTTGTTTTTTGATTTGTTTTAATAAAATGATGATGAAATTAATTGGAAAGTTTGTGCAGGCCTAAATAAATCAAAAGTAGTGCCAGTGGTTTTTGGTTAGGCCTTGCATTCTAGGTTCAGTGGATCAATTCAGTGGAAATGCTTCTAATGCTATAACGTTTGGGATGTCCTCCTGTATTACCCATAAATGACATTTCAAATAAAACTCACTCTGGGTCATTTAAAAAAATAACTATCTGGACTGTCAAATTAACATTAATTCCACAGCTAGCGTGGTGCACTACAACAGATAATTTCATATTGTGTACATAAGAAAAGTAATTTTGTCAGGAGTTATAATAATTATAAAGCTATAATAAATTAAGACAAGTAAAATATATCGGAAAAGTTTCAAAGGTGACAGACAATAGGGTATTTAAATTGAATGAAAATTGAAATGACATGGGAAGTTCATCAGCCTGTTGATTATCAGCTAAAAGGTTGATTATTAAACATTGCAGTACATTGGAGCGTCTTTGTGCAACGTGCTTTAAGATGGAAACTGAGATTACTGAGGAGTGTGAAAGAATTAAAGGGGAAGTGTGAGACATGCAGGTTTTACAGACTGCCTTGAAGAGCTCAGGCTAATTAAACACTTCACCTAACAGATGTAGAGTGAGCAGACCGTGTGCACCACGACTGTTAGCTGATGACACCGCAGTTTACAAGGGCTGTGACTTTTTTTCCCCCTCTTCTCTCACAGCCACAAGGTTAGGTTCTCATTATCACATCAGTGTCATCTTTCTCGGTTTTCATCCAAAAGCCAGATCACACCCTGTAGAGACCGACAGAGGAAGAAGTAAACTCACAAACACGCAACAAACCAAAAGACTGCCCATATCCACAATATTTGATAGGTTCATTATTTAGTTGTATGATTATACAACATACTGTAGTCAGGGCTAGTGTCTTGCACTGCATAATGGACACTACCTAACGATCATCATCTTAACCTTACTTGTTCAACAGGTTAACTGGCTGGTCACACAGCAGAGCTCACATACATTAGTTGTTGCAGAGCGGTTTCATTTCAGCCCACAAATGCTTTCTTAAAATGTAACCTTGGCCTCATTCCAGACCCCTGAATCACCCGCCTACTTTTTAAATTCGCTCTAGCATTTGGAGGCTTGGTGTCGCTCCTGTCAGCAGCCAGCAGCTCATCCGAGATTGGAAGAATAACTCAACCAATCAGAGCGTTTGTTGGTGGGACTAATGTCTGTTATGTTATGAGGCTTTGTCAGGGAGAACTAGATTATTCTGGATACCTCAAAGACAGTTGCACAAAATTGTCTCATTGTCTTTATTTTCAAATTCAAATAACATTTTCAAAAGTCTAGTATAATTTGAATACATTCAAAGCATTGATCTTGAATGTATGGAAGAGGATTTGGGCTACATGTGAAAGTAAAATAAAAAAGTAAAAAGTCAGAATTTTTTTAATCATCATTTTCAGATCTGACCAAATTTGAATATTTGATATAATTTCTAAGATTAAAGTGAGAATTCTGACTTTACTTTTTACTATGGCCTATTGAGTATCCAGGTGTTTGATGCCACCAATATGCTATCAGTACAAATCTGATACTTTCATCAGTGCAGAATGTAACAAGATCTGATCTTCTCATGGGTGTCAAAACTGAAACCTGTTTTACAAAAAAGCTATGAAAATGTGACTTCCCTAACCCTAATCAGTTATGTTCTTTGACCTCTCACTGTTGCTCATTGTCATGCAGTTTGAAGTGCAACTCGACTAAGTTTCTTTCAAGTTATGGTCCTGGAGGTTGAGAGAACAGTATGGGTTGCTGAAGTCTGTTCTCAGACCCTCTACTATCTGGGCCTCTCATCTACACCCAAGATGCTGACTTCAATGCAAGCCAACCTGCTTTAAACAAAAAAGGAGGTGAAGAGGTAGAGGGAATGGGAGGGAGAAAAAGAGAGCCAGACAGGACAAAGCTGGGAGTGGGGAGAAACTGAACACAGTGTCTGTTGTGTGTTTGAAGGAAGGACTTGGCACAAACACTGGCCGGTCTGTAAGAGTATCCTGTGCTGCTCTCTATTCCATGCCTGCCTCTTCAATACTGTCTTTGTCCTCTCAATGTGCACAGCGACACTGAGAATCCACACACAGCAACACCTGGCCCCTGCAAGGCTCTGTTTCTCCTCTGCTTTAACACAGGAGGGGGTGGACAGTATAGGACAATGTAGGTCAACGATATATAACACGGGATAGGACACAGTTCCAAATACAGATCCTGAACAGGGCAACTAGAGTTTTGACTATTAGTTCAAACAAACAATTTTTACAATTCCCTGTAGGTCAACCTTTTTTAGTCCTGGATAAAATGACTGTTTTCTGGCATTATAATGTGTTCAGGCATTGTTAAGAAAATTATTTGGGAGTTTGGGTGCACAAAGTATCTTACACTGAACCCAGGAAAAGCAGTGAACCCATGATTGAGTCCTGGGGCACCCCACATGGAAATCAAATAATGTTGTACCCTTCTCTGTTTATTTAACAGTACTTGTATTACTTTTTAAGGCAGGAATGGCATTTCAGTGGCTTATTTTTGACAAATTCCTGGCTCTTCGAGCCATATAGCATAAAACCCTGTTACAACAAGTGAAGTGTATAACCATGACTACAATTTTCCCCTTATCTAATGTACTTTTAATTGATTAACAGTAGTATTTTTGTATTGGGCAGGGCATATGAGTCTTTTTGGAGAACATATATTTTATATTGAAAAGTTCAATTCCGATAACAATGCCAATCAATGAGGATTTGTTGTACAGGAAAACATTCATTAAGGATTGAATGGTTTTTGTGTTTGTTAATATATATATATATATGATACAAGTGCCAACAAATAGTTGAAATTAAGACACCCAGCTTATTATTTAAAGTTGTGTTTTAGGGCCACAACCAATATAAGTCTGATATACACCTTCATTTTAACTCTACATTAGTTCACTCCAAAGAGAATTCTCTGACTCAGCATTAGGCTCACTGTTTCAATATGTTCACTATCTGTAATTGTGTGTCTGCTGTTTTGTGTTGGAAATATTGTAGCTTTAAATGAATTCCTGCTGTAAATTCTTGGAAATTAGGTTGATAAGGCCAACGAAAAGTGTAAGATGTCAAACTTTAAGCAAAACAAGGGTCTTAAAACAGCTAGCATCTAATATCCCCATGAGGTCTCTAAAGCCAAAACCATTTAGACTGTCATTGTCTTCGTGTTTGTTTAAGTTTTGAACACAGTCACATAATAATGTTCAACCGTATGTGTTTTTGGTCACAGTAACTATAATCTCCTTTGTGACAACTTGCTAAACTGCCTTTGCTCTTTGTCTCGGTGTCCCTTGGCAGCCATCTTGTCTAAGCTTCCAATGGGGAAGTACAGGAGGATTTTTTCTGAATGGAGGGAAACAGGTTCTTGCCATCACAACAGAGACAGAAAGGATGAGAGTCTGAGAGGTGGGGGGAAATGAGGGATAAAAAAAGAGAGGGAGGCTTGCAAAGGGGCAAAGAAATGGTGAGTTGAGGCCGGAGCGGCGTTTTTCTTTCAGCAACCTGATCTGAGCAGGGAGCGGAGCAGGGCGAGATAAAAGGAGAAAGGAGCGTTGTCCAAGCCCAGCTACAGGAAAAGGACGATTAGAGCAGAGCCCGGTATCAGGTATGCAGGCCGGTAATCCCAGCCAATCACACTGCGAGTACATTAGGCCAGACGGCAGCTTGACTCCACTGCACTAACCCCACCAACCCCGAACCACTCCACCCCATTCTCCTCCCAACAATCTCTCTCTTTTCCTGGACACCGAACTCTTCCTTCCCTTTCTCTTTCTCTCTCAGATCCTTAGTCCTTTTCATTCTATTGCTCTTCTCCTCCCCATTTCTCAATGCTATTACATTAACTCAAATTCTAATTCAAAGAAGCTGTATTGGCATGACCATATATAAAAAAAACAGTATTGCCAAAGCACATTGTACTAGGTGGTACAACGCCCAAAAATGAATCCAACATTAATCAATCATGTTAACAATGTTAGGTCATTTAAAACAGCTAATATAACTGATGAAGAGCATGAACCAAATCAAAAATATTATAATTAAACTATATAATAATTATATTTATGCAATGACCATAACAGCATGTGTGCATGTGTTTGTAAAATGATGATAAGGTGTAGCTTGTAGAAATATGTGTTGAAAAGCTGTAGTGTAGTCTCGATGACGTCACCAATAGGTTTCTGAAGAGCCGTTGTGAAGTTTAAAGTTGGCGGCTCCGGCTGTCACCATCAGGCATGTATCCAGTTCTGCTAATCCTAAACTGGACAAAGAGGTGGATTGTCGGTGGAACTGAGGCGTGTCTACAGACCTGGGTAGGTGTGTCTCAGGTTGTAGCAGCTACTTGTCACTCAAAGCTTGATTATGTCTAACTTTAAGCTGTTTTCACATCTATTATACATACATTCTAGTGCTTTAAGATGTATTAATAATAATAATAATAATAATAATAATAATAATAATAATAATAATAATAAATTGTAAAATAAAGCACCTTTCATTTCAAGTACTACAAGGGGATTAAAAAAAAAAAAAAAAATGAAACGAAACGAAACAAACACAAGTTTATTTAATAAAATATGCATGACTTATCAACTGAATACAAAGAAACAATAGCCAGGATAGCTGACAAAATTTCAAAACCAAACGCTCTAAAACCTCCAACTTACAATACAACTGGTCACTCGTAATATTTTAATGTCACACAAATGACTTTTCTTTTCTATCATCGACCAGAGTATACTTTTAAATAGCCAGTTACCCATTGATTCAATTTCATTTCAATTATTTATTTAAAGGACAGTGCACATTGTTCAACATTGCTGTAAATGTGCCAGTGTTAGCCAGCAGGTTAATTTTCAACTGTTGTCCTTTTGGCAAGATGTTAAAATAACCACAAAAAGACAAGAGAAATAAAAACATAATTAAAAAATACACACAACAACAGACAACAACAGTACAATAATAAATAGGAACAGACAAACAGATTAAATACTATCATACTATGATAAAGTTAAAAGGGTTCACATTTTTGAAAAAAAAATGTCAGTTCTTAAGATAGAGGTCAAATGTTTGATAGGACGAGTTATTTCTTATCTGTATTGTGTTCCATAGTTTTGAACATAATACCAATTTCTGGAAACTCATTATATTATAAGGGCAGGGATTATTTTGTTGCTAAGGGAAAACATAATTTAGAAAATATGCATCTGTGGCCTGTCCCGAGGCTCAATTTGTATTCCACTTCTATTTAACCGATCTGAAACAATAACAACACAATCATTTCTTTAGCTATCTAAAATACTGTGTCCCATACAGTCTCATTCAGTGCACACTAACTGCTCAGTTCACTAACCCAAAGTACCAAAACAAACAAATGCAGGTTTTATAGCAACATGCAGTGTCATTTTAAGTCTTAGACAACATACAAATCACTGTACTATCCTCAACCATCTAAGTGATATTTTGTAATGTATGTCTAGAAATAATCTATAATTTCTGTCAGGAAAAGGAAAAGTTGGTTTACATGCAAATTGTGAATGTAGCAAATCATTTTTTTAGTAAAGTTATACTTATATGAAACATCACTATATGTTTGTGAAAAGAAAACAAAATTGTGTCTACAGCATTTAAGTCTGACTTGTGAAATGCCAACGTGTACCCCACACCCTTAATTTCCACCTTGCTATAAAGGCCACTCTTCTTCCTGCTTTGGCACTAAATGTTGGCATCGGATGTTAATCAGGATGTATCGGCCACTGAAATACATTTGGCTGCTACATATTTCTTCTTAACTGACTCTTTTTTTTCTTTAATTATTCTCCTCAGTGACCAGATGACGTAGTTTCCATTCTCATTAATGAAATCTTTATTCTGATTAGTGATACAGTGAAATATTTCCTGGCAAATCACAAGACCCAAAGAGCGTGGAGGATAATCCAAGGACAATCTCTGTGCGTCATTCACAATTTGACTAATATGACTATAGAGGGAAAATAAAACAAGTTATCTTGGACGTAGAACAGAAGTTTCACAAATTAAAACATATTAAAAATCTACATGTAAGATATCAGCATTTTATAGCAACAGTTTGGAAATAATTTACATTGTATTACTTGCACTTTTAATACAAAGGTTCCATCCCTCGTTCGCCCTCTGTCTGATACATGTTGTAGAAACTGAAGAAAGGTCAGTGATCCTAAAAACTCAATCCAACTAGAAATCAGTTCTTATTTGTGACTATTCACATTGGATTTAATTGTGAAAGTGTATCGTTAACTTTAGAAAGGAGTACTTTGAGGTCAACTTACTAGCTATTTTCAGCACTTTCCACTGATGCAGTAAAAATGAAATCCACATTTCAGAGCGGTCTGTCTGAGCAAATAAACTCTTGAAAGCTCTGGACAGAAAAAGCGAATATATAGCCAAGGTTAGTAAAGGTTTAGTATTAGAATGGTTTGTATTGGATGTTTGGATCAACAGATTACTGCGGATATCTGCATGCTATGAAAAGCAACCTACCAAGAACTGAGCCCTGTGGTACACCACAAATCATTTTGGTTGACAACGTTTCCCTCTGTCTGTGTGGTTTTTTACCCAATAATACAACATCTTTTTCAATCCTCAGTTGGTGAGTTGAGGGGTCTCTCAACCAACACATTGATCACTGTATCTGCACCTCCCTGTGAGGTGGCCATTGTAAGTCATATCTAAGCCTGCCACAGCAAATTGAGTGTTCGGTTCTCTCAAAGCCACAGAGTGCCTATTCAACTGTCAGTGGGAAAAGCCAACAGAGGGCTTCCGTCTGTATCCTTTCATCTTTATCCTATAAGCCTTAAAACTAATCACATCGACTCAAGCATGATGTGTCTGCGGAGACTCTTCTGAGAAATTCTTGTGAACTTGTGTGAGAAGAAAAGAGGATGAGGGGTGAAGGTAGGATTAAAAACTTTCTTAAATATGACATATGCTCAGTCATTGTCAAAACTTACAAAGATAGTAACATTTCTTAACAGTGCTACCTATAGCCAGTATTTTAACAATAACAATAATGTTAAGTAATGTACTGCTACAGTATGCTAATGTGTTTTGTCTTGAACCTGTAGGATTTTTAACTTCTGTGGAATTGCAATACAGACCAAATTTTCTTACGGGGACAATAAAGTATATATCGTATAATGAAACTGTTATTGATGCTTATCACAGAATCCTTTAATTTATATCATACATAACACACCATGTAAAGCAAATTATTAGTTTTTCCTTTGCTTCCAGATTTGCATGCGGTAAGCGTAGAAAATGTACCAAAGGCCAAAATGATTGCTGAAGACCGCAATGTGGAGTCCTGTGTGAATTAGTTTACATGGTTGATTAACTTATTCTATAGGTTGAACAGAACCCTAACCCTCTAAATATTTTAATGTTACACAAATTGAAATTCTAAATTGAGATTTTAACTTAACATTGTTTCCCCTTTAATATAAAACAGTAAGCTGTGTTCTAGCCGGTCCCTCTTTCCCTACATGCCTATGTGTGTGCATGTGTTGGCCTATGTGCATGTTCTTGCGTGTGTGCAGAAATTTGCATGGCATGTTGGTGTGTGTGTGTTCGCGTCTGCCTGTCTGACTGTGTTGTGTTCCAATAATGACATCGGAAGCTGGCAGGGCTTCATGTCTCCCAGGCTGCATTCAGACAGACTAGGCAGCCTCCCCAGACTGGGCTGCCACTATTTCACTATTTCAGAAAAGCAGCAAATGCAGGAGAATGGGGTGGGGGGCAGTGAGATAAGCTAAGAGAGAGAGAGTGATGGTGAGGGAAAAATAGAGGCAAGCCCAGCTATAAATTGACATGTAAGCAGAGAGGGGAGGCATTAGGGTTGGTGGATATTGAGAGTTGTAAGGTTCGAGGGGGCACAAATTAAAGACAAATTGCAGCTTTGGTGGGGACAGATTTTTATGGGATGAGGGATGAGAGAGCCTGAAGGGGGGTGAGAAACTGGAAGACAAGCAAATGGAAGCTAAGGAGTGATGGGGAAAGAGAAGAAGCCCAAAGGATATAGAGACGGAGAGCAGAATGGTTTGGCTGACTTTCAGAAATGTAGAGGGCCAGGGGGGTGACAGGGGAGCATTGTAAATGAAGCAAATGGGGAGACAGAGAGATGGTTTGGGTGAGAGCGAATGGGGTGGGCCACAGTAGCTTTGGCTGGTATGACATGATGGGGTCCTTGCCCAGACCAGCAAAACAGTCTGTTATGTTTTCATTTACCACAGGAGATTGTCGGCGAGGCGGGGCAGCAGACACAAAGAGTGTCTAAAATTAAATGGATGAGGGTTCATCACCGGGGAGAACTTCCCTCATTACGCACACAGCAGATACATTGAGATGAATTCATGGTTCTGAAGCAGCAGTGCCAAGTCACACTACGCTGTGAGGAATCCACAACATACTTAAGCAAGAACAAAAGAATAAATAATTGTACTGATTTAGAGCTTCAAACAGCTCTGCCCATTGGCAGCTATAAAGGAAATCACTGGGAGCTGACGTCAGTGAACACCACCCAGCATGGTCATGTGGTAATCAGAATGGACTCTGTCTGGTATAATATCTTTTCTGAATAATCTTGCAAAACTCAGGATAACACTCAGGAACTGTATTTATGTCCAATAACACAGTATAGTAAATCAACTACTGTATATTATATATTCTTATATGTACAAAACATAATATTAGTTATTAATGAAAAGTGTGGCTCGATTTTACACGTTGCAGTTGTACTCTGAAGTGAGAATTTTCAAGTTCCCACTTGGACTTTCCAACTTCCTACTTGGAAACCCAGAGAAACTTTGCCATACCTGAGATCATCCAAGATCATCATTTAAAATGAAGTTTCCACATATGAACATTAATAGAACAACTTGATAATACAGTAAAGCATTTTTGACTCTTCTGCATTATTTGTCACATTAAATCAACACTACTTATTGTACTGCTGTTCTTTCTACTACATTCAGATAAAAATAGAAGCATTTAGACAACATAAAATATGAACAGGTTTTTCAAATTATTCCATCACAACTTCAATGTAGTACAGATGCCCTATCTCAGCGCAATGTTAACAAGTTGAGCATTATACAGGGCTCAAAACCGGATGTAAATGTATATGCATCGAATATACTTAAGATAAGGTAAGATAAGATGTACCTTTATTAATCCCCTTGGGGAAATGCAGGTGTTTATGCAGCAACAGAGAAGAGGAAAAACAGTACAGGTTCACACAGGGATATGAAACACAAATTAAAAAAATAAAAATAATAATAATAATATATATATATATATATATATATATACTGTATATATATATATATATATACAGTATATATATATACAGTATATATATATATATATATATATACTGTATATATATATATATATATATACAGTATATATATATACTGTATATATATATATACAGTATATATATATATATATATATACTGTATATATATATATATACAGTATATATATATACTGTATATATATATATACAGTATATATATATATATATATATATACAGTATATATATATATATACTGTATATATATATACTGTATATATATATATACAGTATATATATATATATACTGTATATATATATATACTGTATATATATATATATACAGTATATATATACTGTATATATATACTGTATATATATATATATACAGTATATATATATATACAGTATATATATATATATATACAGTATATATATATATATACTGTATATATATATATATATACAGTATATATATACTGTATATATATATATATATATATATACAGTATATATATATATATACTGTATATATATATACTGTATATATATATATACAGTATATATATATATATACTGTATATATATATATACTGTATATATATATATATACAGTATATATATATATATATATATACTGTATATATATATATATATATATATACAGTATATATATATATATATATATACTGTATATATATATATATATATATACAGTATATATATATATATATATATATATACTGTATATATATATATACAGTATATATATATATATACAGTATATATATATATACAGTATATATATATACTGTATATATATATACAGTATATATATATACTGTATATATATACTGTATATATATATATATATACAGATAAGTAACGAGAGTATTGTTAAAAATATACACATGTATGTGTGCAGAAAAAGTGCAGGTCAAAGTCTTTGTGCAAAAGTGCAGGCTTGATGTGCAGTCCGGGTTATTGTCAGTGAGTCACATGGTTAACCCCTTGTTATGCAGCCTGATGGCTACAGGCACAAAGGAGTTTCACAGGCTCTAAGTGCTGTGCCGAGGTGGGATGAGTCCGGGGCTGAACATACTCCTCATTTTCACTAGCTCTGCATGGAGGGGGTGGGAGGGGTTATCCAGGATAATGTCCAGTTTCCTCCTCTTCCTCCCCTCAGCCACCCCCTCCAGATTGTCCAGTTTAACTCCAACAACAGAGCTAGCCTTTCTCACGAGCTTGTTCAGCCTGTCAGCATCCCTTCTGTTGGTGTTTCCCCCCAAGCACACCACGGCAAAGAAGAGCACAGTGGCCCCCACAGACTGGTAGAACGTCTGCAGCAGCCTCGTGCACACGTTGAAGGACCTGAGCCTCCTCTGGAAGAACAGCTTGCTCTGTCCCTTCCTGAAGAGAGCATCAGTGTTGTCACTCCAGTCCAGTTTATTGTTCAAATAATATATAAGAAGCCAGTCACTACTTAGTTTCTCATATGACCTTCATTCACTTTAAACTACCTGAATATATCTTTATAAGTTCTTAATGGAATGATGTGAGTGAATAAAAGATCGGATAGCTCAGGGTTTGGCTCTCAGTAAGTGTATGAAATAAACATTTACAGTAAGTCTTATCAGTACAAATAAGAAAATTAGGCAGTAGGTAGGTAGTATTCAAGTCCAGTAAGCCTTTTTTGTGCAGTGCAAGCTGTTCACCATGAGCACATGAGAAAGAAACATGTAAAAGCATGAAAGCATTATCAACTCTAACATATCTGTCAGTATAACAGAACCAACATCAGTGGACAACACAGATAGCTCATCCGTCTAAAGTCTCCACAGAACAGTTATATAAAAAATAAAGAGATAAAGGTTAGAGAAGAGTGATGTAATGTTGAGGAACTGCTGTGATGTGTCAGGCTTTGAAAGAAGATAAAAGTGTCACATTTGAGAAATATCAGAGACACATCTCATGGGATTTTCCACCAATGAAAATATTTCACATGACGGATATGTTACATTGTTTATGATTCAGAAACTGTCTGTGTCTCTCTCCTTCGTTGTATTTTACTTCTCTAAAATCACGATGGGTCAAACCATATATTTAGTTATGGGTAGGTTGTATTATGTTTTTTTTAAGGCAGATCATTATATTATATCAAACCAAAGCAAGTTTCACATAGTATTGATAACAGCATCTATCACAAATAAAATGTTGCCACATTTACCTCCGTCCATATATATAATCAACTTATTTATTCTGCATTGAAGGAGGCTGATATGAGGATAGGGAAGGCTTATATTCGACCAGATTGTCCATAAGCAATCAAGCACAGCAACTGAAGCTACGGGGGGCAACAACGAATAACAACTATGTGAGCAAAAATTATGGAAATTCAAAGCAATTTTGTGTCAGCAAGGTGAACAATGATAAATGTCGATTCGTTGGAATTAGCAATCGTCAATCGCTGCACATATGAGACGTTTAGGGAGCATCTGTGATCCGTAGCATCATCAGCTGATAGTCTTAATGTGGTCAAAAAATAATGTAGGGAACAATTAATCCTCTTTAGCGTAAAAGAAGCGTATGTCGGAGGAAACTTTTATTTTTTATCTTATTTTTTTCCTACTGAATTGATCAATTTGCTATGGACTTTCAGTCCATAGTCTTCCAAATATTTCTGTGATGTTGAGGACGTAAACTGTATTTTTTCATGTAGCATGCCGACCAACATCTAAAATGAGATGACAAATGGCAAATGTGCCTTTTATACAATTATTCATTTTCAAAATGTCCTATTTTTGTACTTGGTCAACCTTTTTGCTGCTATTCAAGTTTAACAAATATCTTTACTTGCTTCAATACATGTGAAGATAAGCTTCACCAAATGTGATCATGTTTGTGCCAGAAGCAGAACTGTCTTTAAGAAATTGTTCAAAACAAAGTCTTTAATATGCATCAGAAGCTTTGTACTGAAAATAAATCTATTGCCCTGTAGGTGACTCTGTTTTCCCACTGACAATGACACAGTGTGAAATAATTTGTGGATCACAGGAAAGACATGAAGACCCACCACATCCTCTCTGCTCATACTCACCCTTTCTTAATCCCATCAACTAGATCATGCCACTTCCTCTAAACCTTTGTTTGTTTAATTCTGTCTGCGACATCAATCCCACGCTGCACAACATCAGACTGATCAATCACCAAGCTGCCTGACACTGCTGCCATTGTCAGCGGCCTCCCAGAGTCAAGAAACACACTGACACCCTCTGTTTGCATCCTTTCTCCGGGCCTTGAACGGCTATATAGTCTTCTCTTTGTCCGCCCCACCCGTATTGATGGAATCTGAAAGTAAGCAGATTTGCAACGGATATTAACAGTAGGCCTGCAGAACAATGGCGAGGAGAAGCATGGCACAGGGTCGAGAACAAATGTGTCCTTTATGCCCAGGCCTTGTTCTGCGAACAGGGGGGGGGGGTTTGAGGAGCAGGCACATTCTCAAATAGACCTTAAAAGGGGCTCGAGCATCTGCCCTTTTGCCCTCCTATTAGAGAAACCCCCGTTTTGTATTTATTTTTTATAAATCCATAACATTATCTTTCACATAACTGTATTAGGTTAGATGAAAGCAATAATATGAAGTTCAATAATATATTTTATTTAAACGTAATATTATTGCTTTCATCTAAACCAATACAACATTTCAGTCATACACCTTCTTATAATTGTGTGCCTTAGTATTATATGATATGTGAATTAAAATAAACAAATTCTTTGGCACAAAGTAGTATCTTACCGTACAGTATCAGCATCTTCTTACTGAAGCATTGTGCCTGGTGCCTTTATGGAGAAGGTGGTTAGAGAAATATGGAGGTGGGAGAGGAAGTGCATCTTTGTCGGCAGCACTGGGATTCTGTCAGTCAGAGAGGTGGGTAAGGATTGGGCTAGTTAACATGTAAGAAGAATTTACCGAAATTTACTCCATTCCTTTGCATGCATCATTGATGAACTGTCAGTGTTTGAAGATATACATTTTAATGTCCCTTAAAACTAGCACAAAAGTACTTATCCCTGCCATATATTTATTTAAAGGTAACAAAAATTGCCAGCTTGTCCTTTCAACAATTTGAGCACTCGCTCCTCTAACAGCCTCTGCATGTGCCTGATGAGGAGGGGTGTATTGTCGAACAGCAGATACAAGTGAGAATATCTTCACACACACCAAAATCTAAGGCAGACACCATGAGCTCATGTTGACAGCCTGACTCTCTCTGAAGGCATAGCATGCTGACAGAGATTAAAGGAGGACATCACACACACACACACACACACACACACACACACACACACACACACACACAGCACACACACACAGACACACACACACACACACACACACACACACACACACACACACACACACACACACACACACACACACACACACACACACACACACACACACACACACACACACACACACACACACACACACACACACACACACACACACACACACACACACACACACATATTCTGCTCCTCAAACAAACAGCTAGGGAGTCTGTCCATCTCTATCTTCAGCTATAGTAGTCTCTTACTCCTCACTTCCAATACTCCAATACTTCCCTTGTTGACTCCATCCTTCCATCCCTTTGACAGCATCGTGGGGGGTGTTATTGGTTGAGGCTGCAGGGAGTCTCTTCAGACACTCACAGCTCCCACACTAGCCTGCAGTAATGCAACACCTATTTTGGGTCATGTATTCATGTGTTTCATCTCTGTGTTGTTAGCTACGCTGCTCACTTTCAATCAAAATAGGAAACATGATGAAATGAATGATTAATTATGGTAATGACATCAAAGGCACCGGTCAACAGAATTCAGGCCATTATAGAATATTGACCGACTTCTGTGCGTGTGTGTGTGTGTGTGTGTGTATGTGTGTGTGTGTGTGTGTGTGTGTGTGTGTGTGTGTGTGTGTGTGTGTGTGTGTGTGTGTGTGTGTGTGTGTCTCTTTCTCACTCAGAATCAACTGACAAATAAAATAAAATACATTAGGCCTAAATTAAATATTTTCCTTTTTATTTTGTTCACTAGTTTCAGTATTTTATTAATGAATACCTTAAGGTCTAAAATACTAAATTTGTTCAATAGTAAATGTGGATCAACCACATTATTTGGAAAGGATATCTTGTGGTATTGTTTTTATTAATTTGATGAATTATCCTTGCTTTTACGGGCAGTAACATCTCAAAAAGGCAATTAAGGAAATCAAATTTGAAGTTTTGACATGCAATTTCAATTTGAATTTTGAATGTGAAAGGGTTGAAAATGCACACATTTACCAAGAGCAACATTAAAAAGTGGTAAATGGTGTCCATATAGGGGCAACTCTTTGTTCTAGGATGCTTTATGACTAGGTTTCCGAATAGGTTGAACCATTTCAGAATACAAATAGCTCCTGTGCATTTTAGAGAGTAGCAGTGAAGCTTTATTTGTTTTATTAGTATTTGAGTGGACGTACTCACATGCAGTACTGCCAGGGTGCTAAACCTCAATAAAGTCAGCATCAGCTACCGTACTGTATGTCTTAGTGACTTACAGTGTAAACCATGGCCTTTAAAAAGCCATGGGGCTCGTCAGTGTACCTTAGCTGGTTTTGGGGTTTTCATGTGCCATGATTGTATGCTTAACAAAGCATTCCATATTTCTCTGTTTTGCTAAGTGTAATTGAACCTGTAGCACTAACAAACTGTGAGCTTTGAATTTTTACATTTCATTACAGAATCTCAAATATTTTAGATTTTTACACCAATTTTCAAGTCTAGTCACAGCTCTTCTCTTTAATTAAATATTTGGAGGTCATTTTTTTTAGGTCATGGTTTTAGTTAAGATGAGATGGTGGTCTGTGATATCAAAACATAGGAAGTTTAGTGCAAAATATTGCCTTTTTGTTCTATGAGTTGAGAACAATGCCAAATTGACAGTACATAGGAACCTGCAGAGAAACCATTTACTGTGTTTTCAACTGCATTCTGGGATATAAAAGAGGGAACATATATAGTTGTCAATTTATGGGACTAAGGAAAATGAGAAATGGGTTTATATTTATATAATGTTAAACATTGTAGTTCAATAAAATTGCTGGATAAAGCTAGATGGGATTTTTTACTTCACACATAACTACTCTATATACTTTATGGCATATTGAAGCTTTCATTCAAACCATTGTTGGTTGTGTGGGAAAAACAACAAGCACATTGTCATCACATTGGAATAATTTGTTTCTTTAGAGTGTTGGTTAGCTCGAAACAATACACAGTAAGTCTTGTTGCTAGGAGAGATGTCTATTCGATCCTATTGGCCAAAAGACCAGGATGTTTATCCAATGAAGGCCCCACAGCAGCCGGACAGTGATATCCATCAAGCCAGTTGGAAAGGTCAATAATGATGGTGGATGTCATCCGAAAAGTGAAGAAGATTTGTTTATTTGGATGGAAACACTGTATGTGGAGATGAATCGAAGAACACGTATAATAAATCAGTAAAATGGTGCTCCCTGAAAAGGCAATGCAATTGTTATCTCAAAGCAACAATTATCACTTTTAACCCTCTTATGGCAGCTACAGCACATAACAATACCAGCTCTTTGGTGACAACCAATAACCTTGAGCTTTCTTTTTGAGGCCTGTGTTTTCAATTCATTCTCCTGGTACAAACCATCGCGATCCTTGTTATTTTAAAGACAACATTGGGACCGAGTATTTATGTCACTTAATTTTATGTAATGGTAATAGACAGAATCAGTTGTGCAACAAATGTCAATATATAATTGCTAAAGAATTTACATACATTTTTAGCTTTTCTTTCAAAACATGTCTCTGTACTGTACCCTCATTTTTGAAGAATGTTTGAATACTTCCATGTCATTTTCTTACAGCTGGCTCTATGGAAATTGTCCTCCACCACTGAAGGCATGGATATTTTCTTGTCTAACGGGTTTTCCTCTGATCTTCTTTTTAGCCAAATCTAACTCCGCCGATTGGCAATGACACTGGGTTACTCTATCATTTCACAACTATTTATTTTGGAGAGTAATTATTCCTCAGAGGATAAAACGACATGATTTTGGTGATTCCTTGACTTTCATAGTGGAATCCTTTTGGGTTTTGAGTGAAAAAGTTACTTTTGACATTTGATTCAAAACTTCATGATGCCTTCCTTATGAATTGCAATCACGTTGGTCGTCTCACATTGTCTGTCCTGGTGCAGCATAAATATAGTTATGTTGATATATTATACGTGTGTTCTAGTGCTCGTTAAGATATGAAACACATCTGCTATGTAGTCAACTGCACTTCCGGCAACTCCTGAAAGTGTCGATAACTTGATCTGGATCTAGGTGAGTTGCTTTTTGATTCACTGATTGTAAACAGTTACATTATAACAATCAATAACAAAAAGCCAGCTTCAGTAAGAGACTACAAAAATAGTTTAACAGGTCATGTATGTAGCCTAATAATAATTGAGTGTACCAGATGCTATTGTGAGGACTGTAATAAGGGCAGCACCAGTGGAGATACAGTTGAGTTGTTTAAATCAAATGTGTTCACATCCTTTTAGCCACAAAGGTGCTCATATGATTTTATAGCAATATCTAGTCTAGAAATAAATGCGTCGAAACCAGAAAAGAAGGTTTTTCATTGGATCTATGATACGGCGAGAATCCAGATACCCTCCAAGATAATGGATTTATAGGTGTGGAACCAGACTAAGATGGTGCTGATGGTCAGAATAAAAACAAAACCATAAAAAGTGGTCACAGTGCGTCACAACCAGCTACATTGTGCTTTCAACATTTTTGCTTAGGTAGAATTTATCCCATTTTTTTTAAAGCAATAATATTAAGTTTCAATACAAATATTAGGATCAACTTAATATTGTTGCTTTCATCTAACTTAATACACTGAAGTGACATTTGTTGACATCATTGTGAACATGTAAACTACTGAAAAGAAGCTACATATTTTAAATGTAAAGCAACTAGAATGGATGAAGAATCTTGCTGTGTTCAAACGCTTACCTTTTGTAGCATGTTACTAATGCAAATGCTTTTACCAACGTTTTTCTGCCTATCAACCATGTACTAACCACTATTTCTGCCTTGTACCTGTTCAGGAAGTGCTCAAAATGAAATCTAGAGCTCCAATTACCCACAGACAGCCTTGGGCATGTTCTTCATTTCTGATTCTCTGTGACCTCAGGAAAATCTCAACACTGATAGACTTTCTGAACAAAGTGTCACACAAAGATGTACATCTTAGCAATTACTCGCAAAAAAGTGAATAAAGAATCTTTGCATCTTTAGGGTTGTTGTAGCCAGGCTTGGGGAGCAACAGGTAACATGTAACGGGATAATGTAATCTGGCTACAGAATAATAATAACTGTGTTCCCTTACATTAAAAAAGGATTCATCAGATCACTGGTTTCTTTTAAAATGTGGATTACTAGCAGGTTATTTTGTATTTCATTTAGGCTACTTTCATTCTTTAATTTAATCATGTTTTTTTTATGCATAGATGTACACCAGATGTGTTAAACTAAAATAATATGTGTGTGTGTGTGTGTGTGTGTGTGTGTGTGTGTGTGTGTGTGTGTGTGTGTGTGTGTGTGTGTGTGTGTGTGTGTGTGTGTGTGTGTGTGTGTGTGTGTGTGTGTGTGTGTTAAACTAAAACAGCATATGTATATAGTCTTTCTCAGATTAGGTGACTGATTACATATCTATTGGTTATTGGAAGAGAATACATTTTTGAAGCTACCCTCCCAACACTGAAAAAACTGAAACTGAAACTTTAATGTTTTATGTCAGCAGGTTTCACATAACTGTATTAGGTTAGTTGGAAGCAATAATATTAAGTTGAACCGTATAGCTTTTATTAGGTTCATCTTAATATTATTACTTTCAACTAACCTAATACATTTATGTGAAACCTGTTGTGCTTGTAGCTTCAGATAGCTAACTGCTGGGTCTCCCTCTGTGTACAAGTATATGTGACTTCAAGTATGACAGTGGTTCTGTTTTTTCTTAAAAAAACGTTTTTATCTTTGCATTCGTTGACTGAAAAGCTCAAATCTAAAATGAGATCAGCTGATTGTGGTAAAGCACATGTTTGGGTTGAGCTCGAGTTGGATCAGTGATCTCCTCCTTCACTGAGATGATGACTGTCCTCCAGTGGAGCGTGATGGTGAAGCAACGCTCTGAGGACTGCCAGGCTTTGTCAGACTGAGTACTCTCCACTTTGTTCTTCTCCGCTCACACTCCGCTCTGTTGTTCTTGTTTCTCTCCCAGAGGCTCCCACCTGTTCTTGACCCCGCACTGCTGGCCTCCAGTCTGTTGACCTTTGACCCTGGCCAATCACAAACAGTCAGAAACCTCTTGACCACCTCTTGACCTGCGGAGAGGGAGACGGAGCGGTTTGTTGTTGTTGTTGTTGTGTGTGTGTGTGTGTGTGTGTGTGTGTGTGTGTGTGTGTGTGTGTGTGTGTGCGTGCATGCGTGCGTGTGCGCGTGTGTGTTGGCAGTCTGACCTTTTCTGACATTTGACATGTAATTGCATTATTTCTAAACATGAACTACATGTAGTGGGAATATTGTTTTTTACAGATGTATCCTTCTAAATGTGGTATGGCCCTGAATTTTCTTGTAGTGCCATCCACAGGACAAAAATATATTTTTCCACCCATTTTAAATGTGATTTTGCTACCTTACAAAATTGTAATTAGCCTTAATTAATGCAAACAGACTTCTAAATAACATGGGAAAGACATGATAATAAATAAATACTGAACTGGTTAAAAAGATTATGTCAATGGGATTGCCGGGTGCAGTCCTGATCAGTATGACATATTATTCAACTTTAAAGAGGCCTTATTATGCTTTTGGGGGGAGATTACCCTAGTCTGTAGCGTGTTATATAGGTTTTGGTGCATGTAAACGGTCTGCAAGGTCTACAATCCAAAAGTTCCCTCCAAAGGGAGTTTCTCTCTCACACACTCCCCCCCCCCCCCGCCTGAAATTTCTCCATTCAACTCTTTTTTATTTCTCCATAACATAGTGGCATCCTGATTTAACACTTGCGCTTCTATTGGCTAGCAACATATTATTTGTGATAGGCTAAGGGGTAGGACATCTCTAAATGATTGACCCTCCACAACAGAGCTGGCCAGCTAACCAATCAGAGCAGACTGGGCTCTGGTTTCAGACAGAGGGTGAAGAGAGATGCTGCAGCACAGGTAATATGAGATGAGTATGCAGTACCCTAATTGGTGGAAAAAGGTTTGTAGGAGTCAGGAAGTAAATACGATTGATAGGGAAAGATGAATAATAAAAAAATAATGGTTCTATTTTTTTGTTAATCTTACCAACTCTCTGTAGTGCTGACCCGCTGTTGCAATGAAACCGCTGGTTGCTGTTGCAAAAACAGACAATCAAAGCTATCACTATTTCACAGAGAGCATGCAAATTTCAAAGAGTTGTGAGCAGAAAATGTACCATTCTGAAAACTGGATATTCCAATGCCAGAAAGATGATATCACCAAACTGTAACTGAACAAGAGAGGGAAACAAGTGCAGCTCCTCACACTGCCAGGATTCTCCAGGAAACCTAAAATACATTTTCTGCTAAGGTTGCTAGAGAAATTCTTTCACAGTTTTCGAGGAACTTTCCACCGACCAATCAAAGGATAACTTCCTCTGTTAAAGACATATTGTTGAAGAGGTTGAGGAACAATGTCTGACTCTATGAACAAAGAAACACAGAAACTTATTGTCATATATTATATGTCTGAATTGTGAATAGTACACAGTTGAACTCCATTCAGATGTTTTGTTCTGGACAAAGTCAAATATGTTTTGCACACTCTCAAAACTTTAAAGAGGACATATTATGCTCATATTCAAGTTTTACATGTCTCCATGTTCAAAAAGCTCTTTATTTTTCTCATACTGCCTGTGCTGCAGCACCCCTTTTCACCCTCAGTCTGAAACCAGAGCCCAGTCGGCTCTGATTGGTTATTTGGGTGGCTCTGTTGTGATTGGTCAACCTCTAAGAGATGTCTCGCCCCTTAACCTTTAATGTGTTGGAGCGCTAGCCTTTGCAGACCATTTACATGCACAAAAACCTATAGAACACACTACAGGAAAGGGAAAACCTCAAACGCATAAATGCCTCTTTAATAGACATACATTTAGCCAACAATAATTATACAAACATAAATACATAGAGAAACTAAAACAGGTCTCATTTGATGTGCTCCATGCTTGTGGTGCATTTGAGTGCCAGTTAAAATAATATGACTCTCAATGCTGTGACATGAAACATAACTATTTTAATGCTAAGGGGCCTCAGCTCTTCAACATCAGCCACCTGGTGATGCAACACAACCCTTGGCAGGTCAATGAGTGCAAAAACCTCATGTACGATAATGGCCTACAGACCCACTGATTCACACTTTAAGTCCAGTGAAGGGTTTTTGTCTGCTTGGGTCATTTATAGAACATATGCACACTCCTCTTCACTCTTTTAAACTCTGAGCTGCAGTAAAATGACACAGATCCATCAGACTGACTGAAGTGCCGCTTTAATAGAACATCCCTGATGTGTCTGCAGAGGCTCTCCTGCCCCCTTGTGGCTGTTTCTGGCACAGACATCTCCGCCTGACTATCAGAGGATGGTTTGGCCCGGAGTAGATCTTTGTTCTTCTGCAACCTGAGGCCCGAGTCAAACGCTGCATGGTTTCCTCTTTGAAAGTTTCCAGCAGTGACACAAGTCTCCCACGATAGCTTGCATGATGATGACAATACCCTTCAAAGTAGTGAACTATTTTGAGATTAGTTCATTTTTCCCAACGGTGCTATTTTTGGATGCTTTAGAAACATTCACTTCCTGACCAGGAGAGGAAAACACATCCAGCAGTGTCTGTACACTGCCGGGCTGATAATGCTGTACATGGCAAAAAAGGATCTGTCGGAATGCTTTTGGGGATATTTTTCAATCAAAGTTTGAAAATCATTCACATTTGGCCAACAAACATACATCTTTAATGTTATTTTACATCAGGGGTGTCCAAACTATGGCTTGGGGGCCCTGTTGTCCATTTTGAAATGGCCCTCAGCCAATTCAAAAAGTATAACTGTATCTGGCCAACACCTTAAACTTGATCTTGTCTTATATTGTACTTCTTAAATATAAATTATATGTAAAATTATATTAGACAATGTGTTAATAAGCAAACTTTTTTAATAAATTCAAGTTGTACTTTTATCACAAATCTTAGTTGATCCAAACAAGTTATCTCCATAACAAACCCTTCATGTTTCCTCTTATTATAAGCAATCTGTTCTAAGGAATGAGCTGCCAACCCTTTTTTTTATAACTAAATAAATAAAACCCATAAATAAATGGAAATCTATGGCAGGTTTTCTTTTGTGAAGCATATTCAAGTATCAAGATAATTTACCTACATTTAATTGATATTTTTATCTTGTAAATTAACTTATGAGGCAATATGTATTTGATCCTCTGCCAATTTAGTTAGTTTACCCACTTACAAAGAACTGAACAGTCTGTCATTTTTGTGGTACGTTTATTTTCACCGTGAGAGACAGAATATGAAAAAGATATTGTTAATATGTGTCATAGTTAGAGAGGCCAAACACTTAATGAAATAAAAAGACATTGCTAAAATTACACCATTTAAATGATAAGTAGCTGTTAATGCATTGAAATAAATATATTTCTTTATTTTATTAAACGATGTGAGCAAACATTTCCTTTAGATACTCTAAGTATATTTTGCTGCTGCTTTTATAATTTTACTCTCTTCAAGGAAGTTGTTTATTTGTAGAACTTTTTTTTGTTAGTTTATTTTTCACTCGCTTTATATTTGCACTTATGTCGTTATATTGAAGATGCACTCACATGTTTATGAAACACCACTCAATACAAGATATACTATATAATTAAATATATTTTAGAGGACTTTTGTCTTTCTTTCTTTCTTGATAAATGGAAGAGATGGTGTACGATGTCACATAAATCTCCTACTGTAGAATAACTTACAGTAGGGTTGTGCTTTTTTTGAATGTGTGTCTATGTTAGCACTCTCCCTTCTTGTCTGAGAGCTGCTGTTGCTTTAGAAACCGTACACATCACCTGCCTTCAGAAAGCAAGTGTAAAGATGTTAAGCCACAAAACTCCAACAAATCCTTAAAAAAATTAGTGTTTACCTCAGTCCAGCCCCGGGAACAGCTCAGCAGTAAAATCCTCCTCCTCCTCATACTGTAGAGTAGATTTTAAATTGAGATCTATTTCATAATGAGACAGTTCAACAGTGAAAACTCCAACTCAAGATCATCTATCCCAGCTGATCAGCCTCACTGAGTCACTCGTGTTGATCAATAATCCTCTCATCCCGTGTTAGTCGTGTTTCCAGCCATAAAACTTAGTGCACTAATCAGTATTTTGACATGAACAACGGCACAAATGTGTAATGTGATAGGGGTCAGATGTAATGAAGAATCACACATGTTAATAAGAGAGGATGAATGCTATTTGTGAACAAACATTAAATACAAATCCAGAAATGTTATTTGGACATTAAAAAAATAAAATAAAATAAAAAGCAGAACTGATGACAGTATATTGATGTGATGAGTATGAATATAACCCAAAGAGGAAAGTGCATTACAGGACAAATCAGTTTACTGTAACAGTGCTTTTGAACCTGTTCTGCTTTTACCCTGAGGAACCCTGATGACATTTCTCCAGCTTTGTATCCACTGTCTGGGAAGGGAACAAAACATTTTAAGGCAATTAGTTTTAACAGAATTTTAAGTTTACGGGTTATCTCAGATCATCATGGCATATTTTACCCTGTTGAGGGAGCTGTTGTATCAAAGCTGTATCATATACAGGAACCTTGACTTGGATTGTTTAGTCTATAACACTTTTACAGACTTAAATGTCTATTTTTGTTATGTTCAGATCTCCCTATTCAATTATTCTTATACTTGTTAAATAGTTTTAGTCATCAACTAATCGATAAGAGGACTAATCGTTGCACCGCTTTGAGTTGCATGATTCCACAAATATTCAAAATTGAAATCAATAATTCAAAGATAGAATAAGGAAATTATCATAAAATATCCAGTTTTTGTTTTTAGTTTGAGTTTTAAAATGCAATTAAATTATATTTATTGCTTGTATTCTATTATAATTCAAGCATTTTTTCATACATCCCAGGGTCATTCTCAGGGCACCTTCTGGTTCGCTCATGAAACCGTTGAATGTTCATCATGGCTGAACACGTGGGAGGCACAGACTTGCCATCTGTACACTGTGCAGTATGTATCATAAAAGAAACCCTATCTTCTCCCTACATTCCTGGATAGGAACAGATCTGTTTTATTTCCACCTCTTTAATGGACATCATTAACCACCTTACACAAAAAGACAACATAGTTTGATTTTCAGCAACTTTATTTCAGTATAAGTGGTTTTTAAAACACCTCACACTTTCTCCAACGTCTCATTGTTCTTGCAACCTCCGAGATAAGCAAGCAAGACATTAAAATCTTCAAACATGGCCAACATGATCAAACTCTGTGCCAAACAACATTTTGAAGCAAACTATTTGACAAGAGTCAACATTAAGACAAGTGGGGAGCAAACGGTCACATAATAACCAATAATTCAACTTTGTACACGTGTAAACCCTGACTAAAAAGAGAGAGCGGCCGGCTCACAGCAGCCAGTGCAGGAAGGAGCAGTGATCTGACAAAATGAACCAAATGCCCAAATACTAGCCTACTTTTCAGCCTGCTTAGCTGTGTGTACAGGGTCGTGTGTGACTGTGTGTATGCATGCGTGTGCACTTGTGTTCTATCATACAAACATACTTACATAGAAACCCATTGTGTTCTAATAAGGCATTATGCGGCAAAACAGAACATCAGAAAACAGAAAATCCACAGAGCAAAAAACAGCATTAATGCCAGAAAATCTGATTTTAAGGTCAAGAAAACATAATGACGAACATGGTGGAGGAATGCATGAAATTAAGCTGAAGTCTGGGGAAACCTTCAATGTCAGGTCAGACACTGTTGATGATTTTGGAGAATAGTGACATGATGAAAAAAAAATATCTGGGCTCTTCCTGACAAAAACGGTTTGTTGCTCTGGGTTTGGGAATTGGGCTGGGGTTATAAAAACTAAGACTTGTCTGCAGAAGCCAGTCTACAGAGTGCAAACACAAAGTCTGTCATCCATAGTGAATGGGTTACTATGTCACTATAGCAACGGTAAAACCAGTGTGCATTCACTTAACAGGTGGAGATAGTAGCATAATGAGCTGGGACAGTACCTTTAAAAGTACAGATATAAAATACATTCATGAAGACATTTTAACAAACTAAACAAGAACAAGGTCAATAGAAAGCAGAACACCATCAGTTCAAACGGCTCAAGGCCAAACACCTTTTCATAGACTACAGCATAGAGTCAGGTTAGGCGGCACGAGCAGAATTAAGACGATGACATTTTTATCGTTCAGCTGGTACCACTAACTGGTAATTAAAAGGACCATTCCAATAACAAAAATCACATGATTTGTCACTCACACTTGCTGTCTAGCCATGCGCTTTTTTTAGGTTTCACTTGACCAGTTTGTGAGGTGTGGCTCTCAGCCTCCACACCAATAAAATGCAGGTGGGTAAAAATGTGAGTCTCACAACATTAAATAAAAAGGCTTTTTTTTTTATCAAAAGAATGTATGTTTCCAGAAACTGTTGGGGCCAAGTTACACCAATAATTGTAACGGAAAATGTAGTTATTGCAATCAAAACATCATGTTGATTGGATTCACTCATGAAAGTAAAATAAACCCACCAATGCTAAAACAATTATGAATTGCTTAACGACAGCAAAACAAATTAAAACACCTTCCTGTACTGTGGGAAATTAAGACTGAATTGCTAATTAAGCACGCAGCTAATTTGAGGAGTTGCCGTTGATCAATGACCAGACCAAAAATGTCGTAGCCCGTCTTTATGAAAAAGGAGAGCTTTTGCTAAATAAATATTCAAAATTTTGTTTTCTGATTCACTAAAACCTAACTTAAAAAGATGACCACTTTTGAATCATTGTAAAACTAAAACCTAAAAGAGCTATCTTCCTTTCTGGTTAGTGGACAAGCTAACTAGCAGGCTACTAGCTATCTGGAATACTTGTATGCCACTTGTATAGCATTGATGTAATAGCGGGATTACTAGGTAACTTGGTTGCCTATTGTAAGTGGCTCGTGCTTGCACATCATTAGCTAGCTAGTATGGTAAGCTTCTCAGGCACAGTAAATGGTCAGCTAGCCCCACGACAAGTCAGAATGTCAACAAAACTTTAGTACCAAATGTTGTACCACTTTCTGGTGTGACAGATGCAAACCCTGGAAAAAAACGGTGTCAACATGTTCAGAGGTACTTGTTTTGCATCAGAAAGTCAGGTCTGTGAGAATCAAGCTCGAGGAGCAAGCAAACAATTTCTGGAAAAGAAGTTGCTGTTCAAGTTCACAGATATAACCATAAGCTATCTGTATCACTAGACTACTACAGATCAAAACACGTTTTCCTTTATGATCGAATCGACCCTCTTAATCTTTTTCTGAACTCAATGCCGGGCCTGAACCTGACTCTTCATCACAACTAAACTGAAATTGATCTGCGTCTTCTGATCCAGCCAGTACCTCTTAAAAGGTTTCTGTACCTTTTCAGCAGTAGAAGAGTGCTGCTTGAGCCATAGGGGTGATGGTGTCGCTGCGCTGGTGTCCGCTCCGACACAGTTCCCTGAGAACCCACTTTCTCTACGACTACAGCAATGGCAAAATGCTGGTGACGAAAAATGTGTGGTCCAGAATGATAAAAAAAAAGAAAACACATTTACAGAATTATGGTGCAGCATTAAAAGGAGAGGACATATTAAAAGCCAATATTTACAAATAGATCTGATGAACTGGACTGTGAGGGATAGACATTTTCTTTCATCTTTTGCGTCTACATACGGACAACAGTGTGCTGGTGGTGGAAAAATAAAGGTGTGAGGTCACTACACGATGCCATTGGACGATCCGATTACTCAGCTGTTCTGTTAAGTGTCAAAGACGTGTTAATGGGTTTACAATAATAGACAGTTTCCGAACCAGTGACAAATCGACATATACTTCAGATTCTGTAAATGATGCAACATGATCCAGAGTTGGCTCGTCGGACAGCCTCACACGGGGCACCAATTGAAAGATATATGGTATAGAACATAGTGTTCTTTTACCAATACATGTAACCATTACTGCTCTTATATTTTCTTTCTATACATCTTGTATACATCATTTGTCTATATATCTGTATTATTTTTCCTATGTGTGTGTTTTTTTGCATTCTATGTTACAGTCTCTGTATGCTTATTTTGGCTTTAAGCAATGAACCGCTCCTATGGATAGTGAGTTTGCATTACAAACAGGGTCTCGACAAACTCAAATCCTTCACAGTTTGCTTCAGTGTCCACTTTTTTCCTCCCAGTCCTTTTTTGACCCCATATATATATATATTTAACATTATAAAAAATAAGTTATTGCGCATCCAAAAAAAGTGCATTGTATATTTGAAAAATATCTCTTTCTCTCTTTACACTTTTCTTTTTTTCTTCACGTTTCCTGCTAATTAGGGTGGTATCCTTTCGTCCGATTTGGGATGGAGGAGTGTCCGCCTGTTTCCTCTTCACTCCATCGTACCGCACCACTGATGGGGAGTAAAGGGGAGTAAAGCAGACGGAAGAAGAGAAGGGGAGAAGAAAAGAGAGAAATAGCTAATGGATGGACGTCTTGCTACGCGATGACCATGGGAACATCATCTGAGAAACCACTGATCATGGGATCATCTTCATCATCATCACCTTGATAGGAAGAGGAGAGAGATCAACGTTAATATGGTGGTGGTGTGGAGGGAACAGGGATTTCAGCCTTTGCAGACCATTTACATGCAAAAAAAACCTTTATATCACACCACAGGAAAGGGAAAACCCCCCAAAAGCAAAATAGGGCCTCTTTAATATCGAATGACTTGTATTAGGGGCAACAAAACTTTATCTGGTCATCCCTACTGTGATGTCATTTTAATGTTTGAAGACATTTTTTGAAGCGCTTTCCTGCTGTACATGTAAAAGGCAGTGTGGCAGCGGGGTGTGATTATGGAGGCTTGCAGGCTTGAGGAGTAATGCATCACATGCAACAAGATTACGCAATCAGGGTACAAACAAAAAGTAACTGTATTCGATATCAATTACACAATAAAAAGAAGTAATCAGATTACTGTTACATTACATGCAGGATTACAATTTTACAATACATTTTGAAATAAAGATGTATTATATATAGACGTACTGAATCAATTTTCTTTATGGTTTATATTCAGGCTACTTTAAGTCTTTTTTATTTTCATTACAATATTTTTTTACAACAGTAGGTGTTTCATCAATGTATTGAGCTTAACCAGCATTTGTAAACTATTACTGTTACTACATTTCTACATGAAATATCTTAAGGTAGAATTGTTAAAAAAGTAAAAAACATCTGAATTTTTTTTACTTTTGTTATTTATTTTCTCATTATTTTTATTTGCATTGCTTTTGATATCAAGGTTATCCAAAAGTAACGGAAAGTAATCGGAATCACTTTTTATATTTTGGTAATCTCAATAGGTTGCTGATTCTTTTTTGACATGTAACTAGTTATTGTAATGGTTTAAACAGCGCAACAAGTATTTTGAATGTCTCACCCAGATCGTCCCCGGAGGAGAAGATGGCAGAGCCCAGACGGGAGTTGTAATGAGAGTTTGCAAAGGCGGTGAAATTGTTCTGCAGACGGCGGTGTCGGAGGTAGAGCGCCACCAAGCCCCCGCACACCCCCAGCAGCAGCAGGAAGAGGACCGGGACCACCACCGCCGCCATGTCTCCTGAGTGGCCCTGACCACGGGAGGCATCACTGGCCACTGGAAATGGAGAAAATCATTTTGATTCACAGTAACCCCCGGTTACCATCAGAATATGTAAGTAAGGAAGGAAGTGTGTGTGTGTGCCTGTTCCATTACCTGCAGTCAGCTGGTTATAGAGCAGCAGTGCAGGATCCCCACACAGCTGGCCGCTGAGCAGGCAGCGGGCCTGCACGGAGAACGTGTAGTTGTGTCCCAACAGCAGGCTGTTGATGCGGAAATACGTGTCTGTGGTGTTTCCCAGGAACGATGTCTGGTTGGTTGCACTGTCATACACATGCACTTCGTAGCCCTGTAAACAGCATGTTCAACTTCATGGAGGATAAAAAAAAGCACAAAACTACGGAAGCCTTGAGTGGCAAGCTAGAAGAAAAATGCAAGTTATCCATTTTCTGGAGATGGTTCTCCTGAGGTTATGAATTTGTGAAATATAAGGTTTTACCAGGATAATCTTTCAAGTAAAAAAAAAAAAAAACGTAAAGCAAAAAACTAAAAGTTAAAATGTTGTAGTTCTAATACTGATTTCGACCATGAAAGGCCACTGCCCCACGTTCTAAATGTGCAAGAGGACAAATTAAAACTAGGAAACATGACTTTTTTAAAACATGGGGTGGTGGTAAACCTGAAATGCGTATTATAACATCAAACCAAAAAGTTCACCTCTATGTCCAACCTGTTTTAACAGACTTAAAATTGTCCTGGCAGAACTTTCTTTTTTAACCCGGTAAAAAAACAATTTCTCCATCGTTTCAAAAGTCGACCTAGAATATAACATTTAGATTATAGGAATTTATTTTAATACTTCTTTAGGGCTATAGCACAAAGCCATAGAACTTCAAGGAATGAAAAAAGTTTGTTCTTTTGGACTGTGGATTCAATGGGTTGAAGGATCACTACTCTCTTGATGTAGTGTACATTTATAAATGAGTGTACACCGACAAGTAAAGTGGTATATTTGCATATCCAACCTTCTACACAAAGTTGGGGAAAAAAAGAGGGTTTTAAAAGCTCAGATATTGAGTGGGGTCTCACCCTGCTCTCATTGAAGCCCTTTTCCCTTACGGCCAGACTCTTCCAGAAGAGCAACACGTGGTCTTTCTCTGTGAAAATCTTCAGGGCTTCTGGAGCCGGAAGAGGGACTGCAGAAGAGAATAGCCAAGTGTATATATTAATAGAAGTGAATGGTTGTACTTCAGTATAGCGGAAGCATATATCTTATCACTCAAAGAATGCACCACAGTTACAAATACAAAAAGTCCACTTAATTAACATAAACACACTCCATGCATTATGATGAATATAAAGATCATCTGTATCAGCATTAATGCTGCGAGTGTACCTGTGCTGAGAGTGAAGCTGGCCTCCTTGCTCATGTTGCGCAGGCGGACAGAGATGCTGTATCTTCCTCCGGGCTCCAGGCCTTTCAGCAGGTATTCCACCGTGTTGTTCTTAGTGGTCAGCTTGTAGTCATACTCCTCCTTACGAATCACGTCCCGCACATGGATGGCATATGTCTACAGATAAACAGACCGGGGACAGGGAGTCACAACCACAAAAGCAAAAAAAACGTCTCTGCTGGTAGCTGATACAAAGCCATAAATTCTATTCCGACTAGCAAATAATTAGATTGTGTATTTAGAAGAACACTACCTCCGTAAGATTTGGAACCCGTTTGGTTTCCCATTAAAAGTCTTGCTGATGGATTAAAGGTGTGAATCAGGTAATTAATGTTGACTTACACCAGAAAAAGTATTAAAGCCTGATATATTTGAATCTCTCTTCATTAGGTTTACTTTGGCAGCAATGTATTAAAATAACGTAAATATATCAGCATTTGCTAAACTGATTCTGAGAATCTTATCGTTCTTTGTTTTTGTTTTCCAACTGTAGTCAGTCAACCCTCCTGATCCTGATGCTTATCATTTTCATCATGATTCGCCATCCACATAAGCGGGGTCTTACCAGGGCTGCGCTGGGGGCGTCGTACGGGGGCTGCCACTTCAGCGTGGCCTGTGTTTTGTCCACTCGCACACGATGGAGGTTCCTGGGGGGCAGCCGCTCGTTGGGAATCATTTTCACTACAGAGTAGTCAGAGGGAGGACCCAGGAAGGGAGAGACGATGCGCACCTGAAGGAAGAACACAAACATTACCTTAAAGATGTCCTCATATTACACTTATAGTGATGGACTGATGCAACAAAATAAAACAATGGCAGCATTATAGAATATTACACTGACTGTCTATGGAAGGCAAATGCATCTATTATTGCCATATATGAATACAGGATATTACTACTATCATGCTGGGTTTCAATTGTTGTATTTCTTTTTCTAGATGTAGAGATTAAGGACCATTTAGCACTTTCTTTACATTTTATCTTCCCACAAACATTGCTGCTGAAACAAATCTGACTTAATGACTTCACAGGGATTGACTGAAAGATGTCCCTGAGAGGAAGTTGGTAGGATGTTGAGAAGACTCACCAGGAAGAGATACTGTTCGTCGCTGTCCACTGTGACTGTCAGGCTGAGAGACGTGGAGCTGACCTGACGTGGGCTGCGGTAAAGGTCCAGGAAGGAGGTGGCATAAAACACACCGTACACCTACACACACACACACACCAGAAATAAGTGTCTACTCAGTGAAGAGGTTCAGAGGAAAGTTAAAACATTAATATATATATATATATATATACAGTGGGGAGAACAAGTATTTGATACACTGCCGATCTTGCAGGTTTTCCCACTTACAAAGCATGTAGAAGTCTGTAATTTTTATCAACTTCAACTGTGAGAGACGGAATCTAAAACAAAAATCCAGAAAATCACATTGTATGATTTTTAAATAATTAATTAGCATTTTATTGCATGACATAAGTATTTGATCACCTACCAACCACTAAAAATTCCGGCTCTCACAGACCTGTTAGTGTTTCTTTAAGAAGCCCTCCTGTTCTCCACTCATTACTTGTATTAACTGCACCTGTTTGAACTCGTTACCTGTATAAAAGAGACCTGTCCACACACTCAATCAAACAGAATCCAACCTCTCCACATTGGCCAAGACCAGAGAGCTGTGTAAGGACAACAGGGATAAAATTGTAGACCTGCACAAGGCTGGGATGGGCTACAGGACAATAGGCAAGCAGCTCGGTGAGAAGGCAACAACTGTTGGCGCAATTATTAGAAAATGGAAGAAGTTCAAGATGACGGTCAATCTCCCTGGGTCTGGGGCTCCATGCAAGATCTCACCTCGTGGGGCATCAATGATCATGAGGAAGGTGAGGGATCAGCCAAAAACTACACGGCAGGACCTGGTCAATGACCTGAAGAGAGCTGGGACCACAGTCTCAAAGAAAACCATTAGTAACACACTACGCCGTCATGGATTAAAATCCTGCAGCGCACGCAAGGTCCCCCTGCTCAAGCCAGCGCATGTCCTGGCCCATCTGAAGTTTGCCAATGACCATTTGGATGACCCAGAGGAGGAATGGGAGAAGGTCATGTGGTCTGATGAGACAAAAATAGAGCTTTTTGGTCTAAACTCCACTCGTCGTGTTTGGAGGAAGAAGAAGGATGAGTACAACTCAAAGAACACCATCCCAACCGTGAAGCATGGAGGTGGAAACATCATTCTTTGGGGATGCTTTTCTGCAAAGGGGACAGGACGACTGCAGCGTATTGAGGGGAGGATGGATGGGGCCATGTATCGCGAGATCTTGGCCAACAACCTCCTTCCCTCAGTAAGAGCATTGAAGATGGCTCGTGGCTGGGTCTTTCAGCATGACAACGACCCAAAACACACAACCAGGGCAACTAAGGTGTGGCTCCGTAAGAAGCATCTCAAGGTCCTGGAGTGGCCTAGCCAGTCCCCAGACCTGAACCCAATAGAAAATCTTTGGAGGGAGCTGAAAGTCCGTATTGCCCAGCGACAGCCCCGAAACCTGAAGGATCTGGAGAAGATCTGTATGGAGGAGTGGGTCAAAATCCCTGCTGCAGTGTGTGCAAACCTGGTCAAGAACTACAGGAAACGTCTGATCTCTGTAATTGCAAACAAAGGTTTCTGTACCAAATATTAAGTTCTGTTTTTCTGATGTATCAAATACTTATGTCATGCAATAAAATGCAAATTAATTATTTAAAAATCATACAATGTGATGTTCTGGATTTTAGTTTTAGATTCCGTCTCTCACAGTTAAAGAGTACCTATGATACAGACCTCTACATGCTTTGGAAGTGGGAAAACCTGCAAAATCTCCAGAATAGTTCTCCCCACTGTATGTCCTCCAAGGGCACCCCTCTCATGGCATGGAGACACTCCTGGTAGAGTGGCATTTTATTCCAGACGGTAGAGGACGGGCACTTGTCCTGTATGCATGGTCAATGCCGTCCACGATCCAGTGAGACAAGCGCTGTTTTGTCAGAGCACAGCCCTTCCTAGGACCACCGTAACAGACAAAGAGCTGTTCAGACCGCCTGAACCATCGGAGTTCCACCTCAAACACAAGCTGTTCACCGACAGGACATGTAGTTCGCCTACACGCTTTGCCAAAGTGATGGCGAGGAGAAAAGCCGTTTTGACCGACAGCCACCTCAGCCCTGCCACATTGACATGCTCTGTGTGGTCCTGAGCAGACCACTGACCCTGAGCTGTCCTGTTCTGCCACACTGAGGCAGCTGTCAACTTGCCCAGAAGGCAGAGGAACAGAATGTAGGGCAATGACTTGCACCTTCGGAAGAAGGGAAGGAGGTGGAGGATGTCGTCCATGCGCTGAGCTGACGGACAAGCCCTCATAGTGACAGTGTCCAGAGCTACACCAATGAAGGTTAAGCGTTAAGGGGTTCAGAGAGCTCTTCTAGAGAGAAGGGGAGCAGTGAGACCGGGACGGCACACAAATCAGCCAGTCGTCTAGGTACGGCAGAATCTTCATGCCCTGCGACTGCAGGGACAAGAGAGCTGCCGCAACGCACCTGGCGAACACACGTGGGGAGAAGGAGAGTCCAAATGGAAGCACCCTGAACTGAAAATGACGGCCTTGTAAGGCAAAACGAATAAACTGCCTGTGATGAGGCACAATAGGCACATGAAAATAAGCGTCCTTTAAGTCGACGGACGTAAACCATTCTTCCCTGGCAAAAGCACAAAGAACTTCTGCTGTGCTCAACATGTGGACTGGTAAGACCTTCAGGAACTTGTTGAGTCCCCTCAGGTCAAGAACCAGGCGAAGACCGCCACCTTTCTTTCTTACAAGAAAATGAGTCGAGTAGAACCCCCCGGGTTGTGCAAGGGGGTCCACAGGCTCGATTGCCCCTTTTACAAGGAGGACAGATATCTCCTGGTTCAGGGATAAGGCCTTCGCCGGATCTCTGATGATAGTCATCTTGATCCGGCCAAAGGCTAGGGGCCGGTGTCGGAATTGAAGCTTGTAACCCTGGGCTAAGGTGGAAACTACCCAGGGGTCTGAAGCTTGATCTGCCCAGTAGCTGAGCTGCTGCTGGGAGAAATAACCGACCGCCGGCCCCGATATCTCAGTTCCAAGCCCCCCGGCCTCTGGAGGCTCTGGGGGGGCGACGGTTAGGCACAAAGGTCAGAGGTTGCCTAAGAGGCAAGGGGGCGGGGCCGCGATGGTAGCGGACCGGCCTCTCAGAGGGGTGCTGAGGCCCATGGCGGCCACTGGGGCGAGCTGGTGGCTGGGAGCGGCCTTGGGGGGCAGAAGTGGAACCCATACACCTGCCAGGGGGGGGGGGGGGGCATGTACCTGCGAAGACCTGCAAACTACTGCCTGGTCTGATCAGCTTGGACAGTCCGCTCGAGCACCTGCAGAGCGGCTGAGCCGAACAGCTCCCATGGTTCCACCCGGACAGTACGGAGGGTCCTCCTACATTTCTCCGACAAGGGTGACAACCGAACCTGGCGGCGAGTCTGGACCAGAGTGGACATCAGGCGCCCCACCTCCCTTGACATCAGGGCAAATGCCTGCAATGAGGCATCACTGAGGCTGGTGGAGGAAGCGGAGAGGGCGAGCATGAGGTGCGACAGTGAGTTGCAGATACGGCCCATGCGCGCCGCTGTATCGTAAGCCTTAGACAGCAGGTCATCGGTGACCCGGCATTGGGGTCGAGGGCACCTGGCCCCTGGTCTCAGAGCCTTGTCAGGGAAAACTATGAGGGAGGCAATAGTACGCTCAACAGCTGGCATATGGTCAAGGCCAAATTTTGTCACATCCTGCATGGCTGCCAGGGCTCGGCCATCAGACGTAGGACAGGAGAGAGCCTTGGTGTCCCTCCAGCACGCATGCAACTCCCTCAGATATTCATCGGAGGGAGGGACGGTGAAGCTGGCGGCTGCAGGAGTGCGCCTGAAGAAAACACTAGCGGGCGCCGATTCTGACTGCCGTACATCTAGCTGCAGCATCCCCCATCAGTTCCACCTTGACAATAGCAGCCCTCACTGCACGAGGCATGACGGTGCAGTTCATGCACAGGTCCTCCGAGACACCCTCCCTCAGATGCTCGAGGCCGAGGCAAGAAGGGCACAGGTCATGGCCGTCCTCTGGTTGAAGAGGAGCCATGCAGGTGTTACAGCCAGGAGAGGAAAACATAGCGACAGAGAAATCTCCACACTAGTTCCTGCGGGCTGCTACAGTCAGTCTGAGCGAGAGCACTCTGCTGACTGCAAAAAACAAAACAGGCCTGGGCTCAGTGTATGCAGTGAGAGGGGAGCGAGGACACTCTATTCACTAGCGTGGAAGTAAATTAGCGTGAGCGAGAGCACTCTGCTAACTGAAAAAACAGAAATGTTTTACAGGAAATAATATATAGGCCAACAACAGTAGATAACGGCTAGCTCCTGCTAGCGGCCCACCAAGTTAGCTTGAGCGCGCATGTTGCTCCCGGGCCCAGAATAGCGCAGGACCGGCCCCAAGGGCAAACTGTGAAAGCTGGATGCAAGTCAGCGCACACTACAGTGAGAGGAGAGCGGGACACTCCCTTAACTGACACAGCACGCCGCCAATCTGGTTAACACAACACCAATTAGCTCGGCGAAAGCACTCTGCTAACCGTGCCAGCAGTCACATTAACGCTAGGAACAGTGTCTCACCGTACTGATGTGTCAACAGTAGGAGCGTCCGCCGGTCCAGTGCTCCTTTTTTCAAAGGTCCGAGCGGCGGACACCCTCTCTGGAGAGACAGCTCCTCGCAGCCTCTGGAGGGCGAATAACCCGCAGCTCCTACTGACACCGTCACGAGGCTACAACAGCTACGAGCTTCAAGTAGTAAATCATTTTTATTCTTATTCTTTTCTGTAGCTCAGAGAGCAACACTTTGCGCAGCGAGAAGATGAAAAAGGACTGATCTCGTAGATGACACCGGAACTAAAGGAGCATTTTATTATGTATCCGCGTCGGAGCTCCGAAGAGGAAGACGGAGTGTTGCCTAGGGACACGCACCAACACGCCCCCTTTCCTCGACGGCGAACTTTCCCGCTCGGTCGAACTCAGCGGTCACGGAGGAAGAGTTCCGAGACGAAATCCAAGATGGATGCGCCCCGTGCTACTTGTAAGTATGAACTGTTTTCATTGTTTTTGGACCACTTTGGTTGTTTAAATGACGATTTCAATTTCTCGTATCACTGCCAATGGTGATGGGAATCGGTCTTGTGGTAAATGCAATATTGAGTGAAGACTTGTTTCAAACGGGTGTTACTAAACGTAGCTAGCGTTGCTAACAGAAGATAAACTAAAACCTGTAGTGGAAATTGTAGAAGTTCAAATGGCTGCGTTTTGATAAGGTGGGGTAATAGTCATAATCATAATAAAAAACTGTAATGTGTAAGAAATATTCTTTTATTCGAAGCCCAGGAGTCGATTTAAAAGAAACGAAGTGAAGCTCCTCTTATAAGCTTGAAAAGGAGTATTTAATAAAAGGATGCAGCAGTAGGTAGTAGTAGCTGTGGGTCAATAGTCCGGTACATGCGTCCACAGGCCGCTGACTGAGTGGAGCTCATCAGTAGTTACTGTCTGGCGGTCCGGAACAAAAGAGAGCTCGATTTCACAATACAAACATGTTTTATAGAACCATCCCTTTCCGGTCATAAAATAAACAACTTCGAAATAAGACGTGCTCCAGTCTCGTGCTCTCATTGGTTGGTAGCGGTGGCTGGATCATGGTGGCCGCTTGTCACATGGGGTTCTCCGGATTCTTCTATAGGCTGGCGTCGTCGGGGGCGGGTCCTATTTATGACGTCACCGTCGCCATCTTGTTAGTGATGTCCTGAAGCGCCCACCTACGATATTCTATTATGCAATCCTTCTGAAGTTTATCAGTTATTAAACACGCAATAGTATTATTGCAGCATCAATGAGTGAGAGGTATAGGCGGTGTGTTTAGTATGTAACTCCACGCGTCCTTCTCTTTCTACTCATATATACAATACAATATTAGCTATATGCTATCTGAGGCTAAAAACAACATCCGGTAATACTACCGGAATTGGACAAATATGGTCCGTCCAGAAACAGTGAATTATCTTTTAATGTTCCGTTTCAATATATTGATTAGTTCTAACAAATGTAAGTGCTAGAAGCTTGTAGGATTGGTTTGCACCTCATTTATTTTAGCCTGATATAGTTATATGTTGGCCTGGCTATCCCAGCCTACATACTTCCGCCCAATTTCATTTAGCTCCTGTACGTGAGACTGGGCCAGAATTAATTATGTACGATTACTGGAACTCAGAATCCTATCGGTCCAATCAGCGAACAGGGGGAGGGGTTGAGAGCGATTACGTCGAAGTTGGTGCCGAGTTTGACTTGTAGTCTAGTCTGTAGTTCAACAATGGCGACGAAGGAAGAGACGCTACTATCGGGGTGTTGACAATCACTAAACCTAATTTTGACAGTTTAGTACATATATTGTCGCCTTCCTTGTTTTCAAATAATTGTTTCGAGTTACATCACTGGCCTGTGAATCATGATGAAGCATTAGGTTAAGGTTTAACACTTTGTATTACAACACAGTGTTTCCCCCAGTGCTTTATAGTTAGGCGGCCACCTTAACACACACCTGCCACAGTAAAGATGTCATCAGTAGCATTGCATTCAAACCAGCAGGAAAGCTCAAAACAAACATGTTGCAAAGGAATGATGTTGATCATCTTGGTGTGATGGATTTTTTCAGCCTTAACCCTCATCTCCCAAGACAATCACCAACTAACACATTTTCTGTGGGAAAAACACCTTGAAATGCATGAACATGATGTAGTCTAACTCTGGGTGTTAGGTTTAGGCCAGTTCTAGGTACAACTGAAAGGGGGAGAAAATTGACACCGAAACTGTTTAAAAGGTGTAAAAAGACAATAGAAATGTATTAAACTACTCGTTGCCATCCTCCTCGCTCTGGATGTTCATCACAGCCATTCACAGCTCCAAGGGCAAGGTTGTGCAGGAAGCAGCCATGATGATCATAACAACAATATCCATCCTGGTGTTCTGCAGGTCTCTTAAGCGCCGCTTAATGACTCCATCCAGGCTAGAGATGCGCTGGAATACAGCAGAAGACATCCTCTTTTCACAGCCTGTTGGCCAAGACACACATTTTGTGCCGATCCCCGACGGTCAGCACTTGAAACATAGCTTTGTGTGCCGCTGACTTGGAAACATTACATTTATCAGATATCTCTCCATAGCTGTTCTGATTGGCCATATACCAGAGAAACATGAGGACCTTTTTGTTAACAGGCAAGGGGGAAAGTCCATGGCTGTGTTCACTGTGCAGGCTTCCCTCCTGAAACCAAAGGAGCTGCTTGAACCTGGCTCTTCCTGGCTCGCTTGAAGCGAGGAAGTGACGTCATATCCGAGGGCCGAATCGGTTTGCAGAGAATAAAAAAAAAAACGCACCAATATACCAGAACCGGGTCATACGAGATCACACCTGACTTTGTTGTTATAAATACTCGACCTACGCAGGCGCGAGACGGAATATATCCAGTGCTAAAGCACTGCTTCTGGCGGTCAGTAAGGATGAAATAGAAGCGTGAGTATTACATAGCGATGTCACTATGTTACGGAAGTAAACAAAGGAGTCCAATGGAGGCATTTCAGGCAGGGGGGGGGAGTGTGTGGAGAGAACTTTGGAATTTTAGCCTTAGCAGACCATTTACATGTGTTAAAACCTATATGACACACTACAGGCAAGGGGAAAACCCGAAAATGCAAAAAAGGGCCCCTTCAATATCAAACGACTTGTATTGGAGGAGCACAACTGGATCAGTTCATCCCTACTGTGATGTCATTTTTATGTTAGAAGAGGTTCTTTTAAGTGCTTTCCTCATAAAGTCATGACGTATAGGACTGTAAATGTGTAGTACCTGAGCAGTGGCATTGCCGATGGTCCAGCTGCAGTCCACAGCAGTCTGGTTGAGGGCCCGGGTTTTAAGGAGGGGCCGGTCCGGCTGAGTACCAGTAGTCTGTTGATGGGACAGAGCAGTGGGACTGTCTCCTATACTGGTGTGAGCCCAAACAGCCACCTCATACAGAGTGCCTGCTGTCAGGTTAGTAGCTGGGAACAGACACACCAATATGTATGTGAGTAAAGTGTGGAACCGCAACTGACTTATAAAAAGAATCAAACACCAACGGTACCTTTGAGGATCCCCTCTTTGACCGTGTAGTTTCTGCTCTCCTTCACATGCATGTCAAACTGCCAGGACAGAATCACTATGTACTGCTTCACCTTTAAAAACAAGAGGAGCCCTCTCAGTCGGGTTTGAACGGACAGAGAAGAACAAGCTTTCAAGGAAACAAACTGAAGAGGAGCTCTCACCTCGTACGGGGAGTTGAAGCTGAATGAAAGGCTCATGGAGTCGTTTGTGATGCTGTCGGCGATCACAGAGGGGGGAGGCAGAGCTGCAGCACACACAGAGCAGGGAAAAAAGGACTTTATGTAATTTCGGGGCAGTTTATTTTCTATTTATTCTGATTGGTTAATTTGGAGAATCCAGAGGTTTTCATTCTTGCTAACAGACCGTTGCTGAGGAGAACAGACCGTTGCTATGGAGGATCAAGGGACTATGTACATACAATCTGCAGAAAGAAGTATACAAGTATAACAACCAACCTTTCTTCGGGGTTATGGACTTAACCTCGCTCCAGTTGCCCACACCCCGACTGGTCACTGCTGCCACCTGGGAAACACCATCAAGCCAACACTCAAACACACTGTGTATGATGGTATCACTACATGATTGAAAATGAAAAACACTTTTCATTTCATAGATGGTGTGTGTGTGTGTGTGTGTGTGTGTGTGTCTTACCTTGAAGCTGTACAGAGTGTCCGGCCGCAGCTCCTTCACCTCACTGTGGTTTCTTAAGCTTCTCTGTGACATCCAATCAGGATCTCCTCTCTTACTGTACTCAACCTGACACACACACACACACACACACACACACACACACACACACACACACACACACACACACACACACACACACACACACACACACACACACACACACACACACACACACACACACACACACACACACACACACACACACACACACACACACACACACACACACACACACACACTTGTTTAAGCTTAAGGTATGAAAAGGCAGAGGTAGAAAATTAAAACAGTCATTTACAAAATTGTATTGTACATAACTGCAACCAGAAGATGTCATATTGCAGATAGTCATAATGGATCCAGTAGTATATGTACGGAAGACGTGAACATGTTTTTTTGATATCTGACAAAAAGTGATTTTTTTGTGTGGTTCTGAGATTTAAGTCAGGAAAACTTAACTAGTACTTTTTATACACCAGGTGCAGCACAAAATGCTTCATCAACATCAAATTAAACCAAAACAAGAAAATCAATCAGGTCGGACGGTAAAACCTTTCTGCACACATACATAATGACCCCACTCGGTAAAATAAAGGGAAAAGACTAAATGGATAAATACAATAAAATAGAAAAAACCTATAAAACAATTAAATAAACAAAACAATATAAAATAAAATGAGGCCCTAATCCTCTACTATATATATGAGATTAGCAGACAGAGAGAGTTGCATGTATGCATAATCATGACCGAGCACTCAGTGTGTTCCTCCGCACAGGTTATCGCCTGGTGGCACATGAATAAAGACTCACAATGTACTCTCTGATGAGGCCGTGTCCTTTGTCAGGGGGGCTCCAGGACACTTCCACTGTCCCGTTCTCACTGTTGTCACAAGACAGCTGCAGGTTCCTGGGTGGGTCGGGCACTGCAGGAAACACACATACACACACACACACACACACACTTATCATTAAAAATGAAGTGATGGGAATAAAAGTAATAATGTGCTAATGAAAGTAGGCACAACTAATAGTTTAACGTGTCAGTGAAAATAGTAAACACATTTTGACAGGCTTTTAGAGCTGGCTACAGTTTTAAAGCTACTTGCTACTTTGCAGTCATATCAATTCTTCTTCTCAGAAAGAAGTCCAGTACATTTAAAGTCAGAACACCACAAACTAATGTTAAGTTATTGAAGGATCACAAAGATTGATCAGCTTAAATACAACATCATTTTTGAATTTCTTTTGCTCATCTAACATTAAGTGTAGATGTGAGCAGATATACCAGATTACAACTCCTATTACACTACACTTTAGGATCATATAGCATTGAAGGTAATGAGTCATATAGACATAATGGATACTCACAGCCCTCGGGTGTCCTGACCGTGATCACCTCATTGGTCTTGTGCAGCCTGCTGAGGCACTGAGTGAGCACCTTGACCTGGTAGGTGGTGTCTGGCTTCAGCACGGCCAGTTTGTAGCTGGTCTTGTTGCTGTGGGTGTCCATGATGGTCCACTGCTGGGTGCCCACCAGCCTGGAGATGAAAACACAACATGAGGCATAAAGGCATCGGGCCCTCTCTACATCCAAGTCTGGATAGCCTCAGGCCCGGACTATCATCAAAAATGGCCGACTTGGGCTTTGGTAATGAAAGACAATTTAAAATATTTGTGCAATCTAATAAGCATTGCCTGTACCTAATTCTGTAGATATTGTGTTGTTTTGAATAATTATGTAAATCAGCAATAAAAGGTACTTTGACCTAAGACCTTGCCGTTTGAGTTACCGACTTTTCCTTCCCAAAGTGACAATCACAAATGATATGCGGTCAATCCTGTTAGACTCAATAAACACGACGTTTATATCACTTTAGTGACTTTATTCCAGTTCAGAACAGGACAACTCAGTGGCCACCATTTCCACTGTAACCGGTCTACTCCAGTCACTCAAACACACCACGCATGCGCACAAGCGTTCCCAGGGTCAAAAGGTTACAAAGAGGGAAAATACAAGTTAACAATCTCCCTATCCTTTTTTATGTGAAATGATAAAACAATAAATAATAATAAAACAATGTACAAGTAATACTTGTCACAAGATTTCAAATAAACATACAAAGTCATCCAATGACCATAAACAAAATAAAATGACATCCCGGTGACATCCTGGTACATTGAATTTTGACAAAAGATGAACATATTAATAATGCAAACGAAGTTTTCAGTGCTTTGAATTGTCTGTGCAATAAAGTTTTCACCTCAGATTCCACAGTCCTTCACTTAGAGCTTTCAAAAGCACCAGAGCCGAAGCTCCCTTTTTGGTGAGACAGTCAGCAAGTTGGCCTTTTGTGTCTGACCAGAGCATCTCTTTTATTTGCTTGCTTTGTATAAGCTCCTTAATACCACTTATATCCAACCTAAGTCTCTTTTCTGTGACCTGTTTAGTTGACTTGAGGGCATCGAACAGGGACCGATTGTCGGTTACACAGACCAGTGAAGGAGCATTCAGTTCAGCCTTACCAGTGGTGAGCTCAGAAAAAAGAGTTGCAAGGAAAATAGCATTGTCTACACCATCAGACATAGCAAGTGTTTCTCCTGCAAGGGTGCTTCGTACAACACGTCGAATTCTTTTGGACTGCCAACACAGAGGAGAAAACTTTCCTCTTTCTCCCATAAGAACAATCAATGTCCCCCCCTGTGTACCTCCATCAGGAAGATTACCCAGAGAAGCATCACTGAAAACCACCAAGTGAAGAGCATCGTTTCCTAAATGCTGGAACTTGAGGGTCACTTTGTCTGCCTTAAGCTTACGGATAAGTTTATTTACCTCATGCATAGACTGCACCGTAGCATTTTTGATATTAGATGCCAAACTACATGAGTCAAACATAACATCTGGTCTGGTCTGCTTGGCAACCCATAGGACTTGTCCTATTTTTGACCTAAGCTGCTCTTTTTCAGTGTCATTAAGGGGCGCATCCCTAAGTATAGCACGTGCTGGTTGCATGTGAAGAGGTTGTAAATTCTCAATGTAACTGTGCTGATGTACCTGAACTACACCATCAACAGTAGCAAAATCCATTCCTACATAGGAGAAATGCTCATGTTCCTCACGCCCTACATGGAACGCAGACTTCAGTAGGGGAATCACATCTGTTGAAAAATCTTGCGAGCCTGCCCAAAGAAAATCATCTACATGGCATGCAAGTACTCCAGTAACCTTAAACTGCTCGTCTAACCAATAAAAGACTGCTGGATCCACCTGCGACATTTGACCACCTGTGCCCAGCATGGTTTCTTTGACTTTGTTATACCAATATAGAGATGCATCAGCAAGACCATATACACATTTCTTCAGTTTCCATATAATATTTGCACTGCCTGCCTCAGGAGGGGGCCGGATATAAATATCCCTAGACAGCTCCATGCCCTGCAAGAATGCAGATTTGATATCCATAGAATGGACTTGCCACTGGTTTTGACAGATTACTGATAACAACAGCCTAAGAGATTCTGAAGCACAGGTTGGAGAATCTTTCTGTAACTCTTGCATATTAAGCTCTTCAAACCCTCTGGCTACGAGTCGTGCTTTAGGCACAATACCCTTGGGAGAGTCTTTGAGACTACAGACCCATCTAGTGGAGACACATTTTTGGCCTGCATTATCAACCTCCTCAAACACATGATTATTGTGCCAATTTTGTATCTCTTCTTGTTTTGCTGCATCAAATGAAATGTCTTTTGCTATGAGTACATCAGCCTCCCTGTCTTCTGACTCAACGTTAAGACTACCAACAGATGACATATCAACTGACTCCTTTTGTCCCTCACTGCCATCAGGTTCAAGATGTTGTAAGTTAAACCAGTTTTTATGCTGTCCTGTGGCTTTTCCTGCTCTGCCTAAAACTCTGGCTGTATGTTGAATGCCATCATCTCTGCTCACAAATGTTACAGTCTGACCTGTTCTTAACCTTACACCTGCAAAAGGGGCAGGGTCACCACAGGCCCTGTGCTCTGTGTCAGTTTGTGTCACATTAGGTTGTGTGATGGGTGGGTGCAACACTTCTCCTGTATTCACCTCCATGTCACTGATGTTCTCCTGTTCATTGTCAGTATTATGGTCACTATCTGAGCTATCTTCTGTAGTGTTTGACACGCCTACCTCACTTTCTGCTTTTCTGTTAGCATCATCTTGAGCAATCTGCTTGTCGTGTTCCTCTGTGTTCACCTTACAAAGCCTGGAATGATGCACTCTAACAAGAATCCCACCATGTCTTACAAATACAACAGCCCCATCCTGACCAATAACCACCCCTGGTCCCTTCCACTCAGTGCAGTCTGCTCGTTTGTAATATACTCTGTCTCCTGTCACATATTTGTCATCTGTAGGTCTGAGCTGCTTGCGAAGTGCCCTCCTAATTCTCTCTGAGCATTCGGCTTCAGTGAATGCTTTCCTGGAAGCATGCAAAGCTGATATGTGTTCTCCTACCCTAGCACTTACAGTGGTGCCCTCTAAGGCAGGTAGCTTATCAACTAACACAGAGGGGAGGTTAGGATTCTGTCCAAATACTAATTGATGCGGGCTGTAACCATGAACACTGAGCATACTGTTCTTGGCGATGAGGGCCCAGTCAAGAGCAGTGTGCCAGTCACATCCATTTTCCCGTTTCACTTTCTGGATGATTTCGGTGAGTGTCTGATTGTGTCTTTCCAGTAGGCCGTTGCTCCAGGGACTGTATCCTGCTGTTGTTCTTGTCTCAATGTTGAAGTTTTCTGCCATGTCTCTGATTTCCTGATTATTGAATTCTCCACCGTTGTCACTGTATAGTCTCCGGGGGGGGCCATGTACGCTTATCCATGTGTGAATGAAGGAGTTGACGATTTCACAGGATTTCTTTGTTTTCACAATGTTTCCAGCACTGAAACGTGTAAAATGGTCGATGATATGGAGATACCATACACCTGGTTCCAACTCATGCAGGTCCACTGCTACCGTTTCATTGTACTCTTAGGCCAAGGGCAAACCTGCAGCAGGCCTTGGTTTGGTCTTGCTGTACCTCTTGCATATGTCACAGTCATGTACTATTTGTTGCAAAATAGTGACACAGTCTTTGTCCTTATTTCCTGCGCTTTGAATGAGCCTTTGTAGACGATCTGCTGAGGCATGGCCAAACTGTTTGTGAAGCTTCAGAAGAACTTTGTGTTTCTCATTGGTGGACATGTTTTCTGTCACAGTAAGGACTTCATCCTCAGGCTCACTCTTTTCCGTATCTTTGTCTCTGATGTCTACACAGTAGTGGCCAGAGCTAGTGAATTCAAGAGGCACAGGTTGTCTGAACATCACAGCTCGGTCGTTTTCCATGTCCAAAATGGTTCCTGCTTTCTTCAAAGATGTTTTGCTCAGCAGCAGTGGGATGTCAGCTTTGACCACTTCAGCTTCAACATGACATTTTGTCTGTCCTATCTTAGCAGGTAGTTTTACTTTTCTGCTGGAATACACTAAGTTTCCATCTCCAAATCGAAATGGCCTGCTACTGGGGATTTCTGTTTGCAGCACCTGGTTCACTTGGTCTGGGCTGAGGTCTTTCACATAGCTTTCCAGCCATTTCTCCCCACATACAGTACGAGTACAAGCAGTGTCAATGATAGCTGACCCCAGGGATTCAGCCAGGAAGATTTCTGAATCAGACATTGAAGCTTTGGTAAACAGTGTGATGTTACATTCGTCAACATTTTCTTCTTCAGTTAGTTTGACATGTTCACTCTTCTTATGAGGACAATCTTTAGCCCAATGAAACGTGCTCTGACAGATGGCACATCTTGATCTCCTACCGAATTTATCCAGTGGATTGGTACCTTGTAAGGGCTGCCTCTGTTGTCCAGTCTGTACCGTGTATCGTTGTCCTCGTCCTTGCGGTCTTTGCTCTGTAAAGAACGCCACGTCCTGCTGGTTCACTTGTATTCCGCTTGACGAGCCTGGCGCTTTTCCTCCGAAAATCCTCTTAAGTGCCGATTTCATATCGACGAACTTCAAGTCCGTGCACGCAGTCAGTGCAAGTTGCCTGCTTTTCACGTCCAGACAAGCCGTGTCCAAGAGCTTAAATGCTAACACAGCATCGGGTAGCGTCATATTGTACTTTTTCATCCGGTTATATCTCTGCTCGAAGTCAATTATGTAGTCCGATATGGACAGAGAACTTTCTTTTGTGATGCTATCAAAATGAGAATACGCTTCATATGCACGGTCTTTTTCCTCCTTTAGAAACACACTATCCAATTTAGCTAACAACGTATCCATACCGGTATCAATGTCCAAGTCATCTGCAGGTATTTCCATTGCGATTTCCCGGGCTCTTCCTTGAAGCCCCAAGGCGACAGCAAGTGCATGTTTCTCTTTGTCGAGTTCTGTAACACGCGTCCAGACGTTAATTTCATTTTTCCAACTCTCGTACAGCTTGGTCTCGTCAAACTTCGGCGGAATTTTGTAACTAGCAGCCATCCTCTGCTACCAATGTTAGACTCAATAAACACGACGTTTATATCACTTTAGTGACTTTATTCCAGTTCAGAACAGGACAACTCAGTGGCCACCATTTCCACTGTAACCGGTCTACTCCAGTCACTCAAACACACCACGCATGCGCACAAGCGTTCCCAGGGTCAAAAGGTTACAAAGAGGGAAAATACAAGTTAACAAATCCAACCGAAATTTGAATTGTTCCAATCTACTTCCGATATGTGTGCAAGTTTGAGGTCAATCAAACTTAGGGTACAAGTTTTTACAAGTTTTTGTTCAAAAATAGCATTTTCATAGGTGGTGCTCAGGAGCACGATGGCAAATTTGAACCCATACACTGCAGAACCTCGTGATTTTCGCCAGTCCTGACGTTATTGCAAACTTTTTCACAACTTTCTCAGCATGTTAAGTGCCTCTCAAATGCGTGCCCCTGTTACAATAATAATAATAAAATAATAATAATTTGTATTATAACAAACGTGACAGGAACGGTTTCCTAGCACGTTGGCCCCATGCTCGGGCATCTTGGTCAATAATGCCTTATCCATCAGCTGGTACAAAGTTTCTGGTACTAATGCTCACCTGTAGTATATGAGGAAGTAACAGGAGTCCAGAGGGAGGTTTTTTGGGCGGGACCAAGTCAATGTGATGGCACCCGAGGAGTCCGGAGTCCACTGGAGGTTCTGGACTTTATAGGCCAGTGTGTCCTCTGGAAGGAGAGGGAGAGGTTCAAATGGATTCATTAAACTGTTTGAAATGGCTAACTCCTCTTTTAATTATGTATTTTTTAAACAAGAACCAGATTTAGCTATTAGCTTAATAGTGAAGTACTGTATTAAATATACTGGCATTTAAAATAGACCTGAGCTTCTTTTGAGGAAATGCAACAAAGGCTGACATTAATTACACCTGGAATCTAAACACACGGGGTGACGGGGAGAGTGTTTGGGACGTACGGGTGCAGTTGTCCTCGTCGCTGTGGTCGGAGCAGTCCAGGAAGCCGTCGCAGCGCTCACCGTCCAGAACACAGGCCTCACCATCAAAGCAGCGTGAGCCGTTCACACAGAGGAGGGGCCCACGGGTGGCTGCAGAGAGAAAAGGGGGAGAGAGGGGAGACTTTTTACATTGCTCTTCTTGGATGGCCTCACTGCCAGTATTTCTGTTTGCAGTGATGAAAAGATATGATATAGTATTGATTAAACCTCTACTGTACCATGTTTTTGTTTTCCCCTAACCCTTTTTTTTCAGTACAACTAACATTTTACTTTTGTTAGAACTACTTTAAATAAATGACACTGGGATTTAATTCACAATCAGTAGCCAAAGCCTTTAAAACTGTGCAATTCAGCATTAATATCTTATAAATACTGGTACACCACTGTGTTTATATATACATGTTATGTATTGTGGTACAATGTTGTGCACATGTTTTCTGAAACTTTTCCGAAATGTTTGAGATCAAAAATCCCTAAAACTTTAAAATCAACCCAACATTCACAAAAATAAGCCCACTTCGAGAACAAATATGGCCACTTACTGTTTGGACTGCCATTTAGCTATTGCCTCGATATGCTAATGAATGCCAACAAATGCAAATGTGGCATTAATTCAAACCATAGAACCTAAGGTTTTTGTTTCTCACATTCCACTGTTTCAGTTTTCCTGCTTAATTTGAATCCATTGTGTAGTGATACTTCCAAAACCATTCACAAAACACAACCATTGTTCTGGTTGTGCTTTATGTGTGTGACTCACGGCAGTGGGCTTCATCAGAGCCGTCCTGGCAGTGGAGCTGTCCATCACAGCGCTGCCAGTCGGGGATGCAGTGGGGGGGTTGGCGACACAGGAACTGCCCCCGGGTGCAGCGATGTGGGGAGGGCTGCGCCTGAGTGGGTACTGGAGCCAGTGTCGCAGAGCCGTTAGCTACTGTGGGAGAAGAGAATAAGACAATTGTTTTTTTATTTTCACGTGCCAAGGGGGTTCTGGTTTTGGCTCGGTTGTTGTTTTGTTCAGCGGCTTCCGTACAGGTAGACATACATATTGACAAGCACAACACGTCGGTCCCTCTGATCATTTGTTATTTTGTATTTATTACTAAGGTAAGTCACTAGGTTACATTTTACTAAAAGCCTCAAATAGTAGTGGATTATCATGCAACCTTACAAAGTGAAGCAATGTGCCATCTTGACAAAAAAACTAACTGATGATATCCTTTCTGAGGTTTTATCTTGGATCTATGTGTTAATCTCTAAATCTTTTCTGCATTTCTTTTATTTGTTTGTATTCAATTGCCCAAAGGACTAAATGGGATGAATGTCAAACCATCAAACCTTAATCTTTTTTTTTTCGACAGTACCATTTAAACCGACCATTTTGCCTTCTCTTGTTAGAGGGTGGGGGGACAGGGGATGTGTAGGGGGTGAACAGTATATGCATGGAAGACGTTTACATCAGTGGTGTAAAGTAACATTTACTCCACTACTTTAAGTACGATTTTAAGGGACTTGAGTATTGAGTATTTAATATCTTTAGTTACTTTGCATATTTGGTTTAATGATGGGAAATATAATCATCACTTAAATAAGACTTTAGTTACACCTGCAGTAACATTCACAAGCTACCCTGCATACAGAGTCATTAAAACAAATTAAAACTCTGTTATTTTAGACATACATTTAAACTGTTATCATTCTGCCTTCTGTTTTTAGAGGGTGCGGAGACAGGGGATGTGTAGGGGGTGAACTAAAATCAACAGTATATGCACATAGAAGTGGTGTACATAATCTGAAAGCAGGGAAACTAGGTTAGTTTTTTTTGCACTGTATGTGAAGTTTTTTATATTAACAATAAAATGTATTATTATGAAAATGATGAGGGAAATGATGTGATCTGAACCAGTGCCACAGAAAAGGGGGCTACCTGTGGGGCAGCCCAGCTCATCGCTGCCGTCGGGACAGTCAGCGAATCCATCACACACCCAGGTGTCGGTGATGCAGGCACCGGAGTCACAGTGGAAACGGTTGGGCGCACAAGTGGAGGGGCCAGGGGCCACAGTGTGAGGAGTAACGCCACCTACAAGGACGGAGATTCAAGTTTAATGACTGGGGAGGGATAGGAAGTTTGGTAATACAAGTATAAACATTTAAAATATATATATATTTTTTTCATCCTTTTTCTCATTAACAAATTAATACTGAAATCTAATATCAAGGTACATTTCTAACTTCTTCTCAATTTCTAACTTTATGTGTGTATTTGGGCAAATTCAAAAGCCTTAGCGTGGTCTTGGTGTATATACCTGTACACTGTGCCTCATCAGACCAGTCCCCACAGTCGTTCTCTCCGTCACATTTCCACCACGTTGGAATACAGCGGCCGTTTTTACACTCATACTGGAAATACCTGGAGCATCCTGGGACCTCGGTGGGAGCAGCTGCAACACACACAGCAGAAGTTAACATTTGATACTGCAGATAAAACATCGCTGCACTACCTGTTTTACAGAAAAGAAGACACAATAATAACAATTTGCTGTGTGTTTTCCGTCCGTACCACAGTTGGCTTCGTCAGAGTAATCCCCGCAGTCGTCCATGCCGTCACACTTCCACTCCAGGCTCACACACACTCCGTTGGCACACTGGAAGGTGTAGGCATCACACACTTTGCCAAACTCAGTTGGAGTGGCTGAGAGAACACATACAGGGACATTAGTGTTTACAGAGATCAGTTTGTTCGAACAAGTAAGAGAGAAAACTAAAAAAAGTATTTATAGCATTTTAGGTTTGAAATATAATAACAAAGTGACTATGTTTGAAGGTTGGGTATGAACAAGTCTTTTTTTTTTAAAACTATTTTAAAATGGTAATAAAGAAGGGTTTGAAAAAGTACAAAATGTTAGACAAAATTTAAAATGTAAAACTTATTTTTGTCGGCTTATTTTAACCGGTCATTTTTGTTTCTTACTATCATCATAAACACAGATAACAAAGCACATGATTTAACATTTATTTCAATATTTGTAGGGTTTACGTCTACATCAAGTAGCCTTTAGAATGGAAGAGGAACAGAAGGAATGAGAAAGACATGATTCGACAAAGAGATACTAAAGCAGTTTCAAATTCCCGACAATTTATGTCACATCCCTCACTTTAAGGAAATGAATCACGAGAAAAATATACACCTAGAATGATACTTTTACAGGAATAAAAAAGATTGAGTAAGTCACTAAATTCATCTGGATACAAAAGAGTATCAGGGCCAGGCAAAGGTGGGGGTAAATGAGGATGTTTTTTGGGGGGATTTTGAGAAATAAGCGGAAAAGTTGAGAATTTAGTCAAATGTTTAGTTTATGAACTAATGCTAGTAGTTTTGTGTTCTGTAGACTTAAACTTGAATCTTGAAAAGTTTACCTATATTCATAACATTTAGACTTAGTTCTAAAAAATGTTTGCCTTAATTCTCGAAATGCTAAATAAATAGAAAAGCGTCCTCCTTTAAATCTTTCCACGATACATTGCACTATTAGTCTAACATATTTTGCAGTTCTGCTTTTTAGAGTTACTTCTCTCACAAGTGTTACATTCGGACTATAAGGCTAAGAAACAGACCACATCCAGCATAGTCTGCGTCCTCGTCAGATCCGTCCTCGCAGTGTTTGATGCCGTCACAAACCAGGGACTGAAACAGACACTGGGCTCGGTTCCTGCACACAAACTCCATGTAGCGAGTACACAGCGGGTCTGTGGGTCGAACACAGAAACCATCACTATACTTATTCTAAAGGCGTTCTACAGGTATATAAGCGTGCGATCAATATCGCATATACATAATGAAACAGTAATGTTACGCACAGGTCAAATACAGTACTGATTGACTTCTAAAACACAGAAATGTGTTAACATTCGGGGGTCTCTCACCACAGTTGTGCTCATCAGCGCCGTCTGAACACTCTCGGATGCCGTTGCAGTGCGCGGTGGAGGGCAGGCAGGTGTGATTGGAGCAGAGGAAGCCGTTGCATTTAGTTCCTCCTGGAAACACATGGAATGTACAAAAATGATCGGATTATTAATAATTTTGCTATTATAACTGAGCCTTAACTGTTGTACAGTATATATTGTATCACACGGCCTGTTAAATACTCAGTTCTGATTGGTCAATTTGGACATTCCAGAGGTCTGTTAATTTCTGCGAGCAGACCGTTGCTAATAAGGACACTCTGATCTAGGGACTGCAGTCATATCAATCCACCGAAAGAAGTCTGGTTAATTTAACCTCAGCTGTGGATAACAAACATTAGTTTTCCTCCATCATTACTTATTGAATATCCTTTTTTATATTTGTGGAGTGGAGGAAACCTTGGATTCATGATGGCTAAACTGTCCCCTGTAAAATAAAGTAAAAAGAGAGGAAGAGAAGGAAAGAGGTTGAGCGTTGTACGTCAGAGAAATCAACAGAAGAAGATGGACAGGAAACACTAACAGGAACACGGTATGGGCTCTGGCAGAGTTTAAAGACTTAGTGCTGCTGTCATTTTAAGTTACGTTGTCCTCTAAGTCCTGTAAGTCCTCGTTTGTGAAGTAAATAAACATACCAATGATGCAGCTGAGATTTAAGTGTGTGTCCGTCACGATGACACTAGTGAGAGTGTGTGCGACTCAGCTTACCACAATAGCGAGGGTCTTCGTCCGAGTCATCCTGGCAGTCGTCATCACCGTCACACATCCAGCGCTGAGGTATGCAGTGACCTGTGTGACACTGGAAGCTGCTGGCCTCACACGTATGGTGGCCAACTAGGGACAAACAGGAAGAGATTAAATGCTTTAAGAAACTGGTAAAATAGAGAATAGCTTCACAAATGAGAGCATTAAACTCCTTTATTCTAAAATGTAGAGTTTGCCGTTTTAATTTTGTAAATAAAAACTGCAAACACAGTTTTTGTTCAGACTCCTGGCCCTTAAAAAAAAATCACATTTAGTCAACCTCTTGTTTTCTTGGTGAAGTCATAGAAACTAAATGTCAGGCTATTGAAGTCATAACCTTTTCAAATATACCTGTAACTTGTGGTCTTGTTTCAGTCACTGAAAAATATTACACTGATCACTTCAGCAATTCACAATATCTTTTAGTTTTTCCCCACTAAAAATACTATTCTAAAATGCGTCATTTCCACCTTTTTTCTACAGAACTTTTTTTTGTTTAATCTACATTTTAGTTAATTTTTTTGCAACATTGCCTGTTGTCAGGTCATACTAATAATTTGTTTGACTTTGCCGCTGTCCTTTCATTGTCTTGTCTTAATCATGGAAAAGAAGGGTGCTGACCGACACATTTATCATAGTTTCCCTTTGTAAAACTACAACTCTAACTGCAACACACACTTAGGGCAAGTGGCTATGCTTTGATGATGCATGAATATGGTTTTCACACTAGCAAATAAACATCACTACCTTTGCAAAAACATGTATGTACAAATTATGTTCTTAAGGCTATTCTTGTTACGTTTTACATGCAGTCAGTAACACACCGGTGCAGTTGGCCTCGTCCGACCAGTCTCTGCAGTCGTTGTCTCCGTCGCAGCGCCACGCCTCGCGGATACAAACACCTCGTGCACAGGTGAACTCTCCAGGGCCGCACTGGTGAGTGTCTGAGAGATGCAACAACACTATAGTTAGTACTTAATAGCAAAAAACGCTGTAGCATTAAATGTCTGTTGTCATGTTTTGTCATCAACCAAAAAAATTGTATCGAAATGAAGAAACATTGGATTGATTGAGTTTTATTTTATTAAAATAACTTCAGATTCTGTAAACATGCAAACATATGAGGTTATAGGGTGCTGTTTAATTGCTGCTAAACAGCCATATTAATACTTTGGAAATTATAACAATTTTTTTTTAATTGTTTTTACTTTGCAACCCTCTGGAGCATTTGGAAATATTTGGTTCACACAAGCATGAAACAATCCTATACAGCCACCACTGGACAACAACTCTAATAATAATAATAATAATAATAATAATATAGCCCAATATTTACCTGCACCTTTGTAGCAATACTGGGTTTAGACATAATAAATAGTGATGCAAAAACCGAAAAGTAAAACATAAGCTGTGCAGCATGGGAATATTGATTAAGAATGTCAAGTACACAATATGAAGTTAGAGTTAGGATTTTGGTGAATGCTGCCAAATGTATGCTTATTATCATCTTTTTAAACACTAAAAACTCTGTGAATGAAAAGCCTCAAAGTGTATATGATAACAGGTTACCGCAGTGCGCTTCATCACTGTTGTCTCCACAGTCGTCTTCATGGTCACATTTGAAGGCCAGAGGGATGCAGGAGCCAGAGGCCATGCAGCGGAACTGGTTGGACGGGTCACAGGTCGTAGTGGCTAAACAAGGACAACATTTTATTTGTGTGTTGTTTATGCAGAAGAGCCCATGTATGCATAACGAGGGAAGTGTCCGAGTACTCACGACACTCCTGTTCATCACTCATGTCTCCGCAGTCGTTGTCGCTGTCACACTTCCAGATGCTGCTGATGCAGCGGCCATTAGAGCAGCGGTACTGGTTGGGCAAACAGCTGTGCTCTGATTGGAGGGAAGAATCAGCATACTGTATCAACCCTCAACAGTTTATGACCCAAATAATTGGCTGTCATCTGTAAGCTGTTTTACTCGTTATAAATCTCTAATAAACATTGGGGTTTTGGTTAGTGAAAGGGATGCACGGATTTGTGAAAAAGTCATTTTGCGAACCTCTTAAAATGCTAAAAAAAACCAAATGTGGTTTAAAGCTTAACGCCAAAGTAGAGATCTACAACAGAGGTCTCGTTATCTTTGGCCACCAGTTCATTGTCTAGCTTCTGATAGCGTTAGCAACCATCCGAACTGGGTCTGCACAGTGGATAGTCATGTGACCAAACAAGGCACAAGCTTCAAAGACCAAACAGAAACTGACCGTACGGCTATGCAGCATGTGCGTAAAATGATGATCAAAGTGCAAAAAAACAGAGAATATATCAAATGCACACTTTCGAAATGAAGCGTTAATCAATCGCAGAGGCTCAACTTATGATTGCAATTCGATTAAACGTGGAGGCCTTGTTCGTGGCCTATTCAATTTGAAAAGTTTAAAGTGTATAAAGGCATTATTAGAGCATTAAGATTGAATAAGATTATGATTATCCCTGTGCTTATGTCTAATAGGTAGTAATAGCAAGTTTTGGGTTGATTGATATCATTACATTTAAGCATTTTCGGTGACTAAAGAATGTATTAAAATTGTAAAAAATCCTCAGAAATACCGCCTTCAGACAGTTATGACATTTGTGCCTTCCTGCAAGATTGGATGGTGAGCACTTTTGTTCTTGAAACTACTGAGAAACTCCTCTATTATCAATACCTTAGCCATCCTCTGAAAGCTAGCTCAAAACAGCTGCCAACATATTTCTTAGTTTTCTTGTTCACATGATATTTTATATTAAGTCTGATTTTAAAACAGGCTTTTAAAGACAGTAAAGATGTCTTGAGCCACAAGCGATCCAACAGGTCTCGGAGGGTTAACCAGATAACCTCCCTGTGAAATTGAGGCCTCAGTTTTACAGAAAGAAGGTCATCCATCTTACAGCAGAAGATCACAATGAGTGTGCAGTATGTGTCTCACCAGTCTTGATGCAGGTGTTGTTTTTCAGTAGGTATCCGGTGGGACACTGGCACTGCAGCTCTCCGTTGGGCATAGTGACAGTGGGGGCTCCGTCGGGGCAGACACAGGTGTGCCGATGGCCGGGCTGAGGCAGACACAGCAGGCTGCATGGCTGGTCAGCACAGGCGTTGTGACCTGGTAGACAAGGGATCCAGACCTCAGTTTGAGCACAGTTGTCTAAAGGAGCTGTGAACAGGATATGGTTGCATCTAGCATCGAGGTTATAGATTGCATTCAACTGAATACACCTCCGCTTTCCAAGCCTGTAGAGAACCTACTGTGGCCTAATATTTAAAAGGCTCTCATAGAGCCACGGTTGGTTAGGAGGGCTCATGTAGAAACAAGTGCACCTGCTACTAGACAACCATTCTTATTTTTAGGTGATTACATACTTGAAAACATATTTAAGAATGTCTGATACAATTTCTGAAAATAAATCCCCATAAATCCTCACACACAGTTTAGATAAATCTCCAGCAGAAATCCTGACAGGTCTTTATCCACATTAATCCTGGAACCCATCGACTGCTCTTCTGGTTTAGCCAGTGAATATATGAAGCCAAGACTTCCTTTTCTGTTTTCTTTTTGTAGCCTGATTAGCAACTTAAGATACATGAACAAAGTTGAGTTCAGAGACAACGTGCACAACCACATTTTTCCAATAATAACTGGTTTAAGTTTCATGTTGCATTTTGGCCTGTGCAATCCGTCTCTTTTGTTCTTTGATACTGCTTACCTGCCCCATTGGGATTGATCAAGACAACTCAGACTAAAACATTCTGCAGAGTCTGTATTTGGAGATTATTTCTTCCTGTAATCTACTATTTGCCTTAATAGAAACAGGGTATATTTGCTGAAATCTAGAGTCTAAAGTATACCGACTCTTGGTACCCAGGAATCACTTCTCCCTGTTTTTGCTAAGCTTTCAAACTTTGTTAACATGAGTGTACTCTCTGTTCCTCACCTCTGTTCTTCCCCTTGTAGAAGATCTTGAGGTCCATGACCCCGGTGAGTCTGCCAACAATCAGCTCTTTGTTCTGGGAACCCCCCTTTGGAGCTTTGAAGATCCCCATCCTGGACCAGTCGTCCCAGTACAGGTCATTCTGAAAACAGCATCCAACGCAAACTTGTAAAGACTGATACTTAGCGAGGATATTCAACATAACATTTTTCTGTAGAAAAGTTGGAAGACTTTATTGTACATGTGTGGTATGAGCAGTGTCACCTTGAAGACCGCAATGGCGTACGGGTGGGGCAGCCCATCCATGAGAACAGTCCTCTGGCCCCCCATGAAGTCGGCCCTCTCGATGCGGTCGCTGAAGGCTTCGGTCCAGTACAGCCAGTGGTCGTCAGCCGTGATCCCGTTGGGCCAGCGGACGCCTTCGGAGACGATGCAGGACACATTGGTTCCATCCATGTAGCTCCGGTAAACACCGGCCGCTCTGTCCCCCCAGTCGGTCCAGAACATCAGACTGAGGAACGGATACAGTATTAACATAAACAGGATTCTTTTTTTGCTAAATTCAGAAAGTTATGTATTGTTTAACTTTCCTCATGGAAAAGCATTGAAACACTTTAAAAAGCTTTATAATTTGTTTTGTATGCCTTTATTGAGACATGTCTACATGCCTTAAAAGGTCCCCCATATGCAAAATGCACTTTTTGATGTCTTTTATACATAAATATGTGTCACCGGTGTGTAAGGACACTCACAAAGTATCAGAAAATACAACCTTCTCTCTTTTCCTCCTCACCCACATATCTAAAAACGGGGGTACAAACGAGCTGATCCAGATTTGCTGCCGATATGACGTCACAACCAAAATGTGGGCTGGCTTTACATTGAATTAACAGCAATTTTGGGTTGAAGTGTCTTACCCAGGGACAGACTCTAGTGGGGATGGAACCAGTGTCCCCCCTGATCTGAAGACCAGCGCACTAAGCAACTGCACCATGGCCTCCCATGTTCAAAAAGCTCTTTACTTTTCTCATACTGTCTGTGCTGCAGCACCTCTTTCCACCCTCTGTCTGAAACCAGAGCTCAGTCTGCTCTGACTGGTTAGCTGGTGGCTCTGTTGTGATTTGTAAACAGCTTAGAGATGTCCCGCTCCTTAGCCTATCACGTACAATGTGTAGGACAGCTAGGCAATAGGTGCTCAAGTGTTACAGAGTGATGTCACTATGTTATGGAAGTAAACAAAGGAGTCCAATGGAGGCGTTTCAGGCAGGGAGGGGGGATTGTGTGGGAGAAAAACTCCCTCTGGAGGGAACACAGGGAGTTTAGCCTTTCCAGACCATTTGCATTCAGAATTGCTCCTGTGGGGATTTCCCACAGTACTATTGAGTGTATGCAAGTCGTTTTGGATAAAAGCCTCTAATAACTGACAAGTAATGATAATGTAATAACACACTACAGGAAAGGTAAAACCCCAAAAAGCGTAATATGTCCTCTTCAACCGTCATCACACACTTTAACTAGTCTAAGTGAAGATGGGAAAAGGTGGTAACAGTGTGGAACAGCTGAACTCATCTTAAATAAAAGCAGAAGTTTCTTTGCAGAAGCAGAACCAACTCTTTGTTATGGTGCATGTGAGTGGATGTCACAACAGTTTGGGAAAGTGCTGACATTTTGTCTGGTCCCTCCTTCCTCAAACGGGTGACTCAGTGGGGAGGAATTACTGTTGTCCGTATGATTTATGTAAAAATTGGAAAAGTTTCACTTTAAGATTTCACTTTTAGTTCATTTGCATTTTGTATGTTTTCAATCTATTATACTTCTATATTTTAAAAAGCCTAATCATATAAACATACCTTTACTAGCATCATACATTCTTAATATGTGTGTGTGTGTGTGTGCGTGTGCGTGTGCGTGTGCGTGTGTGTGTGTGTGTGTGTGTGTGTGGGTGTTACCTCTCTCCAGGCAGCAGGACCAGAGCTCTGGGATGTTCCAGGACAGAGGAGTTGAGCAGAGTGTGACGCAGGTCGCCGTCAGGGTTAGAGACCTTCAAACACAACAAAAGTAGAACAGGTTTACCAAGTTCACTGTGAGATAACTCAGAACCTGACCATCAAATCATTAAAGGAATTATATAAGGAGGGACACACTTCTTTAATTTGATTTCAATCCTTTTCTATTTTGTATGAAGTCATTTTTTTCTTTATTCTGCAATTTTTTTTTAACTGAAAAGTCTAGATTTTGGCTGCCGAATAGCTAAGTGCTTAGAGCTGGCGGCCCCGTCACCCCCTCCATCTCCTCCTCTCACCTCTGTAGCTTGAATAAATGCACTTTTTTGCCCAAAAGATATAATTAAAAAACATCAAAATGTGTCAGTTTCTTTAATGAAAACCCATGCTTCCATATCACGTGACCGAATGATACCTCATCATTGAAGAACTGCTACACTGGACAATGAAGAGAATTACATTTTTTAAAACAAAACAGTATTTTAAGAGTGAAATGTCGCTCGCACACACACACACACACACACACCTCAATGGTCTGCGCTCCAGCATCAACCCAGTACAGCAGTCTGCTGACGGGGTCAAAGGTCAGGGCCTCCACGTTCTGCAGGTCTTTCCTCACCACCACCTCCTGACCCGTACTGCCGTTCAGACACAGGCGCTGCAGGAGAGAGGAGACGGACATCTTAATGATGAGCGTCCTCTGTGAACGTATGTGGCTAAATATGGAAGATATAGTAACATTTCTTTCACAGGTGAGTAAGCATTCCACATTCACAGGATGGCATCTCAACTCTGCAGTGGTTACAAATAACTCTGGTTCTATCAGCTCCGCCGCCTGGCAGAGATTTAAAATGTCAAAGTAAGAGTTCGGTACCTTTCTCCATGTGTGTCCCCACAAGTTTTTCAGTTAATGTGAGCGCTGCAGCAGTCTTACCTCTTATATATACCGTATATGTCCCTACGCATAATGACGCCCATACTACGGCAATACTGATCAACATCCCACCCTTCCTGGGACCCATGGTTTGTCTGTATTCAGAGCCAGTGAGCAACAGACTTTCAAAATGATGATAAAAAACTGGTAATGCGCAAAGAAAGAATTCTCAGCATTTATTAATTCATGCGTTACCGTGATAATAACGCGTTAACTTGCTAACACCTAGTTTATATTAACTAGGGCCGGGCTATTTGATCTTTTATCGAAGATTCTCACTTCTTGTATATATATTTTTATTTTATTCTTTATTATTATTTAATCTTTAATTAATGTAATTCTAAATGAAGTACACTGTACTCATTTTTAATAATACTTTTAATCCATTTTATTTGATCTTTTATTAGACATTTTACTTGAATTTTGTATGTTTGAATAAATAAATGTATTTTATGTTCCCTTCTTTTTTTGGACACTCTTACTTGTTATGTATATTTATTCTATTTTGTATTTATCTTTCTTAAATGGAGCAACTGACCAGAACATCAAATTACCCCGCGATAAAGAAAGTATTCGGATTCTGACTCATTTTCTCACACACCTGTATGGTATCCAGAGAGATGTCAGCCCAGTAGAGGCAGTTCCTGTCGTAGTCAAAGTCAAGAGCCACGGCCTCCCTGAGTCCGGCCAGAGGGAGCGCCTGGTCCGTGCCGGTGGCCAGGTCGTAGCGATGGATGGAGTTCCTCACAGCGTACAGGATGAACTCATTGCTCTCTGCAGGAGCACAGGACATTAGCTTCAATTTAGCCATATTGGTGTTAGTGCCATTGTATTGGCAACAAAAAAAAGAAGCTTTGTACAGAAGTGAGTTGTACCTATGTAATAACCAAAGCTTTTAAAACTGAAATCAGCAGTGTATGACATTCATGTTTTCAAATAGTTACTTCAACATACATGTTGTAGATATAATTCCTATATTGCGCAATACAATAAATCTATGTGATCCCACTTAGAGTGAAATGTAGGAGCAACACGCGAGAGCAGCACTATTTGATCCGTTGTATGCTGTGCAGGTTTACCTCTGACAGGACAGGGCAGCATCTCTCCATCCAGCCTGGACTGCACGTCTCCCCCGCTGCAGCTGTCTCCGGGGACCCTCCTGTAGCTGCAGCAGCGACACAAACACATTCCCTCAGTCGGACACTTGGTGGAGCTCTCGCACAACACAACATCACTTCTCTACATATCAGTATCAAAGGCAAAGGCTGCTTTGCATTCTGGGGATTTCTCAGGTAGTGACAATGGATGAACCGTATGAAAGGTGATGACTGTTGATCCTGATTCTCATCTCAAAGCACAAGGTAAGGTTCGAATGTGAGCTTATTGACCACAAACCAACTAGATGAATAACAGAAAAACACCTTGAGCTGATGTCTGTTCACAGAGGTTTATTTTGGTGTTCTCCACACGTTCGCCATGTTCATCTCTCTGAATATTTTTGCATATTTCAATATATCCATACTTCTCTTAAAAACTGCACAGTCCTCCACCTTAAAATATAATATGCTGCAGTTTGTCAATTATTCATTGTCCAAAGTATTTGTTTTTATGTTTTTTTGTATATAATTATCTTGTGTTAATATTTGTCTTTATTGTTTTGATAGATCGTTTTGTTTTTTATATATCTTATATTTGTATTTTATTTTTCTATCTTTGATCTTCTATTACAACTTGTTTCCTTTTGCTGTGTTTATTTTTTGCACCACCCTAACCCAAAGCAAATTCCTTGTATGTTTAAACATACCTGGCAATAACCTTGATTCTGATACAACACCGTTATGACATTTTATTTTAAGGAGCAGTACCTTAGTATTAACTATAAATAATTGCTCTGTAAATAAGCTATTTTATAGTATTGAATTGTATCTGTAGGTGTAGAGTATTCACAAAGATTTTTCCCTAAAACCTTAGGTTTCATTATTTTTACTTGTTTTATATGTTTATTGCAGATGGGACATTGCACATTAATTAACATGGTCTTTTGAATCCATCATGTAAATGTGCCAGATCTTGCCACAAAGGTACATTTTCATCTGCAGTCCCTAGCAGCTTGATGGCATTGAAGAGCACATCCGCATAGAAGAAAAGCACATATGCACAATTAAAAGCACATTAAAACAACCCCATTAACACTTAACAGACACAAAAGAGCTAATGGACACAAACAATTAAAGAAATAATGATATGACCCCTTATTTAGTTTATGACAGCATATTTCCAGTAACCACTGTTACATGGTCTCACTTCTGTTACGGTACTACAAGTCTATGAACAAAAACTCAAGGTGTATTCATTTAGAAAAGTGCATGGCTTGTAAATATTTGACAAAATAAAAAAGGTCAATAAAACTCTAAAAAGGAGAATAAGTATATGCAACTCAATAAGAAAAACTCATTAATGTACTCATTTAAATGGGAATGCAGTGCTGCAGATGCCCACATTATGCTATTAGACCACACAAAGGTATCCCGGCCTGCACATTTCTGATAATGCTAATAATAATAGCAGCTTACCCTTTGCTGCGGCGGTAGGTGGTCCCGACAGGACATGGCACTGGAGGAGCGTAGAGGTCGCCAGAGAACTCGGGGTCGGGCAGACACACCTGCAGGGACAAGTCTTCACTCAGCTTGAAGCCGTAGTCACTGGAAGGAGGAGGAGGAGGAGGAGGAAGAGGAGGAGGAGGAGGATGGGTTGAGAGATGGAAAAATTTAGAGTGTCTTGTGATTAACGGCAGCACCTGATGTGCATTTTAAAAAGACTGGTTATGAGCGGTGATGGGAGATCCAGGAGAAATACAAATGTGCAGTGCAGGCTTTGACCAGTGTCTGGGTTTGTCAGGAGTGCAGTTTAATTGAAAGTCGGTGCCATCCACCACAGAGGTTCCGCTCACATTACAGCTAATGAATATAAATGTTGTTTTTTTATACTTATGTCCGTTTATGCCAGTTATTTTAACATGGTGTTGGAGGATTAGCCAAATTATACTGCAAATATGAGTAAAAATATGGGATTTGAATATATTTTTCTATTGTTATTATTATTATTATGATATGGGTTTTATTATCCATCTTTTTATAGGAATTCTGTATATATATATTTTTTATCTTAGTTCTAAAATTGCTATCAAGAGTGTTTAATTTAACCGTATATTGGCCATTAATTTATTTGAATAAGGGCCTAAACAAATGAAGGGTATTATTATTATTACCATTATTGATAAAGTATTTAAATCTTGACTAAAATATCTATTTACTAATTAAAAAACTGTGCAACATTAATAATAATTTCATGGATAAGTTTTCATGACTGGTGATAAATCCATTCGCACCGTTGTTTCAGTCACACAGGTGCGTTTCTTTCTAAAAACCCCAATTGTCCAACATTATGCTCAATACACCAATGTTTCCATTTCAGCGACTCATGAGACACAGACAATACTTCAGCTATTAACATGGATAATCAACATGCATGCTTTGGGCTTGTGTGTGTGTCCCTCACCATTCGTAGTCCTGGCGGGTGCATGAGCAGTTAGCGATAGTGATGGGCCGGTCGAAGTCCTCTCCATTGAAGCATGTAGCGTGGGGAGCGCGTCGCTTAAATGTCACCTCTCTGCCCAACAGACACTCGTTACCGTGCTCATCTGACGGAGACCAGCGCTTGTAGTCAGCGTCCAAACACGGCACACCTGGAGAAAGAACAGAAATGTACTATAGATATTTGACATTGTCTGACTTAATTGTTAATGTTCCCAGATGTGAAATGTAATTCTTTAGTTTTATTTTCTAATGGCCCTGTAGAGGACTTTTAAGTAAGGAAATATCCATCTAGTACAGTAGCTGTAATTAACAGGTTCCCAACTCTTGAGGTAACCATTTATTGTTGCTCCTTTACCTACAGTAGAGAGTATTTGTTGTAGTATTTACCTTTTGCTCAAGATTGTTTTTAGTCTTACATATTTTATTATAGAGTACATTGTTTTGATTATAAACTTCACACATTCTGTATTCTTCATTTTCCATCTCTAAAATGTACTGCTTTTACATTCTAGGAAGATTTTTCTTATCAGATGTATAATACTCTAATGCTGTAGACTACTGTAGTTGGAGTGTCTTCTCAAAACAAGCTTAATTGACTGAAACAGGTCCTTCCCTAACGCTAACCCTGACTAAACAGTTGGTTTTAGAATTTGTTAGAGAAAATTGCTGGCAAACAGGCTAGCAACTGTGTCCAATTAGTCTATCATTGAGTCAAAGTGAATGATTGTGCCACATTTAAATGAATTCCCTCTTGGCATTCCTGAGATATTGCGTTCACGAGGATATGACAGGCGTATGCATGACTCCCTCTGAGTGGGCATACAAATTAGGAATTCTACGGTAATTAAATATTCTGTATTATGCTTTTTTTTGCAAAGGCTAAAATCCCTGTGTTCCCTCCAGAGGGAGTTTCTCACCCCCCCTTCCTGAAACACCTCCATTGGACTTCTTTGTTTACTTCCATACTCACACTAACACTCGTGCTTCTATTGGCAAGAGTTCCAATGTGATCTACTAAGGGGTGGGACATCTCTAAGCGGCTAACCAATGAGAGCAGACTGGGCTCTGGTTTCAGACAGAGGGTGAAAAGAGGTGCTGCAGTACAGGCAGTGGGAGAAAAATAAAGAGCTTTTTGAACATTAAAGCATGGAGACATCCAACATGTCACATTAGAGGCACTAAATACAAATATGAACCTGAAAACTAGCAAAACTGAGGAATCCCTTTACCCCTATACTGAAGGTCACTCTCTACATACCCAGGACGTCAGAGGTGTTGACCTGCAGGATGAGCCAGCTGTGCCTCTGGTCGGCATAGGAGCCGAAGATGGTGAAGATGGTGCTCTTTTCGCCGGGCTCCGTCAGTAGCTGATAAACATACACCTCTCTGTCTGAGAACTGGAAGTCGGTCCAGGTCTCGCCTTCATTCGTGCTGAACCTTTAGGAGAAAATGTCAAACATTGAACTTGTTTTTTTTTAAATTATTATCAGGGAACACTGATTTTTATACGATTACAATAACAGAATTCTCACTGCATGCAAGTAAGGTAAGATGTTTTCACATTAATATCTCCAGCACATAAATATGAAAAGCCTCTAATGCCTTTGTTATATAGGTGTTATGTTACACCTCTGTTTACTGAGGGATGGTTCATTTGCCTTTTTCTCTGCAACAAACTGCTTCACTTTCACACAATATGCTTCTGCTGACTATTGAGCACATCCACTGAGGATGGGGGCCGTTTATGTGCTTCACACTGGATTTCCTCAAGCTGTTTGGGGATTCTGAATGAAAGCCTTCCAGTCGCAAAGCAGCCTCTAGGCAGTCTTACGTTTCAAACACTCTATTGAGAAACAATGGAAAGACAGATTTTGCCTCAGAGCTCAAATGTGATTATTTGCTTGCTGTCCTAGAGGAACATTTAAAGAGGTTATTTGAACTTACTTGAGGTGTGTGGTGGCGCCTCCTTGTCCAATAGCCATCAGGATACCACCATGGTCACCCCATGAGTAGAAATAAGGGCCTGCCAGAGACTAGATAACAGAACACATGTTTAATTAACTTTAGGCCTTAACATACTATTTAGCATGTGGGTAATTACAAGCTTTAATTTATCTGGAGAAGATCTGAAAACACTTCTATGACCTCATTAAATGGCATCTTTATTTCTTTGATTTTATCCTGGATTGGGAAAGGGTACAGTGAGGGAAAAAACAACAAAACTCTTGTTTTGCTATATTTCATATACCTAATGTTCACACCACAGGCTTTACTCTTCACCGGAACATAAAAGTGTCCATTTAGTTGGGTCTAAAACTCTCAAAAAGACCTTGGGCATTTGCATCTGTAGTTTCAGCAAAACAACCAAGCAGACTGCAGCGCTGGCCATTTGTGAACAGGGCTGCCAGGAACTCTCATTTACAGAGCAGTCTGTCGGTATAGGAGGGTTGATGTCCCGCAGAGATATCTGCAGCACAAAGCTCTTTAACCCAATTATACACAGCTATCTAATCACAGCATGCCCTCAGTATCCCTCAAAATTGAATAGAGCAAGATGCTGAGTCACATTGGTACTGTATAGCAATCTTCAAGGTTTAAAATAGTTTAAAAAATGTTTACATATTCATATTTTTGTCACAACATCAGTTAAGCGATAATTCTGCAGGCCCATTTAAAAAAAAAAAAAAAACTTTCTACCTGCTGGGCACCGAACAACAGATAAATAAACCTTGCAACTAGCTAGAGAATATTGTGGAGAATTTAGAGGAAAATATTTTCTCAGGGGGTGGAGGAGACCACAACTGGAGATAAAGGGAGAGTCAACTTTTGCTTTACAATCATCATTACACTCCTAATGAATGTTGCTCTGTTTCTGCTGAATGTGTACATTTAGGAACATCTTTATTGACATATTCACAAAAACAACTTTATATTATGGTGTCAATTTTGAACTTTTCATGTGATAGTCCCCAAGTTGCCAGCGAAATAAAAATGACTATTCTTTGAAACGTAGTAGTAACATGTTCGAATGTTGTCATTTACAGGAAGAACATATTGCATCATATCTTTCCTAACAACAATCGAGCATCTATTAATGATGAAGTGTACCCATAAAACACCCAGAAGTATAGGTCTGAACTACTGCTCTTACTCAGCTAGATCCTGATGGGATTTCAATGTTATAAAAAGTGCAAAATGCACTGAAATAAAATGAACTGTGACTTGTACAAACTCTGTTATACGAGCTGCCTGTGACTCATTTCTCCTAGCTGTGTTTTACTTGTCATCTGATTCTGATGTCGTACTGACCTCTCTCCAGCGAGCTCCCGCACTGCTGGATACATACACATTAGGTTTGTTGGCCAAGTTCCTGCCGAAGGATCCTGCAATCAGAGAAAAAGACCACATGTAACACAAACACACGCAGACACACACACGGACGGGTTTTCCCTGAGCATTGCAGACTTGATGTGGCCACTGCTTTTGCTTTCACATATGGAAAATATGTAACCAAAGAACTCAAACCATAGCTTTCTGTATCTTTTCAATGCATGTACCCTTTGTATGCTCTGACAAATGCTCTCCTTTGACAGAAGGTTGTTATTTAATGAGGCAGATCTCCAAGATTGATTGTCCTATGCAAAAAACATAAAGAAATCAAGCAAGGAGGAATGGAAACTGAACGTCCTTACTTGTTTTGGAGAGCTAAAAGGCTCTGGCAAGACTGTAATGCTCATTGTAAAGCACCATAAATTGTAAGAAAGATACAAAGCAAGGTACAAAGATTGCTTTTGATCCAAAGCATTTATGGTAAAGTAAGTAAAGGGGATGGCTGTGTTACAGTCCGTAGAAGAATATTTGACGAAGACTGAAGATGAATAGCTGACTTGAATACATTTGATAAGGCTTTTTGTATTTCAAACTGGGATAAATATGTCTGCCCCTCTGCAGAGAGACACTCACAGCTACAGCCGCATGCATCAACCCTTCCATCGATTAAGAACAATGGAATTTATGGGCTGGATGATTGATAACAGCGGTGTCTGCCTTTGACACGTAAGAGCAGACGGACACCTGCAGACATCAATCCTCCTAATCAAATCGCTTTTCATGGTGAACGACTTTGACGAGAGCAGATAAGAATGAGTAACATGGTTGTTGTGTCTCAGAGGAAGGCTGGAACAGAAATGAATCAGGCTCTGTCTTTGTAAAACGGGATAATGACGTTATTAAATACCATCACACAAGGAGCTGGAGACACAATAATCAAATGTAACAAAGACGACACTCTGCCATTGTGCGGATATGAAACTGCCTTCAAGTAGTACGGGTGTTTACTACAGGTCCATCATTATTACCATTTCACAAGTCATTTTACACCAAATAACGGTATTGTTTACTTTTCTACTTAAAGTCTTTGATAGTTTTGGAAAAAGAAGTGTGCTCTGTTGCATCTGTTGTCATATTTGTTATATTTGTATGAATCAGAATCAGATTCAAACGATGTAGAAATGATGCAAATAAAAAACCCACCCCTCATAGACTGCATCCATAAATGATTTAAACTAAATCTGGAAATGTTGCTATCTTACATGTAACTTTGTCACTGTAAATTTGTAAATGTAATTAAATTAGTGCCTTCTATTTTTGTATACTCTTTGCTGCTATTACTGTTTTAATCACTGCTTTTATTGGTTTTTGTGTTTTTTTAAACTGCACAGAGAGAAATCCTGCTAAATTAAATTGTACACTAGTACATATACAAGTATAATGACGATAACAATCTTCTGTAGCTATGGTTACAAAAGAGTGTAATATTCCCAGTGCATTTACTCACATCAAACAATACTAGGTCCTTAATTGGATTGTAACCATGCGTTCTGCAGCACACCCTAGCATCACACGCACAGATCATTTGCCAGCAAAATCCTGTTTGTAGCCATAAATTCCCCAAAATACCCATGACAACTTTGGATCTAGAATATTCCTGAAATGTTTCAACCCTACTGCTAAACAAACACAATTTATTGACACCAGGTCCTGTAGTTAACCTGAGATTTATTTCAGCTAAAAGAAATGTAAGAGCACTGGAAAAAAGCTGACAAGAAATTTCAAAAACTGATCAAAACAATAAATAAATAAATACAATTTAGACAGCTACTGAGTTGGACTGATAGTAAAACCAATACATCTAAAAAATACATACATTTAAATGTATATATATATTTATTTTCTTAGGGGTGGAGGCTGAAGTGGAAATAATTTCATAGACTATAAAAAAAATGTGATTTTCTCACAAAAAGAACAAAAATAATAATAATATAATTGTAAATTGTTAATATAATATAAAATAATTTCATAACCATTTAAAATGGAAACAAATGTAAGGGTCTGCTTAGAATTAAATAATAATAATAAAGATTTACAATGTAATAATGACACTACGTTTGAACAGAGCTGCATGACACATTGTCATAGCCTATATTCATTTGAGTATATATTTATATATTTACTAATTATGATAGTTATGTAATAATAATCTGAAGTGCACGCTGGGTGCTGCAGTGGTAATTAGCCCATCTGTTTGAGTGTGATAACAGAGCAAATGGAGCGGCTGATTTCCACTCCTCTCTGTCTCTCTCCATGCCCATTATCTAATAAGAATTTAATTAGAGGGACTGGCTGGATGCAGGGGGAGCTGTGTCCTAGACATCGGAGAGTCTCAACAAATCAATGCGTTCTGCCAGCTGTGAAGAGGCTTCAAACTGCAGGCAGAAACTCTGCTGAAAAACTCCTTACTCTGGTCAACCCATCTCTCTGCAAAATGTTCTCCCAGTACTTAGTACTTTGGATTTAAAGCAGAAGTTTTAAGAGGTACAAACAAACTTCAAAACACTGACACTGAAGAAGCTTCTAGCACCTATACATACAGGGTGCAGATGGATTTCCTGTCTTTTAAGCAATAAAGGAAGACTAAGAGACACAGAAAGGCAGATAGATGACCACAGAGGTGGGTATGTTTAGCTGTTTCCTGTGTGTGAACTTATCTGTGTCATCAGAACAAGAGGAAGTTTCTGTAAAAACAACAAAAGCTTGCCTGGCTCAAGCTCCGTCAGAGAGAGCCTCTCCAACAGATGGCAGCTAAAGTCTCTTCATCTGTCTTCAATAACACACACACTCCTGCCAAATATTTTATTTTATATTTTATTTACCGACTCTAGATTCCTAGTATTTTTTGAATAGTGGAAGATTGAGATGTGTGGGTTTACACTATCATTTAAAATGCTTAAAGGCACAATTTGTACATCAAGCTGGCCTTGATCCATTAATGCCAACTGGATTTTTTTTTGATTAAGATCATGTTTTTATTAGGGATGGTTCTGTGTGTGGACCCACCTGTGGCCATGATGAGTCCCGGTGCAGAGTCCTTGGATAAAATGGGCATCCTCCTCAGCTGGATGTTGAACAGCTGGCTCCAGCGCTGGGCCAGGTGCAGGGAGCAACCTTTACCCAGCTGTGGAGGAGGAGAGGAGAGGAAGAGGGAAGTCAGAGATTGATGGTTTGTTTCTTATAGTTTTCTTCTCTTGGCTTTATCACCATCTTACAGCATGAGAGTACTAGATAGAAAAACTGAGAGCTAGAAACAGACAGTAAGGTAAAGAAGGTAAACATGTCAATTTATTTGGCTGATTCTCATATTCGATATGAATACTTCTTAACACAAATAAAGGGTTCCTACAGTGAAAGGAAAGATAGATGTATACATTTTTAAATGTTTCTCACAATGAAATGTAGGAATAATTTCCTAAATCCAGATCTGTGTGAGTTTAATGCAAAAGGCATTTGGTAAAAAAATGTTTTATAAAGAATTCAAATAGTTTGGAGGTTTGACCTCGCAACATTAGGAAAAAAAGAACATAATTAAATCCTACTTTTCAGATACTTTTATCACCAACTAAGGCCTTGTTTATAGATAAATGAATTAAATGACGTAAGACCTTAACGATCCATGGCAACTCTGATTATAATAGAGGTTTGACCATATTCATCACACCATAATCAGCTTGTGAAACTGACATGCTGCCAAATTGATCTGTCATTATGTCAAAATACTTTCCATTCGCTATAATGATAATAATAAATAGCAATTCAGAGTAAATAATGGGAATAAGGCTACTAGCAGACTTAATACATTACAGAGTGTGTGAAAGTGTAAAGGTAAACGATGTACAAAATTAAAGCAAAAAGGCTGTACAATAAAATGTATGATTATCTTTCTTTAAACATGCTTCTATTAGAGAATATGCATCATGTGAGCGCAATCTAAAATAACTAATAAAGCTCTTAAAAGTTGTTGTAAACATATACTGCTTTACTTGCACTTCTGGTTGGATACTAAACTGCATTTTGTTGTCCTAGTACTTGTACTCTGTGCAATGACAATAAGTTGAATCTAATCTAATCTATCTAATACAGGCTGTATTATCAGAAAAAAGTTCACCATCAGAAAAAAATCTTTAACTAAGTTCCAATTAATTAAATCAGCAAAACCAATTTAGGAACAGTGAACCTGTTTCTGGGACACTGGGACTATTGCCTACTTTGCATCGATAGGTCCTTTTCAACAGGAGCCAATTTCTGATGTTGGCAAACAAAAATATTTAAAAGGTGTACCTGGCAGTCCACCGTGCCTCCAAGGCTGTCAGCAGCAGGGGGCTGGAGCAGCTCCCACGTCCCCCCCTTGTCGAAAGTGATGACTGATCGCATGTTGTCCTCGCTGAGCGAGCCGTTGATGAGCGTGGCGATGAACACTCCTCGCAGCCCCTCCACACGGTGCAGGTCTGCAAAGGGCTCAATGGCAAAGTACCTGAAACACAGGGTCATCAGGATCAGAGGGGGACACTTGATTTGTTTTTAATGTACTAAAAGTTTCTAATTTAGATGCACACGAGGAAGAAGGAAGGAATCACTTATAATAATTTAGTCTTTTTTTTATGTCTTAAGTATGTTGTGTGTTGCTCTTCTGGAAGAGCCTGAGACTTAAAGAGGCCCTATTAATGCATTTTAGGGTTAACCATTTCCTGTAGTGTGTTTTATAGGATTTATTGCATGTAAATAGTCTGCAAAGGCTCAAAAAGTTCCCTCCAGAGGGAGTTTTTATCCCTGAAACGCCTGTAGTGAACTCTTTTTTTTAGTTCTGTAACATAGTGACATCACTACATAACACTTGTGCTGCTATTTGCTAGCATTCCAACTAATTGCACATGACAGGCTAAGGGGCGGGCTTTTTCCGACATCTCTTAGCTGTTGACCAATCACAACAGAGCCGGCCAGCTAACCAATCAACGCACACTGGGCTCTGGTTTCAGACAGAGGGTGAAGATGCTACAGCACAGGCAGTATGAGAAAAATAAAGAGCTTTTTGTACATTAAAGCATGGAGACATGTCCCAGTAGAGACACAAAATACAAATATGAGCCTAGAAATGAACAGAATATGTCCTCTTTAAGATTTTCAATGACAACAATTATGCTTTAACTTTTTTTTGAATAAGACAATGCACTGAATCTTAAACCTTAGAATCTTTTTATGAATCTAGTATTCTTAAGAAATTGCTTTTTTCCCCATACATGTCCTTTTCACTTGGCCCACTAACACTGGAGGGTTAACGCAGCTAAACGTAGTGCATCTGTATTGTACAGCTGTAGAGGAAACTTAACACAAAACAGAAAGAGGTAAACAGGAAGCTGCAACGTCATTACCCAGAAATGATGTAAGACAGCTGCATAGAAACCCAAACACACTTTCACCCACAGGATGCGTTAGGATTAGATAAACACTCCTCAGAACAGAAGGTACACTTCATTTCATTATCAGAAGACAGTGTCATCATTGGGAGGCAAACACCTGAGCCAACACGGTGACTGCCTCTGACAAAACAACACAGGAGCTTCCTGATGTGATTATGGAGAAGCAGAAAAACAATGAGGGGTCAGACAGAGTTGTGGAGTCAGATCAATAGATTCCCTTTTATTAGATAAAGACGAATTACTCGTTGTTGTTTACAAAGCCTCGCTGTTATCAGGCCTTTGTAGGGGGAAACTAGACCTTTCACTGTCAGTGTCTAATGTTGCTATGGGAACTACTCTATTACTAGAAAAACGATCAGACTGTGCTTAATATTTACCGGACCCACACAACTCATTTGTATGTGTTTTTACATGCGGCTTGGGCATGTGATCCAATTCTTACACAAAGGCAAACGCATGATATTTATAGAACTAAATACATATTAAGCATGACATTTCCTTTTTAACCAAGGAGGTACTCTAACAAAACAACCCCGACTCAAGCTTTCTTTGCAGATTTCAAATGTATCACACGCTCTCATCAGCAGAAGTAATTTGCTCAGTTGTCTGTTGTTGTTGTTGATTTGTTGGCATCAGGGTGGGGAATGTGTCTTTAGTCTCTCTCGAAATTCTTGCATTGACTTGGACCTTGGCCAATCATAGCTTGTCATCTTTAAAACATGCATAATGCAGAGAGCTGATCCAGGGCTGATTTCCCTACCAGACAACACAAATACACAATAACCTGTAGTTTTATAAATACAAATAAGTATAGTTTAATTAAAATCTACAGACAAACTGACAACCCTTATACGAAAACCAGGACACAAAAAACACGAAGAAAAAGCTTTAATAATACTTCAAGAGGACACATTATGCTCAATGTTTCAGTTTCATATTTGTATTTTGTGTCTCTTCTGTGACATGTCTCCATGATTTATTGTTCAGACATCTCTTTTATTATTCTCAAATTGCCTGTGCTGCAGCACCTCTTTTCACCCTCCGTCTGAAACCAGACCCCAGTCTTCTCTGATAGTTTAGTTGCTCGGCTCTGTTTTGATTAGTCAACCACTTAGAGATGTTTAGCACCTGAGCCTATCATGTACAATATGTTGTAGCACTAGCCAATAGAAGCACACGTTACATAGTGATGTCATTATCTTACGGAAGTAACAAAGGAATCCAATGGAGTCGTTTCAGGCAAGGGGAAAGTGTGAGGGAAACTCCCTCTGGATCGAGCTTTGGGATTTTAGCTTTTGCAGACCATTTACATGCATAAAAACCTATACAACACACTGCAGGACAGCTATCCCCACAGACTAGTTCCCTAGACCATATAGAGAAACAAGGAGGTGGAAGCCTTTCAGATATTTCTGTGCAACTTGGAGACATTTTAATATTGAGATATTTTTGACCTAATTCCTAATATCAATATTGCCCCAGTGATGTAAGGGTGACTATCGGTGCTTTAAAAAAAGATTTCTCTCTCTCTCAGGTGTGTGCTGTTCAGCCGCAATACACAATTACAACTTTCCAAGCCAATGAAAATAATTGTTTTGGGATTGCTTCCCACAGCCCTTGTGTCCAACTTGGGTTGCACTTGTAAAATCAATCTGTGCACTGTTGATTAATCGGCCCTACCTTTGCTCAGACAACCAGAAAGAGCTTGCTGTAAAACTGCTGCTCTTGGCATTGAAAGGGGGCTCATGCATCTGATACCACCCAGTAAAGCTAGCAGCTGTGGGCAGGCCCAGGAGATTAGAAGGATATATATCGCATCTGGCCTGGGAATAACTTAGATCCCCAAAGAGAGCTGGGGAAAATAGCTAAGGAGGAGTAGGCTGATAAAGTGTCCCCGACAAAGGTTGTTCTTCTATGTGTGTTTTGTGGTAGTAATGATAAGTTCTCACTTTACTTTTGTCTTAAAAACAAACCAACAGGTTCACTGGATCCATCAGCATCATCATTTTTGCACACATTAATGACTGCGTTCCAAATAACTCTTGTTGTTTAGTTGTTTTATTTAACATTTTAACTGGTCATAGACTTTATTGATTTTTTTTCTTCAGCTGCCTTGACATGAGCAGCAAAACAGCTCTGCACTGGAATGTTATTCCTCTTGAGAGATTGGTGCAAATAGACTAGGCAGAAGCATTACCCCCGGCATCACAACGCTCAAAGTTGTCGCCGAGCGCTGCGCTCAATGGGAACATTTAAACTTTGACCTGGCTAGCTAGCAAGGACGGTAACCATAATAAAAGGGGCTGTTTTTACGGCAATCTTAAAGAGGTCCTATTGTGCTTTATGTGTTTTTTCCCTTTCCTGGTCTGTGTTGTATAGGTTTTTGTTCATGTAAATGATCTGCAAAGGTTAAACGTTTCTCTCCGACACACTCCCCCCACCTGAAACACCTCCATTGTTTACTTTACTAACATATGTCACACATATTGTCACTTTCTAACACTCGCACTTCTATTGGTAAGCGATCCAAGACATATGTACGTTATAAACTAAGGGGTGGGACATATCTGAGAACCTATCCAATCCAGTAGACTGGGCTCTGGTTTCAGACAGAGAGTGAAAAGAGGCTAAGTATGGAAAGATGTCACAGCACAGGAACAGAATACAAATATGAACCTGAAAACTAGCATAACAGGGCCCCTTTAAACTAATGTGTGTGTGTGTGTGTGTGTGTGTGTGTGTGTGTGTGTGTGTGTGTGTGTGTGTGTGTGTGTGTGTGTGTGTGTGTGTGTGTGTGTGTGTGTGTGTGTGTGTGTGTGTGTGTGTGTGTGTGTAGTACCTGATCAGTGTGTTGCTGCCAGAGCCCTCAGGACTGTAGTACAGAACATTCTCCAGAGACAGAGAGAAGGACAGGCCCTGTGTGTCTGAGATGTAGAGGTGTGTGACGTTGTTCAGGTGATTCACACACACAAACACTTGGTCCTCTGACGCATCTGCTATGTAGTACTCCTGTTAGGAGAAGAAGAAGATGGGAGGGGGAGTCATCTTTAGACTGAGGATGCAATACACGACTGGAAACAATGTGAGAAGATTCCACAGTGTAAAAATCAGCTGTATGCATTGTGATCAGAATGAAATTATGTCAACTGTGCTTATTTTTTAAAATGGGAGCCACAGTGTTAATATATAGTTTGCTTATTACAACGACTTCAGAGACAGACAGGATTGAGGAGGAGCTTGTGACACTGGCTCAAAAATTATCCCATTGCCAAATGTATACACACTTTGGAGACCACTATCTTGACGATCAGGTTAACTCATGGATCCTTATAATCCACATTTTCTGCATAAACACAAGCTCTTTCTACAATGTTCTGTGTACATAAAACATCATAGAAAATCTTAAGCATCAAGGTATTTCCCCATTAAAATCACAAATCTTAAGGTCCATTAATTTAGATTTCGTGGTAGAAGCTCAAACTTAAGGGACTTGGCTTGTGGACCAAAGGGTTCACGTCCCAATCGGAACAAAAATAAGGAATGTGGAAAGATAGCTTGGAGAGGTGCAAGTGCACTTCCTTGGCATTGAACCAACTGCTCCCTGGGGCTGGAAAAACTGGCAACCTGTATACCAGAATGGAAATTAACCTTTTTGCCCACCGGCCACTGTGGCTGGTGGATTCTAAAATGTACCAGCCACTCAACTTTTTTACAGCCACTTTTTTTTAATACGTAATATATATATATGCGTTAATGTTTACAATATAATAGGGTATATTATTTTTTTCTAACCAGTAGGCCTACCAACTAGTTGTTCATCAGAATTGATTATACAATAAGTAGGTGCTACCAAGGGACTGAGTTGCAAGTGTTACACTCTTACTGCATATGATATGATAAACAATACACAAGTATCAGCCATGTTAAGTAATGTTTATTCTGGGAAACATTGTGCCATTAAACTTCATAAATGTACCTATTTCCTCAGGAAAAGGTTAACACTTTCAGTCACAGACAACACAAGCACAGGCCACTTGCAACCATTACAAATACAAACCATAGGCATAGACAGTGCATCAAACCATCCAAGATCCAAGATCCTTCATAGAAAAGGATGATCTCCAAAACATCAGCGAGAAAACTTTTAGAGAAGTCACCACAGTTCAGCATGTTTAACCCTGAGTCCACACAACAGTACAGAACAATTCAGTCAACCTCAATGTCGCAGTTCAAAATGTTAATATGACATTTAGATAACTCGTGGTCCTTCACGGCTTCCAATTTCAGGTTTCTTGTCCCCACGATGAAGTTGTTTGACCTGTGAGCGTCCGATGTGTACTGACGACAGGCTGAGCAACGCCACATTTTTGGTTTAAACTAGCAGCTATCCTGTGATGGCCGCAGGTTTAGGTAGCCTCCTGCAACTTTATCTCTCCGCAACAAATAGTTCCACTTTGATTAGCCTACTTTGATTTAAGCGCGGAGTAATAATTGCGGATAAGGAGTCGGAGTCTCATTCTCACGCCGCTTCGGCCCAATCAGAAGCACATCATTTGACCGGATCTGACTGTATGGTTGTGGAAAGCGCAGCTGTCATGCGTATGACCCATGTATGATAGGCGAATTTGATCGGATAAGATTGAAAAGTATTACCCGCCACAGTGGCTGGTAAAGTGACACAATATACCCGCCAGCATACAAATCTACCCGCATATGCCGTGTGGCGGGTGCTAATTTCCATCCCTGCTGTATAAACTGAAAATTCCAGGGGTTACTCCACTTAAGTAAACGCAGATATACCAGAGTAAGTATTCTCATTTACAAGTAAAAGTCTTGAAATCAAAATGTTACTCAAATAAAATGACACGTATTAGCATCGAAATATATTTGAAGTACCCAAAGTAAAAGTGCTAAACAGATTGACCTATTTCAGAATAATATATATTATACATTTTGATTATAATTATCGATGCATCAAAATGGTTTCAAAGCTGGTTTAGTTGTTTATTCACTGCTGGGTAACATGTGAATTTACTCCAGGTGTAACTAAAGTATTGTTTAAGTGTTGATTATGTTTTAAATGATTAATCCCAATCTGAACATTTTCTCCCGGTTATATCAACAACAAAAGAGTTTGGAGTCTTGTGAGGTAGCGTTGAATTATGGGGGTTGGTGTCAATTCCTTTTCAATACCCAGAAATACCTCATTGAGTCGGCTGATGCGGTTTTCATATGTTTTTCATCATTTGAATGAGTGCTGCATTAGATGTAAAAGAAACTCACTGTGATTGGATGTCGCGTCATAAACTGGGCTGCTTTCATTGGCTGGCGGTTGTAGGAGACCCAGAGCTGGACAGATGAAGGTTCATGGCTGCCAAACAGTTTCTGAAGAGGCCGAGGACACAGAGACAGAAGAGCACGGTCAGAAAACTCATCATGTATGTCAAACCCTTGAAAATTTCAGAGACAGCCAATCTGTTGTGATCTGTTTTGTGACTCAGCAGCTCTGACTTGGAATTGATATACAGGCTTTATCTGTCACTGTAGGAGGAATTCAAGGAGTTAGCACAAATGTTGGTGGCCACAACCCCTCAAAATATTTGTTGGAATGTTAAATCAAGCATCTCAAAATCTCAAAAATAGTTGTAGTGCGGTCCCCAGATGTTGTGGATAAGGACAAGTGACTTCGGTTATCTGGACTGTCCTTATGATGTTTTCCTGTCTTTATGGCCAGACAGTGCAGAGCTTGACAGCTGAATCAGAAAACATTAAAAGTCAAGACTTAGAAAGAATCCCAGTGGGGTACAAAAATCTGTGTGTACTGTATGTGTTTGTCTTGGAGGGATTTGTTTCCATCCTTGACTGCCTAACCCCCCCTCAGTCTCCAGCAAAGCATTTCAGGCTTTTCAATTCAGTCTATTGATTTATCTAGCGTAGTGCCCACATCGACTGTGTGGTGTGAGGTGAAAGCAAAGCAGCAACTACACTGAAACACTCGGAGGGAATGGAGAGAGGGGGAAAATAAGCTCTATAAAGATGTTATAAATACTGTAAAATACAAGCAAATATGCCTTTTGATATGTAAAGAAACGTTGTCTAAAAAGGACTATACTCTCTTCACCCGTAACACTTTAATCAAGGTTTGCCGCTCAGTGTAATTTGTGATTCGAGAGGGAAAATTAGACAGGAGGAGAATGTCAACTATGTATTTTCACATGTAAGTGGTATGGTGATTATACCATATATTTTCCCACTGAAACCTCAGATTGCCTTGCAACAGTAACAGTAATTGGGCCACACATTCCACTGCGCTCATATTCTCTCAAGCTGATCCTCTCTAAACGCTCACTCTTTTCTCAAAATTAGATTTGGTTTCAGGGCCTCAGATCAATGCAGCCTGATGGCAAACAGACATAGTCACTATATTGTTAATTGTAATAAATGATAAACAAACATAAGATTTAACAGAAATAAACCAAATTGAGTCACGCTAAGGAATGAAGATGGAAAAAAAGACTAACTTCCCAACTATGAGATCTAATCTTTTGATTTAACAATTATTATTAAGCCAGAGGAAACCAATTGAGATAAGTTGATGAATCCATCAGGGACACAATATCTTTATGCTAACCCAAAAGTTAGGTGGAAAAGATACTTTCCTTCCTTCCGTTTCATTTAGAATGAGAAAATATAGCACCAATTTCTCTGTGAAGAAACAATAGAATAGCAGCAATAGCAAGTGTCAATGTGGTAACATGGAGTACTAAACATTATAACTCTTCCTAGAGCTATAATGACCTAGATGAGGAAAGTACCAGGAAATTGTCTGTGGTATTCACTAACTCGTGTTGTTTAAAAACTGCAAGTAAGCAAGAGCTTCACAAGAAAGTACTGTTGCAAAATAATCACTCCTCCAGTCTGTTCTTTCTGTTTTGTTCTGCATCTGTCCCAGACTTTCTTTGCACAGAAACTGATCTAGATGAGAAGTAATATGGCTTGAAAATAACTATTAAGAGAAGAAGGCATTATCAATTTCCGCATTACATCTATTAGGCCAGTTATCTTACCCTAGTCCTCTTGATGGGACCAAAGGCTGCATATTTAAAGTCTGATTAGCACTCTATTCCTTAAGATCCTTAAGATGTTTTAAATAAAACCCTCCATTTAAGGCTCTTCAATTAGCTTAAGCAGCTTGGCCCTGCCAAAAGCACTTGCAATATTTCATTTTTCTAATCCAATTAGTGCAAACCAAAGACAGAAAAAGGAAAGAACTAACTAAAAGGATTCTATAGATAGCTCTGCTAGCTGCTGCTACTTGCCTTTGTTCAAACTAGACTTTTAGGAAACTGTCATGCCACTGAAGGATCCATTTAATTCCTAATTGTAGCATTGAAAAAATAAGCTTGTATTTTTTTATAGCAATATATATTGACTAAAAATAAATGTGTAAATTAAAGCAGTACATAAGTATTATGTAGCACAATTTGGGAGGGAAGCTAGATGTGGATAGGCAGAAGGTTTTAATATACAGTATGTCCAACACTGAACTTTTATTTGTAGTTCAGAATGACGCTAAGGAAGTACACTTTGGTAGCTAGCAGAAGAACTGATAAAAAACAATAACCAGCAAATATAAGCATCAATGTAGACAATTACTTTAGAAAAATCTTAAGTAAAACATTATAGTACATTATTACTGAGCAGTACTTCCTAAGAAACAGCATGTAGTCTATCATCAAAACATCTCTAAACGTTCTGCCTCTGCACTGCCACTTTTGAATCGCTGCGCTTATCTGGATGTCAGTAATGACTTCCTATATCCCATGCAGCAGCGAGGAATTGCTCTAGAAACTCTCTGAGGAAACACTTCAGAAAGGAAACACAAACAAACAGGGGATGTGTTGGCACTATTATTTTGCCCTCTTGAACTCAAAAGCCTTTTTTTCCTTCTCCATGTCAGCAAGCCCCAGTTGGATCAGTATTAGGTCACAGTCTAATTTGAGAAGGTTTTGTCCTCATGAGAATGATTTAGCACAATGGTTTTATCTGTCCTGTTAGTAGAAAGATAATGCTACAGTGAGTGCAAACTATGATCTTTATTAGGCGTAAAAGCTTTATTCTTGTCATCATGAACTCATGGTTAACTTACAATACTTTATTTGTAGCTCTTAATCAGATATCATGGTCACCTTCAAGTGTAATCCCCTTACAAAGGCCATTTTCTATACTTATTATCAGCTCAGAATTCCCTAGAGATCTCAATTAAGATGATTAAGATCTATATGTGAATTAAAACTGAGGGATTTCATTACATTTTCTGTCGGTCAGTGCTAAAGCTAAAGCTACAAAGCACAGGGAAGCTGACGCTACAGTCTTATTTGACTGATACATCCTCCTGATGGTGTCTTTCAACACAGAAAAAACTAAATCCTTGCTAACCTTTTCAATAATGAGTAGTAAAGATTGCCATTTATAATCCCTTACAAGCCAGCTTAGGCTAAATTGGGTGAACTCACACATTTCATGCAAATACATTTTCTAACTGGGGAAAATAAAGGCCCCAGAGAAAAAAGAAAGCATTGTCTCTGCCTTCAACCCTGCACATGCCTCGTTTTACAACATTTTGCATCACATCCTGAGCAGTAAACAAAACCACTCTTGGCAGCTGTTGGCTTCTCCACACTTTGAGGTTAACCTCTGTGTGTAATTGGACCACAATAGTAATTGTAAGGGAGGATTACTCGTTAGTTTGACCACATTAGCCACTGGTAATTATTGAAGCTGCTGTATACTTCTGACACTTCATTCGCACAGCGCTTAACACTGCCTGCTTGCAGTGTATGCAGTAAATTGCACCTTATGCATCAAGAATCTGCATTTACAGACTTTGCAAAGAGTAGAGCAAATAACGAAAAAGTAACGCTAGACTTTGGTTAAAGTTACAGTAATTTGAATCATTGCATCATTAGTGTAGTATTGCAGAGAAATATCAATCTTCAGCTGAAGCCAATATGAAAGGTGCTAAGATAAACTAAACTAAACTCCTGATTCTTAAACAACACAACAATGAACTGGTTAAAAGGTAATACCTTAATAAATTTACAATGAAGAATCTGGTAAATGAAATTTATGGAATGGAAAACATAACTATGAGAATAATAAAATCAAGAAAGATGGAAAAATGGGTAAGATGTGAAACACAGTCCATTACTAATGGTTTGTGACAATTAATGTAGGTTGTATAAATGAATACTGATGTTTAATTGTGTACTTGATAGCTATAGAGTGGTGCAGAAAAAGTTCTAAAAACACTTTTTGAAGTGTTTGTGGTTAGAAGCCTGAAATAACAGGTTTGTGGATTGTTATATAGTAATTTAATGTATTTTAGTTTTAACTGTGTCTCAACTTGTTATGTTTGCCCTGAAACCAAATCATTTCTTCAAATGCAAAAAAAAACTAAAAGAATTCCTGACAAAATAAAAGTGACTAATCATTTAAGATTCAAGATTCAAAGGTGTTAATGTCATATGCACATAACCTACAGTGTAGAGAAGGCAATGAAAATGTGAAGTCCTGACCTCAGAATCATATCAAAGCAATAAGAATTGATGCACAGCTAGAGGCATTAACCTAAAATGAGGAACCATTTGATATCAATTATCCAATCAGACAAATCTTTCACAGCGGACTTGTCTTACGATAACAATTGTTTCTAAAACTCTGCAGTTAGCCCACGCTGACATGTCACGCGGAAGAAAGCAAATCTGTCCGAGGCACCCTGCGAAACAGAGGAGAAGAGATCCAAATCTTATTCACCATCTGCTCCGCTGTGTGTTTGTCTGCTGCCTAAGCGAGGCTTCTTCTAAACAAATACTGCAGACTGGCAGTGACAAACATACAGCGCTTCACATTACCGCCTGCCAAATATCGACCTAACGTCTGTTGCACTCCGCACATGATGCCGAGGTGGGAAACTGGTTGCTCACTACATTGCTCAACTAAGCTGTAATACAATGTATCTGTCAATTGTAGTGTTTCATTTCTGTCTTTTGGTTCAGTTAAATAGAGACTTTTAGTGGAGTGTTACTTATTTAAAGAGGATATATTCTGCTCATTTTCAGGTTCCCTATTTGTATTTTGTGGCTCTACTGTAACATGCGTGAATGTTCAAAAAAGTGCTTCATTCTGCTCTGATCGGTTAGCTTGGCAGTTCTGTTGTGATTGGTCATCTGCTTTGAGATGTGTTGGAATTGTCCCGCACCTTTACCTATCAAGCACAACGGTTCGAGCGCTAGCTAAGCGAAGTGTGAGTGTTACATAGCGTTTTCACTGTCTTATAGAAGTAAACAAAAAGAGTCCATTGCAGACCATTTACATGCACAAAAAGCTATATAACACACTACGGGAAACGGAAAACTTCAAAATCTTAAAAAGGCCTATTAAATAATGGGGAAAATACAGACAACTAGCAGAAAAAGTGGATACATTTAGTTTTAATAGGAAGTTTCAATTTCCTCCAAATCTCACAACACATTTTTTGCCCACTTTATTATCTTACAGAACCATTTTCTTTCTGTTCTCATCTAGAGATGGTATGAAGTATTTAATAAAAGAGGATTTGAAATTGTTTGTCTTGAAGAAAGGTTTTTCCACAAGGTGCATTTTCCTCGCTAAGTTAAATCTTACACAATTAAGGGTTCTTAAACAGTACGTTGAATTTGGGGTTGGCCGATTAATAGTAGAGAAGATGCTCCCTTTGTAATGGTATAAAAGATGAATAAACATGAAGATTTTAAAGTGATAACTGGTGTATTGACTGATCAATAAATGAGGTAATTTGTCAGCTCAAATTCAACCTTTGAAAAAAAGGTAATCGTTACTCCATACAACCTTTATGTGCTAGAAAAGGGTTTTATGTCAAGAATAACACAGAGGCAAGAGACCACCACTTGCCAAATTCATAACAAACAAAAAAAAGGTTATTAACCAAACACGTTCAGCTCTCTTACCCGGGTGGTGGTGGCAAACAGGTACTTGTCTCGGAGCTGGAAGCTGTCGGCCTGCTCCAGGATCACTGTGCGTTTTTGTTCACTCTGGAAAAAGTCGGTGCTGCTGAGTATAGTGGAGACACCCTGAGGCTCATGTCTCTGGACCAGCACTGTGGTGGGGGGGTCATAAGGCTCCACGCCCCTGTGATAGGGTAAGGAGGGATGAAGGAAAGAAACAGGAATGGAGTAGAGGGGTAGATTAGACGGAATGGAGTTCAGAGGAGTGGATAAAGCAAGGGAAAGTGAGGCGAAGGTGAAGATGGGAGACAAGTGAATCATTTTGTTAGGCAATTCTTTCTGAAATAACATTTTAACATAACTTTGTTTTGCTCCAACTATATATTAAAACCTTTTGACTTCCTTCCAAAGATAGTATTTCTAGTGGCTATGTAATGCATTAGCACTACATACAATTTTAACAATCCATCCTCCTTCCATGCAACCTACAAAAAGTTTCCTCTCATCGGGTTCCTTGTTTATCACTTGTGTTTGTGAACATGCATTTCATTAGCATTTGTACATCTAATAACTGAAAGAATTTTGCTGTAGGTGTTTTGAACCATGACAAACATTGCCATTCATTTTCCAAAAGTTCACACATTCAAACCAAAAAATGTATTCAAGCCATCGACTTCCGTCCAACAACTTTCCAATCCATCACATGCCTTTTGGACCACATTATGCTACGACAAAGAATTTTATTGGAAGGTGACACACACTGACAATATTTTGGTATTTCCTATTCTCATATCCCTCAGATGTCTATTTTCGACCAACCAAAGTTGAACTTGAAGAGAAAAATGAACATAGATTTACTTTGTCCCCTTGAGCAAATCCACAGAGCAAAATGATATTGAAATCAACTGGTAAACTTGGTAAAACTTCAAGGTAAACGTTAACTACAACTAAATAGGTGTATTTTAGCAAAGAAACATCCAATATCTGCTGCTAAAACTAATTTGCTTTTAAGGTCTGGCTCAATGTTACACTTCCATCATGAGCTCTGTGCTCCCTGTAGCAAGGCAACAAGGGCCCAGTTGACCATTTTCAATGTCATAGCCAGTTTAAATATTTCCCATGGGCCACAAGGTTGTTCAGTGGTTAGCACAACAAGAAGCTTTGAGGTTTGACATACCTCTTTTTCCTCTTTGAGGACTTTGCCTGTTCCCACTAGGGTAAGTTTCAAGTTTAAGAGGTGTGTTTTTTTTGTTGCAGGCATTTCCCAGACATGGAGGGACTATAAACTGGAGATATATCTTTGTCTAGGTTTACAATGCAATACTTTGCAGCATGATTTCTTTCATTTAAGATACCATTCCAGAGGGGATACCTTTACTCAGAGGGAAAAGACTGAAAAATAGGTTCTGAATCCTTCTTATTTAATTAAAATAAGAATTAGTCTGTCTTTCTAATGGTTTCATTCCTACAAAAGACTGTTTTTTAGCTATAAGAAAATGCCAAATTTCAAAAAGATAAATGTCAGCAGAGACAATGAGCATGTTCAAAACAAAAAATTTCAAAAAGCTATTTATGTCCACTAGTGCACAGCAAGGGTGTTCCGAATCCGTGGCACGGAGAGCCAGCCAGAATGAATGAAGGAGGTTCACTGGGTCTTATCGTCTGCCTTCCAAATCAGTGTGTTTTCCTCCAGAGTCTCGAGAGCTAAACAGAGAGAGCAGTGTATTGGCTCGGCTCTGCCTCTGTGGCATTCTTTCAAAGGTCCCTGTTCAACTGATGGACACTGTCTGGGCTTCATGAGTGCATGGAGGGCTATTCGCAGTCTGTCTCTGTCCCTTCCTTTAAATTCATCTCTGCCCCTTCTAAACATTTCTCAAACCAAATTCTTTCCTAGTGTTGGCAGTTTCTAATTTTCTGACAGTTCTGTTTGTCATTTGGTTAGTGTCTCCCTAAAATGATAAAAAGGTCACATGACAAGGTAATATGAAAAGATAACATCACAAGATAATGCCAAAAGATAATTCAACAACGTATCGCCACGAGGCATCGCCACGAGGCATCGCCACGAGGCATCGCCACGAGGCATCGCCATGAGGCGGTGGTGAACCGTCAGGGCCTTCAAGGTATTCAGAGAATACCCTGGGACCCTCATATAATTATTAATATTAATTATACTAATACAATGTAATCAAATTTAAATAAAATCAATAAATGAGAATAGTATCTGTGTTGTTGATCTGTAATATTACAGTGTTACGTTGATTTGTTTGTCTTTCTCGGTCCATGCACTACGCATTTGAGTGGTTTTGTGTTAAAATGCAACCAATCAGATACCGCGAGGTATCGCCACCAAGTATCGCCACCAAGTATCGCCACCAAGTATCGCCACCAAGTATCGCCACCAAGTATCGCCACCAAGTATCGCGCCACCAAGTAACGAGCCACCAAGTAACGAGCCACCAAGTAACGAGCCACCAAGTAACGAGCCACCAAGTAAAGAGCCACCAAGTAACGAGCCACCAAGTATCGCGCCACCAAGTAACGAGCCACCAAGTAACGAGCCACCAAGTAACGAGCCACCAAGTATCGCGCCACCAAGTATCGCGCCACCAAGTATCGTGCCACCAAGTAACGAGCCACCAAGTAACGAGCCACCAAGTAACGAGCCACCAAGTAACGAGCCACCAAGTAACGAGCCACCAAGTAACGAGCCACCAAGTAACGAGCCACCAAGTAACGAGCCACCAAGTAACGCCACCAAGTATCGGCCACCAAGTAACGAGCCACCAAGTAACGAGCCACCAAGTAACGAGCCACCAAGTAACGAGCCACCAAGTAACGAGCCACCAAGTAACACCACCAAGTAACGAGCCACCAAGTAACGAGCCACCAAGTAACACCACCAAGTAACGAGCCACCAAGTAACGAGCCACCAAGTAACGAGCCACCAAGTAACGAGCCACCAAGTAACGAGCCACCAAGTAACGAGCCACCAAGTAACGAGCCACCAAGTAACGCCACCAAAAATCGTCTTGAATAATAGGTAACAGCTCTCATGGTCAAAATCTCGATTGCTCTCCTTTGAAAAACAAAAAAAATCTTTACAAGGACATGTTGACTCGCCCAGGCATATTTGCTCTTTACCTTTGTTGAACAGTGATATTTTTCTTGTTTACCTTCCCTTCTGCCCCTCTTTTTAGCCTAGCTGCTTCATTTCTCTCAGTGCATTTAAGTCCCTGCAGGATTTGTAGTGTTGTCTGTAATCCACATGGAAAAAGAGATTGTACTTCTCATTGTATGCACAGAGGATTTTATTGAGTCTGTCTCCTAGCAGTGAGATCAGAGGATTAGGAGTTGGGTGGGGGACGTACCATTCAGATTGGTTTGCTTTTAAATGCATCCAGCAGCAGACAGAGTCAGGCTTGAGTTTCTTTGGCTTTCAGCACCCTAAGAATGATCGGCAGCACCACATTAGCACCCCATGCTAAAGCCAGAACAAACAGGATTAGACCCAAATTGGATAGAGCCACAGGGGGGAGAGTTTAAGATCAATCGTTACTTGCCCTGCCTTTGTACTTAGATAATTTGCAGTTGCTTTTGGTTGGTGTATCAATGCAATGGTGTAGCTTCAAACAGAATTAAACATATATTTGAGGTTGCTTTAATTCTTTATCAATTCAACTTTCTATTTGTCACAGACAAAAGTTGCTATTCCTTCGTTCAAACATTGGTGTGGCTTTACTCCAAATGTGCTTGCCAAGATGAGTTCTCTGGACACTTAAAAATCTGATGCATATTTACAAATGTCAGGCTTTTATTTTATTAGCCGGCAAGCATATTTTTGATTCTGATCCTACAAAAAATATTTTGCGTAGCTGATTTAAAGTAGAGCCATCTGAATTCATTAAAGATGTTGAAGCAAGTTTTCATTAATAAATGATGGAGAATGTTGTGTGTGCACAAATGCAGAGTCACTGAGGAAAGGTTTTGGTCTCAAGCCAATAAAACGTTCTTCCTCTCCAACTTCAATTAATATTTCAACTGGTTTTAAAGCCAAATTTAAACTTATACGCCAACTGCTTTATTTCAATGTAAAGTAACAGACCCTGACTGCTGAAGAGTTTGGCATAGAAAAGGGTACGCAATCCCTGATTTCATTGTCTTGCTGTTGGCAACAGTGCAGTTCAAAAGGCTCTAAAAAGGAAGGCTACTTCCACACAAAAAGTATATATTTTTCAAACCATAAAAGCATAAAATCCACTATTTTAAAACGCAATAGGAGTAACGCGTTCTTTTTGTTCATAGGGCAGAGGTAAATGCTACTGGTCTTTTGGTGTTTTGTTAATAATCATTCACATGTAGACAAACTAAGTTTGACTGCAATGACTCATGGCGTTTCTTAAAAGAATCTAACAATTTCTTCAGCACCATGAGGACAAATAAAGTACAGGGCCAATGTAAACATTGTGTGCATAACAACTTCAATTTATGTTCACAGCTTCATACAGAACATAAATATTGGATGAAGAAAGAAACACTTTTTGTCATGCCAAAAGTGCCATTTATTCCAACTCAAGTGTAGGGGCAACCTATAAAACTGCTAATTTGGAGTCATATCTATAAATTGCCTTACATAAACTGAATACAAGATGTAATACAGACATCAATGATTTAAATAAACACCTAAGGTAGCAGCATTTTATAATATGATCCAAGAGCAAGAATTCAAATGCATATGGTAGACCCTGTCTTTGGTGGTGTAGTCTCATCTCAGTTTTTATATAAAGTCAGTGTTCTTTCATTCCCTGTTTTTAAAGGGGCCCTATTATGGTAATTGTCAGGTTCATATTTGTATTCTGTGCCTCCACCGTGCTTTAATGTTCAAAAGGGTCTTTATTTTTCTCATGATGCCTGTACCCTATTTTCAACCTCTGTCTGAAACTGAGCACAGTCTGCTCTGATTGGTTAGCTGGCTGTGTCTTTCAACCCCTTAGAGATGTCCCGCCCCTTATCTTGTTATGTAAGATGTTTTCGAGCACTAGCCAACAGAAATTTGAGTGTTACATAGAGATGTTACAGAAGAAACCAAAGAGTCAGGAGGCCTATCAGTCAGGGGGATAAAATGTTTGAACAGAATAGAAAATCTTGTGAAAAATCTTATAGATATTCCTAAATTACATTCTTATTATAAGCTTAATTCATTTAGATGAGTCAGCCTCTATAGCCGCTCCAATAATGGTATTATGGATCTATTAATCAGTCTCACACTGATTCTGGCATGTTTTAATGAATCAATATCGGATGAAATATAGCTGATCAAAATCCAATACGTCCGTTGCTGAACTCAACCCTGTTATGTCCTCATCTTAATTTCCCTATCTGCACTCTTTTACTCGTCCTTGCATATAAAAGTGAACATTTGGTTTGAATATGAAACATTATTTTGAGTGACTGAGCTCAGACACAATGGGCTGAGCTTCAACACTGACAAGTCTATAATAAAACGGTTTTAGCTTTAATCATAGCTTTCACCGAATACAATTTACTAACAACCAGCGACAGCTTATTATATATTTATTCTGTTAGTAACGTGATTAAAGGTCATGTTTCTAAGGTTAAAGAAGATCCACTTTGTAACACTGTTGAACAAACACGAGTTGACCAGGTGAGTTTGTAGTTTAAACATCTCCAGCAGACTGAGACTCTTTCCCTCTAGCTGTCTCTCTAGCTTTAATGTCAGGAGATATTCTCCAATCAAACCTTCAGTCATATCAAATCAATCATTTTAATAAGTCAGATTTATTATTTGCAGCCAGGACCTCCAGTATTTGATATTGTATCTTTCACAAAGTACGTAGGGGTCAATATTCCAGATACATGTTTAGTCTCATTTAATTTAGGGTTAGGGTTAGGCATATACTAAATATTAAAAAGGACTCAGATCGGGAGTGTTTCAAGTCGACTTGAATATGTCATTCATGATACCATATACACGACTGGCTTTGCAGTTAAATTTCTCACACACGTCTATACTTCTGCTAGTGAGAGGTTATATGGTGGGAAGCCATCACTCCAGGGCTTCAATGTAGAGCATAACCGCTTGATGTTAGCTTGGACGTTCATTTTCATAGTGATGCACTGATGAAATATAAACAGCCCACAGAGGAGGGGCAACTGGTTCTCACTGTAATCCAAGATGATCTGCATCTTTTGATCTCCTCTGCTGCCCAAACTACCGTAATTTCCGGACTATTAAGCGCACCTGAATATAAGCCGCACCCACTGAATTTAAAAAAAAATGTATTTTGTACATAATTAAGCCGCACATGTCTATAAGTCCCAGGTGCCTACCGGTACATTGAGACAAATGAACTTTACACAGGCTTTAACGAAACACGACTTGTAACAAAAATAAAAGAAATAGCAGTAAACAGTAGCCTACCAAGAAAGTCATTGGTCACTATCTTCCTCCTCCTGTGCACTGAAACCACTGAAGTCATCTCCTTCGGTGTCGGAGTTGAATATCCTCAGAATTGCTTCATCCGATGTTGGATCGTCTTCATTGTCGCTCTCGTCACTTTCATCCGGAGGCAAATTCCCCGCTGAGCTCATGCTGCCCTCTTCAACACGCAGCAGACCAGCCTTTCGAAAACCGTTGATGATAGTGGATTTTTTGATAATGCTCCACGCTGTCAGGACCCACTGGCAGACTTGACCATAAGTTGCTGTTCGCATGCGGCCCGTTTTAGTGAAGGATTTCTCCCCACTTGTCATCCAAGCCTCCCACTGAACACGGAGCGCCACAACGATTTATACTGATGTCGAGTGGCTGCAAATACTTTGTTGTGCCCCCAGGAATCACAGCTGGAATTGAGTTTGTCCTCTTGATGGCTTCTTTCACAGAATCTGTGGGCCCTCATGCTGTCCAACACGAGCAAAGCCTTGTTCTTGTGAAAGAATCCTCCCGGTCGCTTGCCGTAACACTCCGTATGCCATTCATGCATTAGGCCTTCCGTCATCCATCCTTTCTTGTTGACTTTCACAACAATCCTTCTCGAGAATTTTTCTTTTGCCATCGTCATGCGTTTAAAAATCAACATCGGTGGAAGCTTTTCTCCCGATGCCGTGCAGCTCAGAACACAGGTGAAGTGCGTTTTTTCTAGTGGTGGGCCGTTATCGGCGTTAACGTGCTGCGTTAACGTGAGACTCTTGTCGGCAATAAAAAAAAATATCGCCGTTAATCTATTCTCAAAGTTGGGTTGGGAGCTGGGTCTATACTACGCAAGCTATGATGACTTTCACCTTGATAATTTAGCGCGGATGTATACCTAGCCGAATTGCACTGTAGGGGGCGAGATCGAGTCTTTGACCTGTGTTTCTTCTGTCTGTGGATCTGACCCCGGTCAAATCAGCCACATTAAACGTGACATGCTAACATGGATACAGCAGGTATGAAGCCGCCGGGTTTGCTTCAGGGGAAATGTATTTTTAAGAAGCTTCCCGATGGAAACCTCGACAAAAATAAGGTTGTTTGCACCTTGTGCAATGCGGAATTAGTTTACTGTAGGAGTTCATCCAGTCTCAAGTACCACCTAAACGCAAAGCATCCCTCAGCTAATGCGGAAGATGCCGGGCCAAGCACTGATGTAGCGCGGGGGAAGACTCGTCGTCAAACAACTATGTTTGAGTGCAACCGAGGCAAGCCCGTCAGCACAGCTCTATCAGCCAAGCTAACTAGTCTCCTCGCTCAGTGGATTGCCACCAGCTGCAGGCCGATTAGCGTGGTTGAAGATGACGGGCTCGAGCTTGTTCTCCAGGCGGCCACAGGTGACCCATCTTACAAACTACCTGCGAGGCGAACTATCATGAGGAGAATACATGACCAGCACGCAGAAGAGAAAGCTACGAAAGTTGAGAAGATGGTAGAGGCGAGGTCTGTAGCACTGACTGGGGACCATTGGACGTCCGTTAACAACGACAACTACCTCGGCGTTACAGTACACCTCATCGATGCTAGCTGGGAACTTCACTCCTTCGCTTTAGGTATGCTACGTTATGTCATTTTAAATTACATAATTTAATTTCGTAGCCTATTAATTACCACCACGTTATGTTTGCTTCTTGATAATTGCTATATGTTTACTACTAGTAGTGAAATTATTCTAATTTACTTTGTCTGTCCGTTAGGTGTGATGAAAACAGAGGAGCGTCACTTTGCAGAAGCGTGTGCAAGGCAGTTCCTCGACGTCGCTAATCAGTGGGGGATAACTGACAAAATAAGCACTATTGGAACAGATAGCGCTCCTAATATGGTGGCAGCAGGGAGGATACTGCCATTCGAGCACTTGCCCTGTGTTGCGCATGTTGTACAGAGAGCTATTGTAATGTCACTTCGGGAAGGTGGTTTTGATGGTGCACTGGCCAAGTGCCGTAAAGTGGTCGGACATTTCAAACACAGTCCGGCCAACTCAGACGAGCTAAATGTCCAACAATCCCCTTGGACAAGTTAAGGAGTCACTCGTGCAAGATGTTCCAACGCGTTGGAATTCCACTCTCGAGATGATAAAGCGCGTGAGGCGCAACAGAGACGCACTGCACACAACGCTGTCTCTGCAGAAGCACAACCTGGCCCTCCCAACAAATGCGGATTATGAGAAGTTGGCAAAGCTAGAGAAACTGCTGGAGCCATGCAGGTATGGTCTACAAAGATAGTGTGTTCATGAATTGGCATACAAGTTTTTAAATGTCACTTTGTATGTAAGAAACACCTGCCCTTAAATGTGTAATCTGAGTTAAATGAATCTGTCACTAATAATTTTTTGCTCTGTGTGTGTGTGTCTGTGTGTCTGTGTGTCTGTCTGTCTGTAGGTACATCACTGAGCTCCTTGGTGGAGATAAGTATGTATCCTGCTCTGTGGTTCTACCTGCCCTGTGCCACCTCCAGCACACGATGAACATCTCAGATGATGATCCTGCCTATATTGTGCGATTCAAGGCTGCCTTCATCAAGGACCTCAACCAGCGGAGGGAGAAAATAAACCTGGAATGGCTTAAGGTATGTCAGAGTGACCAGAAGATAACTGCATTTTATGACCATAATAGACTGTAAAGCCAGATGAATAAGTCATGAAGAAATATGGAGGTTGGATTTGGAAAGTGACATTTTCATCAATCAATAATTATTATTTTTTATTCATCAAAGGTGGCGACTGCTCTAGATCCACGATTTAAGGACCTCAAGTGCTTGCCCAGAGCAGAGAGGGAGCCAGTGTGGGCAAGCTAAGTGCGTTGATGAAGGGAGAAGAACCTGCTGTGCAGCCACTCAGGGAGGAGAACCCTGAGCCACCCAAGAAGAAAACAGCCCTGCTACTGATGGGATCCGACTCAGAATCAGATGAGGAGACACCAGAAGACAGTACAGTGGAGAGGTACAAGGTAGAGTCCAGTGCCAGTCTAGATCAGTGTCCACTGAAATGGTGGTCGGAGCACACTGCTGTCTATGGTAAGATGGCCCAAATTGCCCGTAAATACTTGGGGACCCCTGCCACAACTGTCCCATGCGAGAGACTTTTTTCTTTAGCAGGCCATATTGTGCAGAAGAGGAGAGCTTGTTTGTCACCAGAAAATGTGAACAAACTGGTCTGCCTGAGTGACTGGTGGAAGAAGGAGAAATAGAGCTTTGACTGACACAAAGCTACTGACTGTAAACAGTTCATTACAACCTGTTATATAGGCCTACTGTTCAACTAAAAATAAACAGTTAATAAACACAAGTACATCTCATTGTCATTGATTTATTTTCATCACCAATTATCATAGAACAGCTTTCTCAAGCAGTTTGTGATGCATTTTGGAAACTGGAGATGAGCCCCTGGTCTAATGCACCACCTGGCTTGAGAAACCCGTTCTCAAAGACTTACTTTTAGTCATTATTTGGGTAGCACACATATTCTGAATGCCTTCGGCAGAATTCAAATGAGCCATTTTAATCTAGATTAATCTAGATTAATTCCAAGATTAATCTAGATTAAAAAAATTAATCTATGCCCACCACTAGTTTTTTCATGCCCAGTTGTTTTCAGCGTGACTGATGATTCGCCTTTCCTGTTGACAGTCCGAGTGAGAGGCAGGTCAAACGCCAGAGGAACCTCATCCATATTTATGATGTCGTGCGGGCTGATGGAATGCTCCGCTATCTTTGCATCAGTGAATTTGCGGAAGTTTGAAACTTTTTCCTCGTAGTCGGGAGGGAACTGCTGACATAGACTCGTTTGTACCCTGATGGACAGGCCTTTACGTCTCATAAATCTTAGACACCACGATGGTCACCTCTAAAATCCTCAAACTTCATTGTGGTGGCAATTGTTTTGGCTTTCAGTTGGATCTGCACAGTTGAAACACCTCGGCCGTCTGCTCTCTGTGTGTTGATCCAGTCTTCGAGCTCATTTTCTAGTTCGGGCCATCTGCTTTTCTTCCCTCTGAAAGCTTTTGTTGTCTTTTTGCACCGAGTTAGTTCCTCACGCTGCTGTTTCCAACGTCTTATCATCGACTCATTAAGGCCAAGCTCCCGTGCAGCAGCTCTATTTCCTTTTCCAACTGCCAGATTGATCGCCTTCAACTTGAAAGCTGCATCATATGCATTTCTCCGTGTCTTTGCCATGATGCGGGTGACAAAATGACTACCGTAATCAGAATGATGGGAAGTTTGAGCACGCTCGATTTACGTCACATTATGTGACGGTGCTCAGTTTTTTGTCTATTTTTTTTTCAAAATCCCATTTTGGCGGCATGAAGCTTGTGAAAGCGGGAAAAATCCATAAATTAGCCGCGTCATTGTATAGTCTGGAAATTACGGTAAGTGAGTTTGTTTCTACTCAACTTCTGTGCTGCCGCTCGAGCATTACAGGAGATGAACTGGAGGGCTGAATCATGTGTTGCATAAAGCACATCTTATTTTTGGATCACTTTGAAGGGTTTCCTAATGGTTTGTCAAGCAAAAACGTAAATAGGACGTATTTTCTCAATCAGCTTGTTACTATGAGAAATGGTATATAGTATTCCCTGTCAAAAAGGTACAGCCATTTGTGGGGTTTTTTAGATTTTATTTTTTCCTTCCATGCTCTTCTGACTGGTTTGAAGTGGATGGACACACTTTGAAAAGGTGATGTCAAAAACATTTAAAATAGAGAGTAAAAGTCAATTCCAATCACTGATCATCTGCTGATCCTTCAACTTCCCTTGAGAAGTACTAAAGTCACTGTAACAGCTCGCCCTAACACACACACACACACACACACACACACACACACACACACACACACACACACACACACACACACACACACACACACACACACACACACACACACACACACACACACACACACACACACACACACACACACACACACACACACACACACACACACACACACACACACGACAAGTGAAAGTAAACATGAACCACGATAGCTTTAAGGTCTCGGCCTGTTGACCAACTCAGACAAGAAACCCAATTATTTCCCTTCCCAGAAGATAAACACAGTTGGTAAATATGACCAACACTTTTCTGACAGTATATTATAAAAAGTTTTAACCTCAATGAAACAGAAAGCAAATCAATCAATGTATTTTCGAGGTTGGAAGAAATGCAGTCTCGGAATGGGTTGGCCTTTATCTGTTTTTTGAAAAGATAATGAATCACTGCTAATCTGGCAGAGTTTTTGACATTATTAGGAGGTTGCGGCTAGATAATAATGATCCTTAATATGCAAAACAACTGTCAAAGACTCTTGCGAGGGGCCGCCAACTCCAGACACTGAGCTATCTGGCGGCCCCTCCCAAGAATTTTTGACAGTTTTTTCACAAATCTAGGATCATCATATGCGGTACGTACTTGGCTTGCTTACTTGGCAGCTAATTTCCGGACATGTCATGCACTCACTCTCCCCCTGTTATACTACTCTATCTCTAATAAAGTAACTCCCTGGCTCCAAAAATATCTTAAAAACTCTTGCAAGATGACCCATCCTCCTATCCACATTTCAACCACTTGAGGTCAATCCCTAACGACCATAATCAATTGGGTGATGAGTTGCTGATTTTTTTTAACAGTGAAACTCCTTATGCTCCAAACATTAAGCGGCTAAGACAAATCTTTGTGAAGTGACCAGGCAGCCGTAACTTAATAAATAATCACAGTGTTTATCACACAAAATTAGGCTTATGTATAAATTGGAATTTTCTGGAAGAGTGCATTTAATTTTTCCTCTATACAGCCCAGGGTTCAGGACATCTATAACATTCAGGCAGACAGCAGTTGTCTTACCAAAAGTAGGTCTTCACGTGTTCTTGGATCAACACCCATGTCTCCCCAAAGTCGTCCGATTTCCACAGCTACAGGGGGGAGAGAGAGGAGGAGAGGAAAGGTGGGGAGGAGAGGGGGATGGTGTACTGTAAAAATGTAGGTCATGCTCATTCTTTCACTTTGGCTCTTGAAAATGTTACAAGCAGAACACTGTAGAGCCCCTCTGCTGCTATTGTGCTTGAATCAAGGAAAGCCAAAAAAAAAAGCTTCCGTGGAAAAATCTACGCAGTCAAAGCTTTCTTCTCTTGGTAACTGCATAATTATACAAGTAGGGAATATTTGCATTTTAAAATGTAATGTTTCTCATCTAAGATTTTGGCTTTATCATAAAATAATAACATCTGATGGTACAGAAGCTGGGGGAGAAGTCTATCGAAGAGAAGTGAATAAAATGAAGAAGACAACGCACCTTTCACACCTTTAAAAGTGTTCTCATGAATTTGGTTTTATACTGAATTGTGGGTGGGGTCGGTACCTGTTTGTTTGGGTGGGAGCTGTCGTAGCCGAGCACCAGGCTGGAGGATCTGCTGTGGAGAAGCAGGTCTGTGGGTTTGAAGGGCAGAGAGAAGCCCTGCACGCTCGTACAGAAGTCAAAGGTCTTCCACAGATAGTTGTTGGTAGAGTCCACAAAAAGGTACTGAAGAAGAAGAGAATACACACTTTAACTCACAACAAGACATCAAACATTATACCTGAGCTAATTTGGTTCAGAAATGTGTAGAGGCTTATAAATAACAAAGAGTGGGGGGAAACCCATATCTGTTAGAAACAAGACTCTTGTCTTCTTCAAAACTTAACTGATTCACATCGTCAAAAAATGCAATTTTAAAAATGCTACAGAATTCCAACACACCAAGTCAAATCAGTTGATACGCCTTTTTCAAAAATACTACTGAACTAACCATAACACATTTTACTCCATTAATTTCACTTTTCATGCCATAATTTAGCCACACTGTCTTTATAGCTGACTATAGTAGATCCTGAAATAAGCACCCTTATAAGCTGAATCCAGATACAATTTTAAATCGAATTGTGACTTAAGAGATACTGTAAGATTTATAACCCCAATCAGCACATATTCTCCAGCCATGTTACTTACAAAGTTTGATTATGTAATGGTAGTGTGCTAATCCTATTATTCTCAGCTCGCTTTGATGTGCTGTCACTGTATTCTCAATGCCACTCAATTATGTGTAGGCAGGGAACAGCACACTGCTACCTTAAAACGAATATATCCTTTAGGACATTTTTTTTTTTCAAGCTAGTCATTCAGACATTATTCAATAAAACACTCACAGAATGTTTTCGTTCTTTAAAAAAAGAAGCTAATAGACCTTGCTATTCAGTTTAAATTTGAATGCTGGGAAACTCACAAATATTGTTATTGCATAACATTCTGATATCCTGAGTTTCAGTGCCCATAAGAGTATAAACTGCAAAAACATTGGATCTAAATTTCCCATAATTCAACTCAAAAGCATGTTTTTGTTAGACATTCCCTGTCTGGTTAACACCTGTGTCTTTGAAATGCCAACATTAAGCTTTCGGTTATGAATGTGTTGTCTCCCACCCTGATGACATCATCATAGTTATTTTTACAGCCTGAATAGAAGTAACCATGACAAGTAAGCCAAACTATGTGTGTGAAATTGGTAGTGTGTCTCTTATAATCCTTATACATGTAGAATGAATACCGGATTTGTGCTTAAAAAAATACAATATACAGATCCAGAGAAGTAGTAAGTAAATGTTCAAATCCGTCTTGAGCATTTACACTAGTGATTCCTGCTTGGTGTATGTGAAAATCTCTGTCAAAGTGTACGACTGCTCCATTAAACTCCATTGAGTGCAGAAAAACACAAGTTACTGAAGCAAAAGTGTGCTTAAGTGTTTCTCAGGTGCTCCATCGATGTCTGAGTGCAGTGTTGCGGTGGAAAGCTGAGGTGCCAGATCACTAATGTAGAGTGAGCTTTGCTAATTCAGTCCCACCTGGAACAGAGGTCGTTCAAGTGTTCACAGAAGCGCAGTATACTGATTAACAAATAGGCAAATGAATCCAGGAGCAGTTAAAAAAAACATTCACTTTCCTCGGTTAAGAAGATTTATTATCAGGACTATGTTAAGCTAGGGTGTGACTAAATCTACATTTATATTTTAAATATACTAAAAGTAATAATTCTATTGGGGATTGGTTCATTTTCTAATGCAGAAAGAAATTGCAATTGCATGTTTTTAACATGCAATTTAACTGTCATAGAATACATTGCTTGAACCAATTGATTTGCATTGAGAAGATACTAGAGTTATTCTTTGAGTACTACCAATGTTAGCTTTGATCCAAGCAGCAGGGTCTTGGAATTAATCTTGACTCACCCATATCAATACAGCCCTACAAAAAAATAGTAAACAATTAAGGAAATAAGCTATATTGCTTGCTACATCTGTCATGTTTGTTCATGAGTATGGAGCTGGAGCTAGCTTAGCTTAGCAGAACTTAACTACCAGTATAGCTCACACATCTTGTTGTTTAAACTGAATATAAATGGAAATGAAAAAAACTAACCTAAAGTCCCGCATTTTTGTTTTACTTTTGTGTTGGTTTAACAATGTGTTTATGAGAAAGGTTTGTATAAATACTTATCACTTTGAAAAGCATCAGGGAGGCTTTTCCACTTAGTTGTAGCTTTGATGCTAAGCTAGGCTAATAACTTCCTTCCTCCACTGCCACAAAGAAATGTACATTTTATGGATCTTCTCATGTAGCTCTTGGAAAGAAGTTAAATGAGTGTATTACCTAATGTTTCACATTATGTTGCAACTAATAACCAATCCAATAGCATACTATTGAATCATGTTAGGTCAAAATCACTTGGACCAGTCAAGTCTTCAAGATTTGGTTATTCAAGTAATTATAGGTTAAATAGTCATTTTGACGTACACTGACAAAGTTACTGACAATATGGATGAGATAAATGTCCAGAGAGAGTTTAGTTTCTAAACTTTTGTGTGATCAGGTGCATTTCAGGTCAGCTTCTGACACACTTTACTGATAGAAAGAACAGCTGGCGTCAAAACAAGTATCGGTGTTGTAGAAGCAATCTTTGAACTGATGAAATCTGCATACTTTTGGTTTCTATTTACTCATGCATGGAAAACTTTGGACACATCAGGGAGAAAATATGTAAGCAGTTTGATTTAGAAGTGAACCTTAAAGTATTGTTTCTGCCATCAAACATGGTGAAGCTTTGTAAAGTAGATTTTTGGACTCCTGGTGCTTTCTGAGATTAACCACAGACCCAGTGGGGATCCTGCTCTTTTTTCTTTCTGCGTAACCTATATTTGTACAGCACCATCGCTTCATCTGTTTACTTCCTCTTCTCCACTACCCCCTCCTTTGCTGAACTCCATCTCGTAGTGAACCCGCCTACCCCAGACAAATGTCACGCCTGTGGTACCATGTGTATTATCCAAACACAGAGATTTCACTTTTGTGTTTTGTTCCCTGCTATTCGGGCACACAGCAGCTAATTGCCGAAAGATAAACAGCCTGTAGCTCATAACGATATAGAATTGGAATGATTATTAATTGCTGATGAAGAACAATGAAAGGCTTCAGGCCACCTTATCATTGTTACTATATTTATGTATATCATGTGAACGTATGTTGTTCGTGTTAATACTGTGAACCCGCCAGCTGAAATTGTCATATTTAACTATTCTTTTGTATATTTATATTTTGTGTTAGTATAGATAGTTAAAAACATTTTTTTTTAGAACTGTTCGATATTTGCCTCTTTTCATAAAACGTATTTCCTCTTACAGTGTTTATGTATGCATTATCTGTAAACCTACTTGGCAATAAACCTGATTCTGAGTCATTGTGGGTGGTATGCGCATATGACAATGTTTGGCTTTCCTTCATTGTCCTGTCAGCGTGTAGGGGGTTTGAATTAGGATCGTTTGCATAAACTACTCCTATTTTAAAAAGCTCAACTCAAAATTTGCACAGCTTTGCTTTAGGGTAAGCTTAAATCACTTTTGAGGTGAAGGACTGCATTTGAACAATGTGGACCATTCAGTGGGTAATTATGAATGAATACTTTACAAACAACAAAAGTTACCTTTGCTTCTCTTTGATACCTCCATTGCCTTAAACGCCTCCATTGGGTTCCTTTGTTTACTTCCGTAACATAATGAAATCACTGTTTAACACTCGTGCTGTTAATGTCTAGCGAGGTGCTGCAGCACAGGCAGTATGAGAAAAATCAATAGCTTTTGAGCATTAAAGAATGTAAACATCAAATACTAATACGAACCTGAAAATCAGATAATTTGTGCTCTTTAAGTAAATATTATATTTGTTTAATATTCCCCAGTTCTCCGATCTTGCCTAAGGCATCAGTGGGCTTCAAGCAAAGTGCGTCTTCGACTGTCAAACCATAAATGCCTTTAATGAAAGATCGACCAAAAGTCATGCTCCCCAAGTGAACAATTGTTCTGTCTCGCCCCTCTTTATTGCAGCTGGCTTTAAGCCATGCTTTCAAGTGTGGTCTTCCGACTTGGTGCAGAGCATGTCAAACAATCTTGTGTATTTCAGATAGCCTCAATCAACCTTGAATGTCTGGAACTATATAGGAGTTCAAATAAATAGTGCAAACTGCAATTGCAAAAACTAAAGTGTACGTTCAAAGGAGCCTAAACAACTCCATAAACCTCTGAATTTAGTACATCATGTGTTTGTGTTGAGAAAGGGACTGCAGAGGAGGTATATTAATAGTTACACTCATTAGGCATGAACAGTACCCTGGAGTACAACGGTATCCATCACTGAAAAATCTGTAAGTATGCAAATCCAACTGCTCGTTCTTTTACCTATTACTATTGTTGTTATTTTTATCTGTACTGTTACTTTCATTTTATTTTTCGGATTGTATTGTCTCTTCTTCTTTGTATTGCTCCTATTCCTGTTGCTCCTATGACACCTGAATTTCCCTATATGGATAAATAAAGGTTTATCTCCTCTTATCATTAACAAACTGAAAATGTATGTCTTTGACAGAACACTTACCAATAACCCAAGTGGGAACTCATGACATTTAAGAATGTATGCATTTCTTTTGACCCAGCCCCAATTACTTACCCTCCTGTTGTCTGCAGGGCTGTGGTAGAACTGGGAGATGACCTGCTTGCTGCCGTCCTTGGCCTTGATCGCAGGAAGCTGGAATTTGTCTGAAACAAGTGTGAAGGTGGTCCCGTAGTCATAGGACACATAGACCTGAAGACAAAAGAGAGAAGAGGGAGTAATCAATGACTGCATTGTGATACCTGTACAAAACAAAACTCTTGATTTGAGAACATTGATAAGGGCGTTTACATCACAATTTGTAAAATGTTCAAATGCAAGGGCATATTTCATAACAAATGTATTATACGGCTTAGTGAATACTCAATTCAGACTGGTCAATTTAAACATTTCCAAGGTTGTTAATACTTGACCATTGATGCAGCTAAGGATAACATGACCGTTGCTAAGGAGGATCAAGGGACCATGTGCAGTAATACCAATGCACAGAAATGAAATTAATAAAATAATAAAATAAAAATACATATTTGTGAAGACCAAGAAACTTTGGATTCATGATGGCTTATCTTTTCCTATTAAAGAAAAGAAAAGGACCACAAGAGGTTAAAAGACAGAGCGCTGGACATCAGAGAAATCAACACAAGGAGAAAGACAGGAAGTAAACACTAACGGGAACACTGTATGGGCTCATACTGTTAAGACTGGTTATTGGAAAAGAAAATGTGAACAGTCTGTTCGCATTTTCTTGGACAGTTAAAGTTACGTTGCTGTTGCCACAGTTGGTACACTGGAACCTAGTACTTTTCCATTAGCGGGGGCAATACAATCGTTTTTAGGTCAAAAAATAAAACGTAATCGATATTGTGAGTCAAGTCGTTGGTAAATTTAGTATTTTACTTCAGCTAGATTGGTAGTTATCAGATGCACAAATCCTACAGCTGGAGAAAACAGTTTTTGGGAATTTCAGATGAATCTCTAACATCATGTTGCTAAATTCTGAGATTTCTAGAAACTTTGATGAAAATATAGACCTTTTATTATGCATGATAACTGCCTCAAGTTATGTTGGTCTTAAAACCCCTCATAAACAAAACATTTAAGAGAGTTTGGGTCTCTTAACTTTTTATTTTGGAGGAAAGTTCTGAAAGCTGATGAGAGGCCAAGCAGGGAAGGTAAAACAGAAACAGATAAAGAAGAGAAATGCTTTGTGTGTGTTGTGTGCGTGTACTAGTAGCAGACGGAGCACTTAATCTTTGGCTCAGCTATAATAACATTACTGGAACATGATAAACATTTACACAAGTGTGAACACACACCTTCTGTTGCGGATGTTTAGGAGGAAATTAACGACAAACATTCAGCAGATAAGGGGGGTTAGGGTTGGGGTTATGGATGTGCTGGTTTTAGTTTTCAGGCTGGGCTGTGTTCAGGTGTACTCACAGAGCTGGTTTTGGGCCCAGTGGCTCCTGCGCTGTCTCGAGCCAAAGCCACGATCACATTGCTCTTCTCTCCAGCCCAGTGGACCACCATCTGGTTATGGGAGTCATTCAGGTTGGCCTGCAGGACAAAAACAGGTTAATGTACCTCAAGGAAAAAGCAAGCAGATTGAGAAACTCTCTTTAGATTTATGCAATCTGTGGTTTTGCCGAATTGTTAATATTTGTACATTTGTTTCGCACCTGGGAAGAAAGATGCCTTTAAGAAATATTTCTTGTCACAAGAATAAATGTAGACATCGTCAGCTAAACATGTGGTTTGAATCACAGTAAAGTGAAGCTTGGCAATCCGTAACAATTTAGACCTTTTTTCCTTTCTGAAACTAAACACGCACTGTTTTTTCTTTAACGACCCAAATGTCGCACTGCTACATTGTCATAGATAAAGATCAACAGCAGCTGAATCCGTTGTTAAGGCTTTATGAGAACTCATTAAGGTATTAAGGCACAATACGCACAAGTCCTGAGGCACCCCAACGCTGTACAGCTTGAATATTGTCAAAAAACAAATGTAATCTAATAACGGTAGTTCATCATTTAATTGTAATAAATTGTTAAATGTGTGACGTCATACAAAAAGGGGTTACTTGAAGCCTTAATGTTGTTATCTGATCTTGATATTTCCCATTGTGGTTACATTTGTGTTTGTTTACATACCAATTTTAGCCAACATGATGCCAGAATAGACTGCCTGGTTTTCTCTACTATGACTGGACTTTGGCAGAGAGTGACATTACACATTTTTGTTAACAGACCCAAGAATCCATTTTATTCATCGTTTTGGTTGATAGGTTTTATTTTATGGTGTACTTATGAAGGATATCTCAATGTTTTTTTTAATATTCCATTTTCATTAATTATGCAATTAAGTTAGAAATATACATACCGTTTATGTGTTTACAGTATTGTCTTAAAATGACTATAACGTTGTTTATTGAAATATATCGTCCAACAAATTGAAGTCGAGTGATTGGAAAAATCTCTCTAATAAATCCACAGTATACTATCATCCTAACACCATTTAGCACATAAAGAGCCACATTTACTCAGCAGTAGGAGAAAACTAAAACATATAAAAGAAAAGTGTAAATTGGAATTATATTTGTTAGGTGGAAAGAAACACGACTAAAAAGGAATGAAAATATTTCTACATGTTTCTATATACTCTACATACAGGAAACGTATTAATACTTCATAATAATTGTTCAGCTTGTTCTGCACATAGATACTAAGACCTTGTCTTTGTGAGGTCTCCCTTGCTAAAAGTGGGGGGCTCCAAGCGTCTAATTCTTAGCTAATCCAAAAATGGGCATCGTCTGTGGAATTGAGTGAAAGACAGCTAACAGCTAGCAACCTATATAAATAAAATGGTTAGGTTATACTGTATAAGAAAAACAACTATCTAGAGTTGTACATAGATATACATTGGCTATAGAAACTAAAACAATTGTTTTTAACAGGCTGTGAACATGTATATTTCTGCTGTAAAGTTTTGCATTTTAACATGGGGGTCTATGGGGAAATTGCTTTAGGAGCCATCTTACGGTTGCCATTCCATTCGATGAAATGCAGTTCTTAGTATTTCTGCATTGGCTTCACTGCTCAGCCTCAATGCTTTCCCCGTTTTAATACATGTTGGTGAACAAAGGAGCTTTATAGCACAGAAGAATGAGCTACTGATAGTATAGTTGTTAGTAGAATCAATTTCTTATATGATTAGCTGATAATAAGAACAATTACACAGACAATCTTTTCTTCACTCATCAAGCTCCATCAGTTTGTTGTTATTTGAATGTACAGCATGTTTATGTTAATGTAAAAGGTGGAGACATTCTCTTGCTATAACAAATACTAATTCCTAACTAAGAGCACCTCCCATCGGGCCCATAGATCAATAAAAAGAAATAGGCTATTTCATCTTTTTTATTTTCTCCGCCTCATCATATCATCTCCTTGCTGCTTTCCTCTCCTTATCTTTTATTGATGAATCTGGGAGGAAACAAGCTTCTGAAAGGGCTCTTTTTTTGCTTCAAAGGCTTTTTCTGCACTTTCCAACTGACTCGCACTGTGGAGTAAACAACAAATATCTTTGCTACCCCTGTCAGTCGGGATCAAACGCAACCCTAGACCCGGTCCTGAATCCTGTTTTCGATTATCACAACAAGCAAATGGATGACAGTGCTGTTTAAACGTTGGCATTTTGATAGCAAAGAGGAACTGGAGTTTAATAAAATATTCCTCCTGAAACATTTAAACGGCTGCTGGCAGTGGGGCATGCATTGCTGGGCTTGTGTTTTGCTAACATCAAGGTTGGCTCCACTATTTTTCACCCATTCAACAATAATCTCATGAGAAAAGCATTGAAAAGAAAAGTCAGAGACACTAATATCACCACACAGAGGCTAAACAAATCTATAAAGCAGCAACAAGACATATAGAATGGTGCAGCAATGACGTATCTTTGTAGGTCGACCTGAAAGTTAGCATCGCCAGGGCTCCCTTGACAAAAAAATAGTGAAAGTTATGAGACTTTCATTTTTTTCAACATGATGTTCTCCGCAAATTTATACCACTTTATTATTGTCGAAGCGTAATTGCGATCGGCACAAGTAAAATGCTATGGTTATGTTATAAACAAACTATGGTCAAATGGCTGTGCGTCACCATCATGGATGAACAATTGCAATCGAAATTATTCAACCCCCATTGCTCATTAGGTTTATTGGCAAAATATATCATTTCTCAGCTGTGTAAAATATACAATTGCATTTGCAAACGGGAAAAAACGTATTTTGGGACCCAATGACGACATGGACTGACAGAAAAGGTCGTGCCACCGTTTGGTCACTACAATGCTTTCCTCAACATACGGCACACTTCCTGGGGGCTTGGTGGCCAACGCTAAGCAAAAGACAGAACTAGTGTCGTCAAGATAGCCTTTAGCAGTTTATTCAGTCGCTTGTTAGCAACAGCTGTTTTAATGACACATGGAAGCCTTGGAGTTGGGTAATTCATTAATGACAGATTTTATTTCGTATCTCTTAAGCTTGTGTTATCCACAAACCATATTTCAGGCATCTATCCAAAAAGACATTCGAAAAAGATGACTTCGAGAAGAGTGAACTGAAAGTGGTAAGGCGCTAACTCATTTCCGGGTTTTAGGACTCATTCCTGCACCACTCTATTGTGTTTTGGTCACAAGTATTGGGAAGTCCTTTAATATAACATTTCATAATCATAAATAAACCCTTGAAAAGTTTAAAACATCAGAAAATTATGATAACCCTCTGCAATCTGCAGGAGTAAACTGTAGGTTGCCAGAGAGACACAAATTCAATATCTTTCCTCATGTTACTTTGTCTACTCTAAGCCACAGTGATACACAACTTTCTTTTCTAGCTCTTTCTTTAGTCATCAGCCTCCTCCTCCTCCTCCTCCTCCTCCTCTCCATCTTCCTCAGCCTGCCTCCCTCAGGGCCGCCTCAGTAAAAGCCAGGACTGTCTTTCAGGCTGAGGTGTTGCAGCAGTAAATCTTAGCATTTTAGGCCTCATTGGATGCGGTTTGCGCAGTCTAAAAGGGTGCCAGCGGCTCCGCAGACTGACACAGCTGAATCTACAGCGTGATGGCGAGTGACGATACAAACAATTTCCCCTGGTTGCAGCAAATTCCAACCAATTCAAAGATGATCACCGTCCTGTTCACAGGTAGCACTTCAAAATGAATGCAATGCCACTAAACAAGAGCTATCTCATCATGAGGTGCATTCGATCCCATAAAATCTCCCTTTTATCTTGTTATGCAACACAGCCTCTTTGTTACAAGCTCCATAAACTGCTAATAGTACTGCAGAGAGCAGACTTTGTGGTTTGGCTTATTGCTAAATTCTCACTGTAGCTCTCCTTCAGGCTAAACTGACTTTTTCGTCACCTTCCTCACATAAACACACAATGCAACACCAGGGTTTTTTTTATATCTGGATGCCCAGAAGGTTGCACATAAACCAACAGCAGCCATTTTGCTTAGATTCTAACCCAGAGACCAGCAGTTCACAACATATTTGTGGTGCATTTAAACTTTAAATGCAAAATGCACTGCGCAAAAACGTCATTTACAGCTACAGTGTTTACCACCAGTTGAGTTTATCTCTAGGGGAAAATCTTGTTTTAAGATTTCTTCAGTAAAGATTATCATTTTTACTCTAAAAGTAACAAACATTAAGATGTTAGTCCTGATAGCACCACATCCACGGAGTGACAAGCGGTAAAACGTCTCTGTGCTGACATTGCCACGTAGAAGCGCTACCCTCAGTGTGCATTACTCCGAATTATCCCAGAGTGCTGCACTCAAAGTAAAAAACTTAAGACTTTGTCTTTGTTACCGCTGACCTTTCAACGAGCAACCAATCAGAGGACAGCTGTATGAAGCAGTGCAAGCTAGCATGTGAGGTAACCAAAGCAGCAAAACAAAACTCCCCGTTTTCACCACAAGACTGCGCACAACATGGCAGTTAGCAAACCATGTGAATGCAGCTTTAGGATCAAAATGAACCATCACAGTTAATCTCTCACACATGTGGCATCCTGCATATCTGTTTACAAAGAACCAAACTGAACTGAGAGAATGCACCACCTCTTGTTGTTTGAAATGACAGCCAAGCTGTCAGTGCTTACCTCTGTAACAAAAACATTTCTTTATTTCTTTTCCTGCCTCAGAATAAAAGTCCTTCTTCGGTTTGCAAGGTTAACCATTATAATGTGAAACAAAAGCAGTGGAAAAAGTAGCATTAGGTCGAATTTGAACTCAGATAAGCTATCAATATATGGGAAATGGTACCACTTTACAATTAGACTACCTTTATAAAGGATTCATAAAGGGGTTATAATTAGGTTGTTAATTAGGTTGTAAACACTTCATTAAGCATTAGGAACCATTTATGAACCAGTTTTAACATAGTTTTCATACATCAACACAGGCTCACTATTTGGCAAGATGACTAAGCCTTACATTGGCTGATAGCTTACTTCCTCTTCTTCATCAGCCAGCATCCTCGGTATCTGCTGTTCACTGAGTTGATCCTCCCCCCATCCATCTTGATGTTTTGTTTATCTTTTCTCTTATAAAAGCTTATTAATGATTTATAAAGTGTTCACAACCTAATTAATAAATGAATTACAAACTATTCGTAAACCCTTTATAAGGCTAGTCTTATTGTATAGTGGTATCAGGAAAATAAAAGCACCTTATGTGAAAGGCATTTATGGTTTCCTCTGAATATCTTGTTCATGTGAAGGTCCTACATGAATGGTTCTATTTTTTTTTTTTAAATGACCACAAAATATAAAATAGAGGTTTGAAATAAATAAAAAAACTGAAAATCGTTTTGCAAATTAGAGCTGATTATCTCTGTTATAGAGAACTGTTCTGTTTTATCATTCATTGACCAATTTCCTCAAAACATAGCAATGCTATCTTTTGCAACATGTGTGACACTGCAAAAAAAATTCCATCTTAAAACAAGAACAAAAATATGATTTGAAATTAGTGGGATATTCTGCCAGTGCAGTGAGATAATTAGACTTAATAAGAATTCCTGAAATAAGAATAAGATTTGTTTACACAAACTTCATCAACAGCTATCGTTTGTACATTAATCACAAAAACAAGTTCAGTTAAAACGTACGGCTAGATATAGGGTGGTAAGTCTTAGCAAGGTCAGGAGTTTTTGCAGCATTACTTTACTATTTTAACAAGGTAAAGAAGCTGCCTAGCAACAGCTAAAGGGAGACACCTCCCATCGATGCATATCAATTGAGGACTCTGATAAAGCTGCTATGTGAAAGTTGTCTGAAAATAATGAACAGCTTCAGACCAATAGGAGTCAATATTAGCCATGTAGGATTCCTATAGCCTGTGCCGTTTGTTGTTCCCCTCACACTGCACTGCAACATGGCGGGGAGTCCAGAGGTGGCTCTATAAGAGGCGGAGAAGTGTTCCTCATCTGCTCCCGTCCATCAATCTCTGCGACAGCTTTGTGGTCACTTGGGAAGTTAGCGGGGGTTTCGAGGAGGAGGGTGTGGTGAGTTGGGCACATCGCAGACAGCCGACAAGGCTTCTACTGCCACAGTTTCTGTCTGTCTCCCTCACATGCATAATGCATTCCCTCTCACCAGAAGCTATCTCGTGCAAAGCCTTCATACCTGACGGGATTCAGTAAACCCAAGTAACAAGTCTGAGAGTGCAGACTCAGAGGGGGGAAAGATTTTCCTCTTTTCACGACGCCTTGGTCAGACCTTGATAGCCGACAGACCAGAACAGTGTGGTTATTGCCACCTTCACAGTTCCCCACTCTCTCTGTAGTACGAGCGGAGTGAGGTGTATCTGCACTGGAATATCCCACAACTGCTAAATATAATTCAGAAATATTGGGTGAAAACAAGTTACTTTAAGCATATTGTATGTATCATATCTGTTAAGAAATAAGACAATGAAAATGTATGCATTTGGGGAAAGAAATTGGGGACAGACTCCTTGGTACTGGAATTAGACTTCAGATCTTGATTTTCTGTAACATGTCAAATTAAAGACATTTTTTGTGTCAATATTCTAAACCAATGCTTCATCTTTATTGTATTTACTTTACATATCAGTAAGTTTTAAAGTAATGGAAGATCTCCTCGAAGAGATAACCTGATTACATTAAACTCTTCAATCTTATAACAGTCAACAAAAGGATCAAAATTGATGCAGAACAAACAGATATTGTTTTTTATTCCACAGATTATTCTTATTTCGACACATTGCTTGCTAAACTACACAAGGCCACCAACAGGAACCAGTTCTGGGGTTATGGATAATTTAATGACTGAAATACGGGCTATTATGTGCTCTTACCTGGAGTAAAATATACAATTTACCGATATCTCTTAGCCGTTCTGTATAAGTCTACACAATTTCAGATAAAACAATATGGTATAGCATGTCGCAAATATGCAATGTAATGACAGTATAGTATGTCAAAAAAATGGGAATTGTAGTTTTTGGCCCAATAGCGTCATCCCTTTAATAAAAAGGCATCTCAAATTCAGTATTATAATGCGTCCATTAGGGCGTATGTGTGAAGGAGGAAAAAAGGGTTCTAAGAATGAGTGCGGATTAGCTTTTATTCAGGCTTGGGTGGATGCTTGTAGTAAAACCCCTGATCCCCTGCCAATCATCACTATTAAATTGGCTGTGAACATATTAGAACTTACATATTTTACATTTTTGGTCTAACAAATAGCCTAATCATTCAGTGGAATATAAATGCAGGAACATAGCATTGTCTTACGACAGCTTTGGCAGCTAATTTTATTTTTGGAAATCAAATGATAATGGGTGGCTGCGTGTTGGTCGGCTTTGAGTCTGTTGTTGTCAATTAAGTATAAAATAATTAGGTTAAAAATCATTTCAAATGTGTATTTTAACTTTCTGTGCCGACTCGATTCATCAAGAGATAATGTCAGTAATAGCCTAAGTCTTCAGTATCAGTAATTTCATCTGATGGTACCAGTTATTGGAGTTAATAGAATTATTGACTCATTAAATTAGAAATTACAAATGGGCCGGAACAAAACAGCAAGGACAAACTACAAAATATTAGCATGCTGACAATTATATAGCAACAAATGAAACATGCTGATGTGCCTCTACTTTATTTTAATATTGGAAGGAAGGAAGGAAGAGGTTCCAGAATAAATATGCAACCAGTCAACTGTTGAAATATTCTCTAAAAAAGGACATTTTCACTACAGAAATATCACCACGGGATGATGTTTAGGATTCTCCTCAACTAAACCTCCCAATATACCAGAACAATACCTGTTACCATGGTAGCTGTACCCAATAGATAGCAGATGAAAAATCTGAAAACTAAAGTATGACTAAAACAATTTATCAAAAACCACATTGTTTTAAATAACTGTTTACACGCTTATCTTTGTCCCTAACAAGCGAGTCAGTCTTTCCCTTTCACTAACAAGCCATTACATGCAACAGACACTGGCTGCATTCCTTATTAGTGCTTGGATCCCAATAAAAGGCCTCTGGTCTTGACTAGTATAAGTAGATATGGTGCAAAATGCGAGAGCTTGTAAACCCTGATGTGAGCACCTGAGTACAATGTGAGAACTTGCAGAAAAGAAATCTGAGCTTGTGTGCATACATTTACACTTGTGTAAAATATCTACCTATCTGTGAACAAAATTTGAAGTCACAGAAAAAAAGCGTTTTGTAGCTTATAGGAAAAAAATGAACTTAATGATGAAATTTTCACTTGCATAAAAACATATATATGTTTTCAATATACTTTCCATTACAACTGCAATTTGGTTATTACAACCTCTCAAATCAGACATTACAACTTCACGTATCTGCTCTGTGGCAGTATAAATCGACGAATCTGCGGCTTTGACTTTTGCTACACTTCTAGCGATGAATGTGTCGCTAAAGTAATTTTCACTTATAGATGTGGGGGAGGGAGGGGGGTTGGAACGAAGGGGCGGAGCAATCAGAACGACGAGACACATTCATCGCAAGATTTATACTGCCACAGAGCAGATTCGTGAAGTTGTAATGTCTGATTTGAGAGGTTGTAATAACCAAGTTGTAATGGAAAATATTTTGTAAGTTCATTTTTTTTCTACAAGCTACAAAACATTTTTTTTTCGGTGACTTCAAATTTTGTTCACCGATACGTGGATATTTTATATAAGTGTAAATGTATGCACACAAGCTCAGATTTTTTTTCTGCAAGTGCTCACATCAGGTTTTACAAGCTCTAGCATTTTGCACCATATCTACCTTCATAACTAGATGCAAGGGTTTCAACTGGCTGTCTGACAACAGTTAAAGAGCATCTTTCCCAGTTATGCAAAGCCTCATCAATGTCTATTACATATTGGAATGGAACCAGTTGGCATGTAGACATGTTCAATTGGCTGTTTGTTAATACAAAGGATGATCAAACCTAGACGTGATCCAGATTAGACAAATGCAGGCCAGATTCATTTTGTAAGAGGATTAGTAGTGCAATTGAAACGGACACACAGTTAATGCTGCTCAATCTATTGCAATGAGATTGAAAGTTAAAAGTACATATCACTGGACATGAGCTCAGTGTATTGTCATTGCATAACTAGCTGTATTTGTGATTCAGCTACTCTCAATTTGGGATTTTTTTTTACCATTTACATGCACAAAACACTAAATAACACGCTACAGGAGAGGGGAAACCCCCCAAAGCACAATAGGTCCTCTTTAAACTGCATAGAAGCCTTCAAAATGTTGTTGTATAATGACAGAAAATATCTTCTGATTCTGATTTATCTGGAAAGAATCTTAGAACAAGGCAGAAAAAGGGCATATTTCTGCTTTACCAGCAGGAAAAAGACACTTTTGATTTAAATTGGGAGTTTTTTTGCAACACAGGCTTGAAATCAGATACAGAAACCACTTTATATATTTATAATCAGCTGCATTCCTCTTTTTCCTTCCCACCCGTATGGAGCTTTGATATCCCATTGGTAGTATGGAGGAGTTAAGAACTGTGTCTGGTACTACCAAGAGGCAGAACGGAGAGACAATACGCTTGGGCATTGAGCCTACACTCTGCCTCTCCACCCTCCCGGGCTCTGAGCTCCCCATTATTCAACTGTGTGTGTGTGTGTGTGTGTGTGTGTGTGTGTGTGTGTGTGTGTGTGTGTGTGTGTGTGTGTGTGTGTGTGTGTGTGTGTGTGTGTGTGTGTGTGTGTGTGTGTGTGTGTGTGTGTGTGTGTGTGTGTGTGTGGACATCGTGGCCAGGACAGCATCAGAGCCAGTCTGAAACAATGACATCATCTCTGCAGGACTGGCAGGCAATGGAGGCTCGCTGAACACTCACCAGGCACTGAGCACTCTCCTGTTTGCATGTGTAAGTTAGCCTGTGCTGTTAGCATATAGCATAGCTACAAACAGGACGCACAAATGAGACACTGTCCTGACATGTGACAACAAGTATCCCCATTTCGGTTATTGTAAGCATCGCTTCTAGGTATAAAAAGCAGATGTGGACGAATTGAGGCAACCAAAGAGGAAGCGTGTATGACAATGCAGGGGAAATTGGTTGATGTTTTTGTGTTGTTGAAATGTTTACAACACATTAATGCAATGTTTGTTATTGTATTGAGTGGAGAATCCGGTAATGACACATATTATATTCAAGTTCTTCTTCAAGTCTTCATGAGAAGTGGGTTAAGAAATGTCTTGACAGCAGCTGCACAAACTCAAGCAGACACAAACTACGGAATATGTTTTCAAGTGCTGCCATTCAGCACACAGATACATACACTCAGTCGGCTGTTGTACCACCAGACGAGGCTCTGGGATTTCAGAGTGAGAGTCGGCGATGAATTTTAAGAAGGCTTGGAGAAGCAGAATCAGCACGCAAGTGTTAAGGGTAAAGATGTGCGGCGTGCTTTAAGAAGGTCTGTCAAAAGGAGTGTGTCAGAAGGAGTAAAATGGACTGCATTTATATAGCGCTTTTCTAGCAGTCCCTTTTACACAAAGAGGCTATTCAAATGGGTCCCAATAGCTTATCAGGAGTTATAAACATTAACCTACACTCACATTTCATTGGCCATACCAGAGGGAGCAATTTGGGGTTCAGTATTTTGCCAATGGACCATCTCGACTATCAATACAACACAACCAAGCGATAATGACAAATGTTTTAAAATCAACTACACAACATGAAAACAACCCTGCTAAAGGTTAATCATTTAAAAGTCTCCTCCTCAGTTTTTGCTGGGGTTGATCCACCTTTATGGTCCATTTGTGTTGAATCCAAAGTCATTAAAGCCCTTATTAAAGGAATACTTCACCCACAAAATGAAACTGTGTAAGCTTGAATTTGCGAATAAAACTTGTTCTTGATGAATTGGGAGCTGAGTTTAACAAAAGCAAAACTATGTCAACACATGTACAAACTAACACAACTTGTGCAGCATAATTCGGGTCAAATTCGATCCAGTCGTATGCTAACTACTTCTAAAACGCATTCATTTTTTACTAAAAACCTCACTATTTAAAAACACTTCGGCTGAAACAGTACTTGTACGGACAACATGCAAAATACCGAAATCCAATGGGGAAACACCATTACTTTTTGTCAGGGGACTCCTTGCAATGCTAACTTCCTGGTCGGCCAACAAAAATCTGTCATTGCTCTATTAAAGACTTTCAGTTAGATTTTAAATTGGCCTTAAACACGTATACTCTTAAACAGAATGGTAGCCTGTAAAGATTTGTTGGGTTTAGTTTTTTGTCTCTAACTTTGCTGTCAGAAAGAAATTCAAATTTGAACTCGTTGAAATAGTTAATCTTTATCTGCTACTAAATGTTAAGCTAACATCCACCCATGATCCAATGCTATTAACGTTGATTTGGTTGAAAAATAATGATCTGCTGATTAACAGACGTCTCTTTCCTAATGTAAGTCAATTGGAAAAAGTAGTTTTGGACCGAATAACGTCACGAACAGACATGGAAGTTGTAGAACCAACGTCTTGAGCACTTCCTGGGGGCTTGGGTCAACCCTCCAGCCAAAAAGACAATTGTAATGTATACCACAATCCAAGCATTATACTACATCATGACAATGCTTCGAATATTAACTACAACTTGCTAATATGCTACATAACCCTAGGCATGTATAGTATTGTTAACAAATGGATAAGATAATGCTGCACACCCAACCTTGATTAATATATTATTATTCCATAAAACCATAGAGACAATATGTTATAAGTCATCATAAATAACTGCATAAATATCCTTTACATTCCTTTCCTTGAGAACTGTGAATAGATGCTTTACTGAAGTAGCCACATGCTAAATCATCCACACTGTGATATCTAACAAAAATGTATATTTAATAGACCAGAGCAAAAAACAGATGCTCACTGTAATTAATACTTTTGGGATTTCAAGTTAAATTGCATGTTTGTAATAAAATGTTTCTGGAGAATGTGATAAGATAGAACTATCTCTAAACGTACCACATCAAACACTACGAATTTGTGCATAGTCACCGTGTGGCTTCCTACTGTTTATTTACACTCCACAGAAGTGCGAGAACATGATGATTAAGAGGGGTAATTGAAACATCGGGAGACTAGAAATAGCAGAGACACTGACTCTGAACAACAACAACAGCTGGTGGAAGAACAGCAGAGATGAGGGGGTTTTCACACCGTTTGACTCAGTAGGATGCTCCTCTCCTGTAGAGAGTTCAGCAAGCTTTGGCTCCAAACCAGGCTTATTTTCTAAACAGCTGACTCTAAGATCAGTTAAACAGAGACATCAAAACAGCTGAATGAACTCAATTATCCAAACTATTCTTATTATTTTAGCTCATAGCATAGATGACGTATTTTTGTAGGCCGACCCAACAGTAAGCATCACAAGGGCTCCCTCATCAAAAACTAATGAGACTTTCCGATGTTTTTCTTGTTGAGCTTGACAGTCTCCACATATTAACGCCACTTTTATGATTCTTGAAACTTAAATTCAGTTGCCAGAAGTAAACGCTAACATTAGGCTATAAAAGGAACTACACTACGTTAGCATGACCTCTGTCCCCAGCGCTAAGCTAAAGGCGGACTCGTGTTGGTTTGGTGAGGTTTATTATTCTCATCTAGGCCTACTCAGTTAGGCTTTTTTAAGACATAAAGGCTTCAACACACAAGAAGTATTTACTTAAGCATTTTATTTTGTCAAACAAAACATGAACATCTTGAAAGTGCGTTAACCACAGACCTGAATTAAGCCATCAACACCAAAACCAAAAACACATTAAAAAAACTTGATTTCGAAACATTTAATGTTATAAAGCTCAAATTTAGCTTGGGTTGATTCACTGCTGAAAATTCTTGATGAAAACTATGTCCAAATATCCGTTTACAAACTCCCATACAACTTGTGTAGTATAATCCTAGTCAAATGTATCCAGTCGTACGCTAACTACTTCCAAAAACATGCAATTTCACTACTACATTACTATTTAAAACACTGCCGGATAAACAGTCCACTTTTCCATTTTATGACCTTACCTGTTTTAAGGCACTTTGAAGCTACAATTATGACTTGGCTGGACAGTGGATAAGAAGGTGTTAGCGCATAAAATCCAGAGCAAACATTCTACACATTGAACCACAAAGGAAATAACTGAGAGTTGACTTTCGTGGGAATGAAAAAATAAACACAAAAAAGCCTCCAAAAGAAGCCTAGATCTACCCCAGTCTCCTTCTGCCCATCAAACGTGGTGCTTTATTTCATACTATTCCAGTTTTATAAGAGCCTCATACCAGGCCAGTTCCCCACAGATTAGGTCAATGAACGCATGATTAAGTATGCAAACTTCACCCCACTCTGAGCAAGCCATTACCTCTAATTATGACGCCCGCTCAAGCTTCTTAACAATTCCAGTCATACCACTATAAACCAACAAGGACAGCCAGCTGGGGGACAAACACTTGACAAGCTAAGCATTTAATAACAGACTCTGCCGGACGCATCTTTCACAAGCAGCAAGGACACCTGATCCTGACGCAAATCCCTGGAGGCTATTTGCTCTGTTTGCTGTGTTTGGATTGTGGGTGTCACCAGACACAGATCAGCGGTCAGTGCGAGACAGCAGGCTGCTGATGGAGAGAAACACATGGAATGACTAGCAGCTATACTGTTTCTTTTGTATCTGTATTCCCTGATATTTTGCTTTTTTGCACAATTTATTATCTTGTGTTTACTGTCCTTGCTTTGCCCATATATAGCCATGGTAATGCATTATTATTTCCATTATTTACTTAACCGTCTGCACACCATTTTCTTCATTATACGGTTAGTCATGTGTAAAAATAAAAAAGGCCAACTAGACATTCCAGAAAGCAGTGTTTCATATTCATATAGTTTAGCTTGTTTGGACCGTTTACCAAACTGAAAGATATTTAATCTACCATCAGACAACCTGCAGTTATTGACATATGAGAAGCCTGAAGCTGTGAATTTATTAAACGACTCAAACAATCATATCACAAAATGATCACACAATCCCCTGATCATTAAAATCGTTATCCATCTTAGACGGAGCTCAAATGTTTGTGGCAGAGAGCCGTTTCCTTTCAGCAACTTCACCTTTGTGTGTTTATGGTGTAACAAACTCACATGTTCCCAGACCAGTTTAGGCCTCTGCCCTTACTCTCACTTGACGGTGACATATTGTGTCATGCAGTAATGTTTCATGGAGGCAGCTGCAGTTTGTTCTGAGACGCTTCATTATTCTCCTTCTAGCATGCTGTTGTCTGAGCGTGTTCGACCGCATTAAAATGCAGGAAGGCGAAGAGATTTGCAACAGTCCAAGATGTCAGACTACTGGATGAACTGTCTTTGTAATGAATGACTGAATGAAACTAATGACTGCTCAACAGTCCATAATCATACACCAATGCTGTAAACCAAAATCACACTCAGCCTCAGCAAACAGAACTGCGTCATACTGAACAAGGACAATGAGGCTAACTGTGCATGGATTTCCCCAAAAGAAGAATTACAATTAAATTGTGTGTTTTGTCATAGTAAAATATGTCCAAATACATCAAATGTTGTCTGGATAAACAGCTGCTGGATCAGTGTATAAATCAGGATAGAAATAATATTTGCTTCAGAATTTACGTAGAACGTGGTTAGTTACCTGGAGCTATCCTCAATATGGTTTGTTCTGTTATGTGTAGCAAGACCTTACATACCCCTGTATAAAAATGTTGGATTTCTTCCGTTTGCAGCTATACATGTCACTATATTGAAATAAAGCTCCGTTTGATGTAGGCTAGTTAAACATTTGACAGCTTGGAATTCAGGAAATGAATGATTCTTTACCGGGTGTGTAACTTCTAAATCTTCTAATGAAAAGCAGAGCCACTAAATGACCTTAGATTTTAAAGAAGTTTGGCTCAACTCCTAACTAATGTGATTTTCAAAATAGTGGATCCTCTGGGAAACTGGTATCTTAACAAACTTCTCAATTTCAGCACAACATCCTGATGAGACACTGAGTAAATGACAACAACAGCTTGAACCATTTGTTTCTAACCTAGCATTAGCACAACTGTTCTCTCAGCGTTATCTTTTAAAAGCAGTTTATTTGCTGCCCTTGTTTCTCAGTGGACCGACACACCTGTAACACAAATACGCTTTCAGAATCTGAAGGCTTTTCTGGTAACTTTGGCATAATTAATTTAATGTCCGTAGCAGGGGTGTAAAGTAACCACGTTTTACTTTTACTAAACTACATGCATTTATTACCTTTAGTTACTTTGCAAATTTGGTTTAATGATGCGAATAATCAACACTTAAATACTACTTAAGTTAAACCTGGAGTAAATTGACAAGCTACCCTGTAGTATAAAAAGTAATTCAAACTAGCTGCACCTTTACCAGCTTTGACAAACAAAGTAATGCATCAATAATTAAAATGAAAACATATAATATATATTATTCTGACATGGGTATTATCGGCATAATGAGTACCAATAATTTTGGTACTCTAGGTATATTGTGATGCTAGTAACATTTTGAATGCAGGACTTTTACTTGTAACGGAGTATTCCTACACTCTGGTACTTCTACTGTGACTTAAGTACAACATCTGAGTACTTCTTCCACCTCTGCATTTAAAGTACGTAGAAGCTAAAAAAGTACATCATTCAGGAGCTGCCTCAGACAGGTTTTCATTAACTGAAAGGGAAAACAGGTTTGAGAGTGGACATTCAATAATACATGTTTAGTGAGCTGTAACTTCATGTAGTTAACGTTATCAACAACACCACTGACTCAACAATGGTTCCTGCTCTGCTCACTAGGTGTGCTGCTTCGAGGTTAAACAGGGCACTTCATCTTCATACAACAGTCAACGCAAACAGAGCTAGCATAAGGTGCACAATGATGTGACTAAGATAAGGAAGACCACAGTGCGGCTTGCGTAATTTCTCCAGTACACCCTTGCCAGCTAAGGGCAGTCTGAGGTGATACAGATTTAGGAAAGTAGCGTTAGTAGCATAGCACTAAGATGCACTGTATTACCTGTCCGTACACCTTTGGCATGGCCGATTCACCAGGGCTCCGGCGGCTTCGATGTTGCGGATAGGCGCCGGAGTCCAACCCGCCTTTAGCGGCACTACGAGCGGCCAGAGGCAGCTCTGAAGCAGCGGCGTCTCCTCCATATCCGTCCAGTAAATCCTCATTTGCTTCTACAGTGAAAAATCCTCGGTTTTGCGGCAGCATGTAGCGCTGCTGCGGGTGCACACGAAGGGTCGACGAATGTATTCCAGCTACCCAGAAGACTAATAAATAAAAGCAGCACCGAAGAGAGGACTGCATCTTGCCCGGTTGTGATATCGCCATGTTTGTGTATGTCAGGCTAGTGGATTAAGGGGGACTGAAGAGCTCCTTCTACTGGCGGTGATGCTGCATTCACAAGCCAGAGGAATGTCGGGAACCACTAGACGCCTCCGTTCAAAACATCCTTACGTTGCCTTTACGTATAAACACCATGGTGCACACAAAGGCAGTTAGTCTCCGGTGCTCCTCACTGTCGTTTCTTTAGCGAGCCACAAATAAACAAGATAAATACACAGATGCAACCTTGATAGTAAACATTAAAAAATCAATTTACTAGTGATTGTCATACAAAAAACGTATTAATGGCATTATGTGAAAAAAATAGGAATGTCGCCACCTCTCAGGTTAATAACAATAATAACGCATTCCACGCTCATGACTACCTTCAGTGAATTTAAGCCATTCTTTCCATTTATTTGCAATCTGTAAACAGTAGCAGCTACTTCTATAATTGTATATGGTCATATTTAAATATATATGATATTTTTCATTTTTTAAATTGTTTTCTTTGCAACATTGTTCTTGTTACATACGAATATATTTTATATATATATATTATTTTTGGTACAAACAATAGGATAGAATAGCTAAATCTGCGTCATTCAATCACTTAGATTCACAGAAGTTTCAAGGCTTTCACAGCCAGGCTCATATTTTAGGCTCCAGTCACAAATCTTTGCAATCCGTTGTTAGTCTCTCACGATTATGAATGCCGACCATTAAATTGCATGTTTTCCTATGTTAAGCTAATATTCATTATACTTTCTTTTTCTCAAAACCTGGGACTTGAATTGTTTTGGTTTGGCGTAGGAAAGTCATTCAGCAGTCAAGTCCAACTTTAATATTCAAAAATAGTTAAATATTGTGATGTTTTATTGGTGATGTGGTGACAAATATGTTATAAGTTTCAAATGAAGCTACAGTGGAGCCAGGAGATGGCTAGTTAGCTTGCATAATCTAAGCCTGTATGCCAGTAAGATCTGTACTGGAGAGTTTGGTAAGATAAGCTAGTGAGTAAATTGTTCCACCCCCTTTATCTAGGGAAAGTGCATATTTATTGTCCATAAATAAATTCAAGAAGAACCCATCATTTCTATTTGGCTGTGATGCAGACATAAACAACATTTCCAAAAGACTGAGGTTTAAACTCTAAGACGTCATTTGGACAATTTACCCCCAGATGGATGCATTTACCCAATGAATCGGATCAATTTAACTCTTAGATGGGGCAAGTTAAGGTACAAGACAATTTGTTTTTGAGAAGTCATATTTTCATGGCCCTTTGTGATGGATTCATTATTATCATTTTGATTGACAGAGGTATCCTGAAGTAAAGTGTGTTGTTGTGATTTGACTTATCTAATTTACTTTGCCTAGAGGAACAACATAAGGAAAAATTGGCTCATCTTAACCAACTCTCCCCTACCTGAGCAACTGCAGTAAAGACTGAGACTTGGGCCATGGGCCATCCGATTTACAAGATAAGCAGCCAAATGTTGTTAACTGGTCCTTTGGTTGTAATTTACGGCTCTGAGATATCAAATGTGTAGTTTGTAGTAAAACAACCAAACATTGTGAAAAGACCTCATACCTGTTCTGGTTTTGTTTAATAAGCCTTACATTTGCAAACATTGTCCTAATTTCCGTTGAGTCATGAATGCAGAGCTGTAATTTGATTCCATATCTTTCATCACTTGTAATTTCATCATTTTATTGAGGCTTTATGCATGGTTTTACAAGACACACATAAATAATCCACTCTGCTGCCACCGGGCAGCAGCATTGATCTGCAGTTAAACCCACTTTAGCAGCATCATCCGATATCCCTGTAACTCACAGTGTAGTTATAATCTTCTTTTGAATAATCCCATTGATTCAATCCACCCAGACTAAATGAAGGGATTTGGCGACACAGCATATCCATGACAGTTAGTTTACATTTTGTGTGTCAGACATCTTAATCCACATGTGGGTAAATAAATAAAAAGGCATTCTTTCTCTCTCATGTCTACCATTGGCTAATTTGGATACACACATCTTGTCCATAAGCAAAACTATTAGTTTAGTTAATTTACTTTTTGGCAGGGATAGTCCATCATCATCCAAGCTCTGAAAAGCACCATGCAAAAAAAGAAAAACAGAGCAAGATACTTAATTACTGAAAAGTAATAGAGTTGAAGTACAAAATAGCAAAAACTTAAATACTGAAGTAAAGTACAAGTATCACAAAATGTACTTAAGTACATGTACTGTTACTTTACACCACTGCTTTTGCTTTGCCCCTTATTACCCTGATGAATGAAGTTGCCCTACTCTCATATCACACCTTAATTAGTTTGTCATTATGTTACTCAATATGCTTTGTTTGTTTAATTATATTAATACTAACCTAGACCAGATGGAACCTATTCAAGCCAAATATAAATATAACATTTTAAAATAAAATACATTATTTCCACCACGTTTTGACAGCCAAAACTAAACTCAGTGTGATGTGTATGAATATTGTTGACAATAGTCAAATTAATCAGTTGCTTAATCTTACCCTCAGTGGAACTGTGTCACCTGAATTTACGAAGGAGCATTGAATGCATCGTTACCACACCGGCAAGTGCGCAACCGTTATTTTGACATTAAACTCGATAATCACCTCAGAATTAACTCTGTACACATACCAGCCATAAAATAACTCTAAATTAACTATTAATCTGTTTAATGATTATATGAATTGCTCGACTCTACAACTCAGACTTTATAGGCATGGTAAGTAGAGCTTGGCTATCGTTGCTTTGGTATGGACTATTTAACGTTGAAATTAACGGTGTAGCCGTTATATGTTAGCACTTAGCTTAGCAGCTGGCTAACCTGCTCACTTAACATTTAATTTTACTTTAAGTTAGCAAGTTACCCCTATGACAAAACTACAGGATAATCTGTTTATAGCTGAGTCTACTATGGGCTGACGTAAAAGGAGTGTTCATAATATATTAAGTAAGCGAAATAGCATAGCTAGCTAACGTTAGCTACCGGATATTATTGATACATGATGTTTATAAATAAAGTTTTCAACAGCACCACAACAACAGATAACTAGCGATATCTAACTCTAAAAAATACTGCATGTTTTAAATGCTAGCTTAACTAACCAGACATCTATGAAACAAGGGCCAATCAGTTGTTGAAAGTAGCTAAGTGCATTTACTCAAGTATTTTGCTTTTTTGTAAAAAGAGGATCATTATAACCCTAACTGTAACCATATGCACAAAAAAAGGGTCACAAGCCTGTGGGGGTCAGTGCTATGATCTGGGGTTGCTGCAGTTGGTCTGGTCTAGGTTCAACAACGTTATGTGCCCAAAGAATGAGGTCAGTTGACTACCTGAATAATTGAATGACCAGGTTATTCCATCAATGGATTTTTTCTTCCCTCATGGCACGGGCATGTTCCAAGATGACAATGCCAGGATCCATCGGGCTCAAATTGTGAAAGAGTGGTTCAGGGAGCATGAGACATCATTTTCACACATGGATTGGCCACCACAGAGTCCAGACCTGAACCCGATTGAGAGTCTTTGGGGTGTGCTGGAGAACACTTTGCGCAGTGGTCTGAATCTCCCGTCATCAATACAAGATCTTGGCGAAAAATTAATGCAAGACAGAAATAAATGTTGTGACATTGCAGAAGCTTGTGGAAACGATGCCACAGTGAATGCGTGCCGTAATCAAACCTAAAGGCGGTCCAACGAATATTAGAGTGTGTGACCATTTTTTTAGCCAGGCAGTGTATCATGTAATACTGTGAAAATATACATTCTGCATAGGGAGTACTTTTACTTTTGATACTACAGATAAAGTACATTTAGCTGATAATACTTCTTTATTTTATATTATTTTGAAATGGGCTATTTTACATATTTAGTATTTTCACTTTTTGGACTTTAAGTATATTATGAGGCTAATCCCTCTGGACTTTTAAAAGTTACTTGCGAAAATCAGGACTATTCCTTGTCGGGGAGTATTTTAGGACTATTGTATTTGTACTTTTGCTTAAGTACAGGATCTTAGTATTACTTCCAACACTGTGGACCACCTTTTATGATATTGAGAGACAAAGAGACTGCTGTGATTAACACTATCTAACAAACGTGTGTTATTTGATTTGGCATTTGCAGTCACGTTACGTCCAAATGACGGAAGAATTGTCAATGGCAGGAAAACTGACTCCACTGTCATTAAACAAGAAGGCACTGAACAACACCAAGAGTCCTAAACAGACAACACCCCACGAGGTAGGATAGCTTCCCTGAGGAAAGGTCTCTTCAATTAGCATTTAAAAATAATTAATGCCATTAAGTAACAAATAAAGACTATCTGTCGGTGACAGCTCAGAAAATACAGTATCCTTAAAGACACTGAGAGGAATATGGCCTGCTGAATAAGTACCAAAGTGGGTTGAATTAATAAAAAAATGTTATAATAATTAAGCACTTTGCTCTTTTAATATCGTCATTTTCACTGATTAGATATACTTTTTAATGCTTAAATAATGTTTTAATGAAACCTGTTGGTTCTCTATTGTAATAGAAGGAACATTCACCTGCAAATCAAGAGAACTCGCCACCCAAAAAGAAAAAACCTCCGTCTAAACCATCCACTTCTGAGACCGCAGATTTATTTGAGGTGGCAAGTGCAGGTATTTACTGTCATACTTTACTGCCAGTTACACAAACCTGTTCTCAAACAAAACTACACTTCAGCATCACATTAGCTAACATCAATGATCCATGTAACAAGCTATCTATCACCCAATTGGTGGTTTATATGATTTGTATTATTTTTAACAATCCATGAAACTTTGTCTACCCTCTGGTGGGTTGTACGTTGACAAGCCGCTCTCAAAGGAAACAGCTGCTAACAGCTCCAATGATTGGTGTGAAATGCAAAAAATGTGTTATTGAATAAAGTGATCACTTAATGGAAATCTCAATTGTTATTTCCGTCTGAAAAATTATTATTATTAATAATTAATTACAGCTTTTTTAAAGCGTAAAAAAGTTTTTTTGGCAAGTAACCAATGAAAAATGTTGCACTACAGCCCTAAAATGGAAGTAAGAACACAAGTATACATTAAGGAAGCGCCCACATTCAGGCACGGAAGAAGGTGAATAGGCTTATCTGTCTTTCCTCTATCCTCCAGACTGATCAAATAATAGTTTGCCTTATCAATCATTCAACTCTTGACAGAAATGAACGCCTTCCATGAATTGCTTTTGACTGACCCTTAGTGTCTATCTTCAGTATTAGTAAACACATTATCAAACACGTGATTCTTTTATGTCATCTTTTCAGTCACAAATGTAAAACTATATTCTCAGAAAATATTTTTTTATTGGGGTTGATTGTCTTGCTAAGGTCCTTTTTTGCCATTGAGTGAAATTTGCTGCATCTGTTGTGTTGTTGTGCTTTTTCTTACAGGTGCAAGTAGAGAAGTCAGCTTGATGTTTTCTAAATTTGCTCAAGTGTTAAGGTTGGTCAACAAGATTACATTTTGTAGAGTTTATAAAGTTATAAAGTTTCTTTCTTTACTCTTGATTATACATATGACCCAATTTTAGTAAGTTGCTGGTTAACAGGAAGAAATCATAGGTAGAAAGTAAAAGCCAAACACTTTAGATGCAGTTGCTTTTTTAAAGTTCAGTAGATCCGTTTTCCTTTAAAAAATGAGAAGGTGCGATGAGAACAGGACACCATTTTGATCAAGAAGAACAAGAAACATAGTACAGACTTCACAGATAAAACACTGACACACACGCCTTCTTTTCTATTATTATTATCACCGTTACACTTCTCTCATGTCGGTACTTGTGGTTTGTTTCAGTGAGAGGGCTGCAGCCGATACTTCCCAGATGAAGGAGCTGGAGGGCATTTTGGCAGAAGTTCAAAACCTTGAGTCCCACCTAAAGGAGAAAAAAAAGCACCTGAGGCAAACTCTGACTGTCATTTCTGATAAACTGCTGGGTTAAGTAACCAACCCCGTGCAGCAGACCTTTTTATTTGACTGAAAAGTCTCAACAGGTCTCTGTTTATGTACTGCATGCCTTCTCCTGTCCATGTGTTAGTCATATTAACTAATACTCCGACATAAAATAAAGTCATATATGTAGACTGTTTTAATTTGAGAGTTATTAAAGTTATTAGCTTCAGTAAAAATTAAATTGTAATATATTTAAAATGATAATTTTTTTCTCAACATTTACACTTATCTTTCTTTATGCTACATTGTGTGGAAAATCCTTTATATAAACTGACTGTTAGTACTTTTGGAATACTAAAAGGAAGTTTAGTATGCATAAATGTATGTATTACTGTTTAGAAAGAATTAAAGGGCCTATCAAGTAAGAAACATTGTTTTATGTTTTCATTCTAGATAGTGAATATGACAGATTTTTTGTGGAATTTAAGACAAAACAAATTATTTTTGCATGACCAATTCTTCTCTCTCGCTAAATATTTAGGTACTTGTGTTTTTTCTTTTTATATTAGCAGCATTGGGACAAATATCCAGCCAGCAGTGTGCCACACGTATGCATTAACATTTACTGAAAAATATTCCAAATTCCAAATATTAGTTGTTAATTTTATTTTAAAATATATCAGTGACTGAAATGTACAGTTCCTTTTAGAATGAAGTTTATTAACAAAGTGTTATAATTGCAGCAATACAACACCTGTTTACAATGTTTTACACTGATTGTAAAAAATGTACCTGCAGTTGTTTTCCATAATATCCACTTGCAGTTAGAAAGCATTTCACAAATTATTATTACTATAAGGAAATGAATAATCGTATGTAACCAGATGCACCGTTCTGTGTGTACATTTTTAATGAGGCTTACACAAGTAATTCATGTTATCATTTATTGAATTAACATATCATTTTACAACATGTGGGCGCTGTGCCAAAAGGTGCATTCTCTTATCAGTTTTCTGTCCCTGCCACAAAACCTGCACTTTTTTGTTGTCTTCATTTTGCCCCCCTTTTTGAGCCCTCAACTTAATATGCATATGAATCATACACTTTTAAAACAATGGTTGAAAGTATTGAAAGAACATCATAAAACAGGAAAACATATCTTACCCTGCACAACTTCAACAATACAGCTACAATATGCTAATACCTTCATAATTATTCATATGTAAACAGTTTTACCTCATTATATTGCTGTTTTGTTTTTGTTTTTAAAATAATACTTACATTTGTATTCTTATTCTACTTGTATTCTTATTATTATCTGTCCGATGCAATGATTCAAGCTTATTGCTGCTCTTTAAGGCCATTAATATAGGTATGTTTATTATACACGATTAGGACTACATGTGCAATAAATGTATACATTCATATCTGCTTAGTGACCTCTAAATTCATGAGACAAACAACATTTGAGACAAACGACATGGATAATATTTACAACGTTCATAACTCCCCTCAATGTCATGTGAGTTCAGAGGTGACAATCGTTAATTTCCTCGCTGTGAGTCTGTCGCGTGGCATTGAATGTCCCGTGGAATCCGTACGGGATATTGACAGGCACCTCAGCCCTGCCCAGTTCCTTGAACGTTTTGGCATCTAACACCAGGAGGAATGTACTCTTGTCCTGGAAAGAATGAAGACAAGGGAAGAAGAAGAAAAATTACATAAATTAAAGAAACAGATATTTGTTGAAAATCTGCTTCTACTTTTTTTGTTGTTAATTTCACACACCTTTTGACATAAATAATTACCAAATGTTATTTCCTGTAATGAATGATACAAAGGCCTCGAAATCACACAGCTGGGAGGTGTCAAGAAAGTTTAAACTAGTTTTTATTATAGGCTATACACAAAAATGAATAAGTCACACCTGACTGTTAAGAACAGCTGTGACGTCCGTCTTTATCTTCAGGCGGAAGGTTTGTGTTTTAGCGTCTAGAAATGTTTTAACTAGAGGCAAATATTCTTGTGGTCAGTCTAAGACTTAGTTTAAAATGCAGACCTGGTGAAAATTTGGTAGAACTGATATTGGCATACTGCCTTAACACTTCTTATTACATGGTTTAATTGAATACTCGATTCTGATTGGTCAATTCAGAACATGTGACACGTTGTTACTCAAGTAGTACCGACCGCTGACAAGTAAGAGCTCCTGCAGATGATGTCATATATGCTGGTCACGTGACGAGATACGACAGGGGCAGCCATTTTGGCAGTCATCGCGGCAGTAAATTGACAGGCACTGGCAGACTGTCAAGGATGGTGGATAACTGCTGTGCACCAGGTTGCACAAATAGGCGTGGGAAAAAGAAAGGTGTATCGTATTATCGCATTCCTAAAGACGCGGAGAGGAGGGAGAAGTGGATTGGAGCGATTAAAAGAGCCAGGAGCCTTCAGAAAAAGACTGAAAGATGGGACCCCCCCGGCCGTTGGCTTTCGCTTATGCAGTGATCACTTCATATCAGGTGGGTGAAGGAATACAGTACAATGCTACAAAAAGTTTCTGGTCAGTTTAATTAAATTTAATTAGTTTAATTTAAGAAGTAGCACCCAGTTATTATAGCTAACGGACACTGTGATGTCCCTTTTTAACTCAACAAGTGTGGCTCTGGCGCAGCCTAGCCAGTTAGCAAGTTAGCTTGTAGCAAGCTAGTGGTAAACAAACCCGTGTTGAAATATTCCTTCTTATTTTGTAGGGAGAAAGAGTGATAATCCGTTGAGTCCGGATTTTATCCCCTCAATTTTCGATTACCTTCCATCTCCAGAGAAGAGGAGACATAAAACGAGACTGGAGGTTTTTAACAGAAGAAACAGATAAATAAAGGTAAAAAACGCCAGCCACTTTGGTTGAGTACGATCAAAAATACAAACTAGCAAGTTACAGATGCACTGCAGTAGCTATCCAAGCTAAAAAACATGCTAACGTGACACTTCCGTAGCTAGCCAAGCTAATAAACAAACAATGCTAACGTGACACTGCCTATCAAACTGGAATAATTTAATACTTACCCTTGCAGTGATGATGCCGAAGTTTTTGGATGTAAGACTCCACAGTTGAATGTTGTTTACGAAGCCGGACTGACACCATTTGTAAGCCTCCAAGCTTTTGTACGCTCTGAGGGAGTCTCCTGAGTACACTGATGGAAAGCTTACAAGATAGCTGTGGATGTCTGCGTAGCGCAAGTCGGGTACATCGTCTTCAGAGCAGGAGGTTATGCTCTTGAAAAGCACACCGGGTGAATTATATGGGTCGCTTATATTTAATCTCTCTAATTTTGTACTATAAAGCCGAATTTCACTTGAATTAAAATGAGAAGTATACTCGCTCGGTAAGAAAACACTGGCACCGGTGGTCATGTTGACTGCCAAAATGGTGGCTCCCAACCAAAAGTCACGTGACCGCAGGAGCTCTATATTGACCGTAGTAAAGGAGGATCAAGAAAGACAAAGGAAAATAAATTAGAAGACGGATTGCTTGACGTCAGATAAATCACCAGAAGAAAACAGACAGGAAGTAAACACTAACAGGAACACGGTCTGGGCTCTGCAGAGTTTAAGGACTTGTTAGTGGATCAGAAACTGTGAACAGACTTGAACAGTAACAGAAAACTTCGATCAGTGCTGCCGTAAAGTTGTTGTTGTCGCAGTTCCATCCGTTGGTGCGCCGTGAAACATAGTTTTTTTTATCTGAACCTGACTGACCTTGTTGGGGGTGATGACCACAGACATGATAACACCATCGTCCTCCTCTGTCGCGTTAGGGGATGGTACGAACACTGGCTCAGAAGGATAAAGACCAGGCTGCTCCCACACCTGTGAGTAAATACAGTAGTTGCTAATGATTTTTGTGGTTGTCGTTTGACTTGTAATCTTCAAAGATGTTTTTTTTTTTTTAAGTTTCAGGTGGAATCATGTGAGGGAGAAATACATCAAACTCAACTCACCTTCATCTGTTTCCCCTGGAGGTCCATCTTGATCAGTGTGTCTCCTACAAGATGTCTGAAGCCGCAGCCGTAGAAGTATCGGTAGGAGCGGGTGTTGTACTTGCCATAGTTGATCTGAGGGAACTCAAGACCCCCGTATTGATGAAGATCCTCTCCATGGAGGTCCTCATGGGTACAAAAGACCTGTACACAGAAAAAAAACCATGAGTCTATTTGCCTATTACAGTTCAGTGTAATCCATATTTGGTAAAGGTATATCCACCCTCAAAAAACGTGTCTGTGTGCCAAATAGAGAGTGTTTTCGGTAGGTGGTCCCATGTTATCAACCAAGTTCTCATTTATCTAATGTAGTTTTTTGCTATCAGTATGAGTTCAGATATTTTTCCTTTTAACTATGCGTGTGTCAAAGACATGTGTATTATCTTTTGTATTGAAACATGCGTACCTTGTTCTTAGCAGTTCTTATAGCAGTTGCAATGCAGTCAGGCCCGTTCAGGTTCTGGTCGTAAGGCGTATCACTGTCCACGTTGAGAGGAAGAACGAAACGCCGTGGGAAGACTCTACACAAGGTGTTATACACCTGATGGGAAATTCAGAAACATGTTTTCACCCTCAGCTAAACCGAAGCAGCCGAAGCACTTCCTTACACCAATGTTCAAAGAATTCTGAAAGCATGGAAGATAGATCTTGGTAAGTATCATCCTTACTTATCCTGCTTACCTCATCGAGATCTTCTCCGGACTTGCGCAGGTTTTGGATGTTGTAATTGGTGATTGCCTGGCCATCATCTGCAACGCACATGTCGATGATCAAGAAGCCGTCCTCCTCGTACGCGTTGATCTGGTGGAAAGTTGACAGCGCCTGGGCAAGGTACTTGATGGTGCTGAGCTAAAACATAAATCACAGAAAGCAGATCATTTTAGTTTCTTAGATAGTACAAAACTTAGTGAATTGACTGCGTTGAGTTTCAGAGTTTAGTGTCTTACCTTTCCTGTCTGCTTGTGAATCAGGTGGAAGATAGTGTTAAGTTTCGGATCCCAGTAAATGCTGTCACTGATGCTTTTACCGGTCAACTTTCCTGTCACAATCTTCAACAGGTCCATCTTTATGGGCTGCTCAATGAACACCACGTAGTTCTCAGACATTGCTATAATAGAATAAGAAGATTGCATTAATTTCAATTCAATGTTCTGAAAGCAACATTCAGATCAGTCCAATTGAAGGATTTTCTGTTTCTGTTGGGATTGTTGGGACTGCATGAATGTGACTGATAGCAGTACTTTAATTACACTATAAGGAAACTTTATTTAAAGTGTATCAGTCTTGCTTACCAACCACGAAAGATCATTAAATGCTTTAATACCCATCTTCCATATTGGATCAGTGCATCTCTACAAGAAATCTCGGCAGAATACACATGAAGATTGAATCTCACTCTTTAAACAGCTCGGTTAGCCAATGCTCATGCCTGTAAGCAATGACTTGTTTGATTTGTGTTGCTCACCAAAGCTGTGGTAGTAGGACGGTTGGCTCTTTTCTACGGAGGGAATGGAGCACAACACTGTGACTCCCTCCAGGGTTTCCCCAGCGGTGTTCTTGGTCGGTGGCACTTTGATTATGTTGTAGTTCGCTCCTATCAGCACAGATACATTTAGATTCTTTCTTACTGTATGTTCCCCAGACATGTGGGGAGCAATATTAAGAATTTCCCAGAATCAGAATTGCTTTATTTTTCCCACAAGGGGGAGGATGTTGTTCTGTACACCTAAAGAATGCAGACTCAAATCGTGCTGTTAAAACAACCTGATCGTTTTTCTAAATTACCTTTAGTGCCGTATGAATTTCCCATGTTGTAAGTTGTTCCATCGGGATCAGTGTGAGGGTGCGCGGTCGCTCCGTTCACTGCAATGAATTTGCTCCAGTCCACCTAATGGGTACATTTACATGAGTGTTATCTACCTGCAAGCCTGCTGTAAATTCACAATGGTTTATGGCTTTGTGTGTTAAGCAGTAGGATATAGGATAGATAAGTCAACGTTATAAGTTAAACTACATTCAACTCTGTGTTACCTTTTGAGTGGTTTCTAGTGTCTCAGGGTCCACCTTGTGCATGACATTGGTCTCTGTGCTAACATAATAATCCCCTTTGTAGGTCACAAAGCTCACATTGGCATTATCTGTGGCCTCTAGATTGAAGAAAAGATGCTCAAGTTAACAATGCAGCACAGGACAACCACTACAACAAGTCACATACATATTGTATTATCTTATTCTCTGGATTAAAAGAGTCAGTCATGACATTTGATGAAATACTCACTTGGTAATTCAAATCTTGACAGGAAGCGCTGGAAGAAGTTCTTACAGGGGTCCGGCATTGTGAGGGTTCCAAACTCTGACACTGTGATGCGGTTGTGCTCATTGTTGCCTCTGTAACTGTCACTGGACAGGAAGCGGCTTTTGTAAGTCACTTTGCCATTGGTTATTTTGAACTGGTGCAGGAGAGCCATACCATCAAACCAGTGGTTGAACCTGATGTTGGAGGGTGCAGGAGGAGTGAGCTTTGGGATGAAGTGGCTAAAATATACGTGTCAATACTTTTAAGATCTTTTACTCACTTCTGGTTTCCAATCTCAAACTTCCCAGGCCCGTTTCTCAAGAAGCTTCCGTTGATCCATTCTGGGATTTCGCCAGTGATGTTGGTCTCGATGGGCTCGGGGTTTTCCTCCACCGAGCGCACAATCTTCTCAATGCAAGGCAGGCCGTGAACATCTGTGAAGTGGTTGATGTTCTTCCGAGACTTGGATTTTTTAAGCACTATGGAAAAACAGTAAGAAAAAAAGAGTGTAAACAAAAAAAACAAAGAAGAAATGAAGAATTAGGACATTAAGTAATTGATTTACCTGGGCTGATGTTCTGTTGTTGTGTGATGGTTTCCATGGCTGAAGCTTTTTTTTCCTCTCCTGAGTATAAAGCAGTGTCAAAGCCTGTCTGCCGTTTCTCCAGCACTGGCAACATTTTATACACTCCTCCTGTCTGTGACGCCCCCTAGAAACAGTCAGATAAGTAAGCAAGCAGAAAATGATTTCACAATTATATAAGCCTCTGAATGACAGAAGCACTTTGTGATCACAAGATGGTACAAGTGGTCAGTTATTCACAGCTTTATCTCACTGACAAGTGGCAAAATTACTGCTGTATCAAGTAGTTGTTTTTTTTCATGTTATAACATATTAATAATAATAATATATTCTTTGATGTATAAAGTTAAATATACACCAAAGCAGATGCATTGATGATCATCTGGGGGATATTTTGTCAAACAAACAAGGGTACAAATGCTCCATCTATGCTTGACAAATGAATTACTCGAGATGATACAGTGAATTGACAGCTTTTGGGGTATCTTTTCTTGCTAACTTTTCCTTTTGGGCTCATGTGCAGCAAAATGAGTGTCTGGTATCGGCTTGTATCATTGTACATTTCACCTATGTTTATCACCCTTAAAGAGACGGGCTAATTGGTTTATGGTTGCCTGGGGACACTGAAAGGTCGATTAGTTAACTGCCAGCATGGGGCATAAAGGGTTGACTCGCTGTTCTTTATGTTTCCTCACAAAGGTTACAGACGTGAAGGTTAGATTGACAACATAATCTAAATTGCTTATATAGATTATGCAATAAATTGTATGTTTATAATATTTAAAACAGATCTCTTCACAGCTACATTAGCGTTGGAGTCTTGAAGAGTTTGGCACCCACAGAAAGTTTTTACTGGCAACTTAAGGAGAAAACTGGTCCTCTTTTCGACGTATGTGCTTTAAATACTTATGTTCTTAATCAGCTCCCACTTTGTCTTATCTATATCCATAGGAAAGAATCATGTTATGTTAGGGTGAAACAGAGGCTGTAGAGGGCAGAAGTTGAACCAAATGCTCTTACAGTATACTATGTTTACCTATGTTGCATAGATAAATTATGTGCCTTTAAAGCAAAGGGCAGCCATGCTTAGAGGGAAGTAAGGTGAAAGGGGTCTTTTTATCCCACTAAGAAGCATCCAAACTTTATTTCTTTAAGTAAATATTCATTAAGAATAACGTGCAATTTCAACTTTGTCTCGTTATTGTCTGGAGTACGCATTTTTTTGTATTGATGTTATTACTTCCAAAGGTTATTTCTCTATAAATCTGTGCTTTCTGCTGTTTGGTTGGACAACCTTGCCTCAAACACAGACCTCTTTCACTAACAGCATAAAAAAAGAACAAAAGAAGAAAGAGGAGCAGAAGCTATGTTTCACACCATAAAGGTGACAAACTAACAATATATTAACTTAGCTATTAACTGGTTTGCCACATTTCCAGAGGGACACCCAGAAAATATGAACTTTTCCCAGCACCTGAGACAATATTGAACATACTTCAAGAATGGCATTAATTTTCAATGCAAAGCTGGTTCATGAAACTCGTAGTCCTGGAACATTGACAAAACACCATCCTTCCAATTAGTTTTGTTCATAGAAAATGTTGATAACCGTGTCATGATTGCCTGGTCTATGAGTCGACGAAAATGTGTTCAGGTTTAATTGGAGTAAACATTTAGAAAATACAGCTCAATCAAAAGCAGGATAATATGCAAAGTAGCACTCACTCAAGAGTCTTAAGATTTTAAACCTAACAATTTCACAGGATTAATATAAGAGCCATAAAGGGTTTTATATCCTAATCTGAAAAGTAACTAACTAAAACTGTTGGATAATTTAGTGAAGTAAGGCGGCTTCTGCCATTAAGGGGCCCTGTTCTGCTTTTGGGGTTTTGCCCTTTCCTTTAGTGTGTTACTGTATATAGGTTTTTGTGCATGTAAACAGTCTGCAAAGGCTAAAATCTGTCCCTTACAGAGGGACGTTTTCTCAGCCTCCCCTGCCTGAAATGTCTCCATTGGACTCCTTTGTTTACTTCCGTAACATAATGGCATCACTATGTAACACTTGTGCTTCTTTTGACTAGCACTACAAAACATTGTAAGTGATAGGCTAATGGTTGACAGATCACAACAGAGCCGGCCAGTTAACCTATCAGAGCAGACTGGGCTGTAGTTTCAGACAGAGGCTGAAAAGAGGTGCTGCAGCACAGATGAAAATAGTGTACTTTGTAAGATAAGATAAGATTCAACTTTATTGTCATTGCACAGAGTACAAGTACTAGGACAACGAAATGCGGTCTCTGCATTTGACCCATCCTAGTGTTAGGAGCAGTTCAATAACCTAAGAATTACCATTAAGTACAGTAATCGAGTAAATGTACTCACTTACTTTACACCACTGTAAGTAACACATGGATTTTGTAGGTTCAAACAAATTTTGCGCAACAGTCTGACTTGTCGACGTTTTTTGGCTAGTCCGAACATATACATGTAGCACATTTGATGAAGATTGGATGATATTTGTGTGAAGGGTGTGGAAATAACCACATATTAAAAGGCAGTAACTTAGACATAAGTTATACTTCTTCTTTACTTGTTTATTTTCTTTTTAATCAACTTTAATACAATTGTAAAATGCTCTTAAATGTGTTTGTAAGTGATAAAAACTGAATAATATATTATAATATAGCACTGTAAAAGGAGCCATTTACATGTTGATGCTCCTTAAGTAACATTTCCTCTGGTTTCCCTGGTAAGATAAAATAAAATATTGGCGTCGTGTGATATTTGGAAAAAAAGCTTCGGCTATGTGCTTTCTGGCAAATCTCCCAAAATGTCAACCTATTTCTTCAATGTAATGATGTCATGGAGAGAAACACCAGAGGTATTATTTCTAAAAGTACTGAAATCATTTTATCCTAATATGCAGCGATTATCTCATGTAGGAAATTCCCACAAAAACACCAAATGTCCTGCAGCAATCATGAAAGTGAGACCACTTTTCAGAAGTATCCTCTGTCAAAGCAATGGTGTGTCAACATTGGATATTCACCCCAATAATAAAACTCCCCTGAAGATGCCTTTATTCGGTTTACATGATGAGAAAGAGGCCAGATTTAACTGCTGTAACACTGTGTTTGTATTCAAACTGATTTATGCATTTTCACTCATTTGGTCATTTATAACTTGTTATGTTGGTTACACTTTTTAAAGTGTATCCACCATTTACAAATATAATCTATTTTGTTCTCTTTGATTTGTTAAGGACAGAATGAACCCAAAATTCCCACTTTTTCATGGTGGAAACAAAGAGTAGCTTGTGTCTGTTTGTCAGAGCTGTATAATTAACGCTGCCATAACTATCTAATAAAAGCCAAGCTCAAACCACAGTACCAACAATCACCTCAGTGTTTATTAATGATAACCCCGTATTCATATTGCTGCACATGAACTGTATGCAGTCTGCATGTACACATATCACACCCAAGATATAGAGTGGTGCAGTTATAAGTCCTATGCCCAGAAAATGTGTTAGTATTTTGAAAAAATGGTAAATGGTGCTTTGTCGGCAGTTGATGTTTGCAGGGTTTCCCGGGGGAAGATGTTGTTCGATTGTATCTTCGACTCAGACGAGTCAAGCAGAAAATAGAGGGAAAGACCCAGACCCCAGTATGTATGCTCGAAAAGTAGGTCTGTGTCGGAAAGCCCTCTGGGGCCAAATGTCTCACAAAGATCCACTCACACAGACATCAAGAGGAGATTTTGTTCAACAAAAATAAAAATAATAATTTTTCTCATCTCTATGCGGAGTAGGGGTAATGACAACATGTAAAATACCCAGGCGAAAAAAAGAGGAGCCTTGTTTGCAAACCTAAAAGATATTGTTTAGTTGATCAAAAATAAAAAGGGCTCACTATGAAAGTTACAAAACAATCTGAAGACAAAGTAAAACAACAATAAACACTGTAAAAACATATACACACTTACCAAAACACTCAGAAAAACTAAACTAGATCACACATCTCACTCAGAGACAACACACTACACATGCCGCACTGGCACACAATGCCGTCCATACAGCTCAGAGGAGAAGGAGGGGTGCTGCAGCTCCTCAGGCCTTCATACAGGCCTGGCATCTGGAGGGAGAAAGTAAGGGGGAGAGAGATGTACACAAACTAACCGTGGGACCTAACGATATTTACAGCCGTGGAAAAATGAACAGACAACTTTAGCATTATAATTTTCTCCTGTTTTATTATTTATAGATATGTCTTGATAAATGATTTTTATTTTATAAACTACTGACAATGTTTCTCTGTGGTGGGATTTATTAGACACCGGAATGGCTGCCACACATGTAGAGATAAAGATTTAAGAAACATTTGGAGTGGTCTCTTGAATTCTTCCAGAGCTGTATATAATATCCCTATCCTACAGGCAGCCTCACAGTTGTCAACATCATCATCCTCAAACACCTGCCTCGAGGAGATAAAGGCTTGGATGAAACAAAACTTCCCACAGCTAAATAGCTTCAAAACAGAGGCTATTTTGCTTGGCACACTAAACCAGGTCCAGTCATCCCCAATACCAACATCACCTTTTCTGGCCAAAACGCACCCCTTCCTCATCAGTTACCGACGTGGGTGTAACACCCATTGGACTCCTTTGTTAACATCTGTAACATAATGACATCACTATTTAACGTCTCTGCTTCTATTGGATAGCGCTACAAAACATTGTATGTGATGTGAGGTTAAGTGGTGGGACTCTAAACCGTTGACCAATCACAACAGAGCCGACCAGCTGACCAATCAGAGCAGACTGTGCTCTGGTTTCAGACAGAGGGTGAAAAGAGGTGCTGCAGCACAGGCAGTATGTAATAAAGACTACTTTTGAACACTAAAGCATGTAAACATGTCATAGTACAGACACAACATACACATATGAACCTGAAAATGATGTACTCTTTAGGTACAATAACCTAAGGATCAGAATTAAGTACAGTAATCAAGTAAATGTTCTCCCGTACTTTACACCACTGTAAGTAACACATGTATGTTGAAGGTGCCAAAAAATGCTGCGCAACTGTCTGACTTGTCGAAACAAGAATGACCAACTATTCCGGCTAATCCGAACATACACATGTAGAATATTTGATGATATTTGTGGAAGGGCCGTTGAAATAAGCACATATGAAGAAGTAACTTACGCATAACTTACACTAGCTTATAAATTGGCACAACAAATCACTTCCTCTTTGGCCAAAAGCTGAACATTTCACCTAGGGAGCATTACAAAACTCCACCCTACTCTCTCCCGGTTGGATGCTGAAAAACTCGTCCATGCCTTTGTCACCTCAAGGCTCAACTAATGCAACGCTCTCCTCACCATGACTCACTCCAATACAGAGCAGTACCCACCCATCAGTGCATCCATGGAAATGCTCCTTCCTACCAAGGAACTCATTTCACCACAAAACTCCTCCACACGCAACCTCCGTTTCACAAACAAATATTTGCTTCACCCCTTCAGGATCAAGCTCCATACAATGGGGTATCGAGCTTTCTGTTCAGCCGCTCATCACCTGTGGAATTCCCTTCCAGACCAGCGGAAGGCTCCGCAGGCCACTAACTCTAAAGAAGGGCCTAAAAACCTCTTTTAAAAAAGGCTTTTCCTAAACTTGTGTTTTTATGTATGTCTTTTATGCCCCTACTGTAGCACTTTGGGATTGCTTTTAGCTATGAAAGGTGCTTTACAAATACATTATTATTATTTGTATATTGTTGTGATTGTATAGAGCCTAACATTTGTGTGGGGTATCTCTGGATAGACCTTCTCAAACTTTGAATTCAGTGTTGGCTGAGGTGTGGTGTTGCTGGATCTGAATAGCATTATCTTAGCTCAACTTCATTTCACCTCTAGGGTACAAAGGCTATTCCCAATTGGATGTCTTAATTGGTTATCTATACTGCCACTAGTGTTTAGGAGGGGTCTCATGCTGAGTAGGGCTAACTGGAGTTCATCTTCAACCAATCAAAGTCCAATGTTTGCACTCTTTCTGCCCCTGTTTGACAGCAGCTGAAAGCTCCACTTTGTTTACATCCAGTCATCTTTTTCTGTCGGCCGCCTGACTCTGAACAGGTCCTGTTCAGTGGGTTTATATGAACGTTTTCTAGGAAAATTGCCTTATATGCCACCCCTTGTAGCATTTAAGAGTGGAGGAGAGTGGCGCTGTGTGCTGTAAAAAAAAAATAAAGGTTCTCAAGTATGCAAAGAGACTTAACAAAGAAACGAAAATGAACAAAACAAGATGGAATTAAATGATTAAAGGATTTGTTAGGTTGGCAATACAAATAAGTAGTGTCATCTGCATTAGTACTTTTTATCCAATACAAACCAATAAAGGATTCTAGTTCAGCTTACAATTGAAAAACTATCATCAAAAATTCAATTATAGTATAAAGTTCAAATCTTTTGGGAGTTTTGAGTATTGAATGTTGTCTCCCATTGCCGCACGTACAGTGATTTGAGGAATAATAGAATTTTTTATAAATAAAAGTTAAAGAAACCCTAAATTTTATGTTATCTGAAGGTGATGTGTTGAGTAATCTCCATGTACTGGAAGTCGCTACTGTGAAACCACCATGGTCACTGTTAGAAAAAGTAGTGGGGAACCTTTTTTTCAGCCATACAAACCCTACTGCATCAAGCCCCCCTGCAAACAAAACACTAGTAATGTAGGCTAACATTTCCTTGCTAACAAAGCTTACTATTTTCTGTTCCATCATTTCTAACATTAACCTGTTGCAGGTCCAAAGTGCAGCATTTGGGTTACTTGAAATACACCCCAAAAGTGTGAACAGTCCTCGAGAATGTACATGTTCTCTTAAGCACATAAACCTTAAATCTCATTCTCAAGTGTACAATTCTTTGGTCAGGCTATTTCCAGAACCTTTTTAACAAATGATCCTTTTGCAAAGTGGTGGAGACAAAGTGCGCCATTTCCGAAAGTGGTGGTGTCCCCTGCGTCCTCAGTATAAATGAGGGTTAGTTCACTGTCACGCGGATAAGGAAGTCCGGACCCAAATGCAGTACAAAAGAGGTATTAAGAACTATAAGTGAGCTCTATCAAATCAAAGCTGTTACCAGTACACAATAAAGTAACCGGCATAGTAAGACAAAGGTAAAGTAGCAAACAAACCAAGGGACAAACAGGGATGAGACAAGGAATATTTCAGACACCAGAAAGTTTGGAAGCTAAATCATTACGGGAAGACAATGATGGCAGGAAACATTCATCGGGGTCAATGACAACGAACTGACAAAGAACACTTGGACAAACAGCCATATATAGAAACAGGACTAATTACATTGACAAGACACAGCTGGAGAGGTCATGTAAAGACACAAGGGCCATTACAAAGGCCAGAAGAAACATAGGAGGTAAAACAAGTCATAAAAGAAATTCACAACCGTCGTATAGCTCAGTGGGTAGAGCAGGTGGCCACCCCATATACTGGGGTTTGATCCCCATGCGGTGGACCCAGGTTCGAATCCGGCCTGAGTCCCTTTGCCGCGCGTCTTCCCCTATGTCTCCCCGTTTCTGAACTGCACTGTCACTGTATCAAAGGCACTGGTTGCCCAAAAAATCTAAAAAAAAGAAAGAAATTCACTTCCAAAATAAAACACACAACATTTACTTGTTTTTTTAAGCTTCTAATCTCATGTTTTGGTAGCTGTAGTACAAGTACAATCGTACGCTGAAAAAAAACATTTAGGGGATTGATAGAGTTACAAGTCAAACCAAAGGTTGGAGAAGTACTCAGATCTTGTACTTGAGTAAAAGTAGAAGTACTAGAGTGTGTAGGATGACTCTGTTACAAGTAAAAGTCATGCATTCAAAATGTTACTCAAGTAAAAGAACACAAGTATTTAAAATATACTTAAAGTACCAAAGGTAAAAGTACTTACTATGCAAACATTTCAGTATAATATATATTATATGTTAATATGTTTTGTATATATATATATATATATATATATATATATATATATATTGTAGTGGAGTAAAAGTACAAAGTAACATATAATAGAAATACTCAAGTACTTCATAATTGTACTTTACTACAGTACTTGAGTAAATGCACTTAGTTGCTCTGAAATACACTGTAAAAGGGTAAAATTCTGAGACGTTAAAAGCCATAAATCCCACTTCACCATAAAATCCACAAGAAAAAATTAATACAAGTTATAAAAAAGGACTGGCAGTCTTTTTTTTATCTCATCAATGATTCTATCAGCGATAGTGAAATTACCTTTGCCTACAATGATTTGATCTATCAATACACCATCTTGTTTTGTGTGCCATATTGTTGAAGCACTTTGAGCTGCACCTTATATATGAGAAGTGCAATACAAAAACCTTTAACCCTCGAAGAGGCTGTTGACTGATGGTTTGCGTCACTCTTTGATAGCAATATGGTGGAATTAAGACAGAAGATTAGTGCCTTCAGATCCTAAAATGAGCCTTTCCTGCAGTTATCCAGGGAATATCCCCCGGGCCATTTCTAACTTTGACCGTGTAGCATCCAAATATCTAGACAATATTGTGGGGCAGCTCTGAACCTCCACCTGCTGCTTAGATCTGCTTCTACCACATTTTAAACCGTTAAAACTGTTTTTTGTGCTTTTCGCTTGAATTCTTATAAAAAATCTACTGCCCTCTTCAGTTGAGTGTATGTCGTTCTGAAGAAATTCAATCTCAATGTGACAGTTATATACATTTTCATTCCTTAGCAAAATGAGGACCTGAGAGGCCCTCATGCTGAACACTTCTCAAAGAGTGTTAAAATGCTATTTAAAACAATGTGTGCGTTGAGTGTGTCTGTATCTCGTTTATTATGCCACTTGTATATTCTGCACTTTTATTAGTATATGTGATTGTTTTGTAAAGCACAATATGTTGCATGATATGAAACACAGTAAATGATGTTGAAATGAATATTATTGTATGTTGTTAGGATTTCAGTTTTATTTGGAAATGTATCTTGTTTTGTCACTTCCTGTCTTGTCTTGTTCACTTCCTGTCTTGTCTAGTTACTTCCTGTCTTTAGTTTCCCTCCTGTCTGATTGTCTGATCGTGCTCACCTGTTGCCCCTGTGTTTCACCTCCCCCTTCCCAGCTGTGTCTTGTCCTGTGATTACCCTGGTGTATTTAGTCCTGTCTTCCCTTCGTGATCCTTGTGGTGTCGTCGTCAATACATGGTCGTCATTCCTGTATGTACCAGTCCTGTGATCCCCAGTCTGTCCCGTCCGTCTGCCTCTCTTGACTCGGTTTGTTCATTTATTTGTTGCTTTTGTTCTCTGGCCTGCCCTTGCAATGTTCCTTGTTTTTTATGTACAGCTTTTAATAAAGCCCACTTTTGTTGGAACCCCGCCCTCACCTGTCCTGCTTTCACTGCTGCACTTGGGTCCTGTTACCAAACTCTGACAGAACCGTGTCATATGTAGTGTCATATTCCAGGAGAATCATCTCTGATGCAACCGAGGGTTTTTAAGCGTCGGACACTCACTCAGAAAACAGTAAATGTGACTCTGACTCATGTTGTAGTGACAACTAATAATTACAACAACAAAAAAACAGTGTTCATTGACTAACTGAATAGCACTCCTTGGCCTATGAATGACTGTTTTTATGCTTTGTTATCTCTAATGACCTAAGTCAGGCAGAGTTTAACCACTGTCTGACAACCATTCAGAGGTAAAATGAATCACGATAAGGAACACTTCCCTCTGAACTGAACAGATAAAGTGATATTCTATATTGATGCATGTCATGATCTTTTGTTAACACTTAGTTTCAAACAGTACAGAGCATAATCTACTGCTTGTCTTGTCATGCCACACGCACAACACCAGCTGCCACCATCCACCACAGCACCGCAGGGCAGATTCAGATCAACATTCATAACCAACAAACACAGACCCTACGCCATGGAGCATTTGGAATATTTTCCCATTACACTGCAAAAGCAGCCCCACTAGAAAGAAGCAAATATTCATAAAACAAATCACATTTTCTTGTATTAAGCTAAAAATCTGCCAATGTGATATGCCAATTTCGCTTGGTAAGAACTCTTAAAATTTGCATTAAAATCTAGCTGCTGAAAGATCGGACGAGTCTGTGGACTAGATAAATGTGCAATTTAACCTCTGTTATTTAAGAAAAACGCAGTGATAATGAATGTTTTTGTCTTATAGTTCGGCTGAGCTGCACCTTATATATGAAAAGTGCAATACAAAAACCTTTAACCCTCGAAGAGGCTGTTGACTGATGGTTTGCGTCACTCTTTGATAGCAATATGGTGGAATTAAGACAGAAGATTAGTGCCTTCAGATCCTAAAATGAGCCTGTCCTGCAGTTATCCAGGGAATATCCCCCGGGCCATTTCTAACTTTGACCGTGTAGCATCCAAATATCTAGACAATATTGTGGGGCAGCTCTGAACCTCCACCTGCTGCTTAGATCTGCTTCTACCACATTTTAAACCGTTAAAACTGTTTTTTGTGCTTTTTGCTTGAATTCTTATAAAAAATCTACTGCCCTCTTCAGTTGAGTGTATGTCGTTCTGAAGAAATTCAATCTCAATGTGACAGTTATATACATTTTCATTCCTTAGCAAAATGAGGACCTGAGAGGCCCTCATGCTGAACACTTCTCAAAGAGTGTTAAAATGCTATTTAAAACAATGTGTGCGTTGAGTGTGTCTGTATCTCGTTTATTATGCCACTTGTATATTCTGCACTTTTATTAGTATATGTGATTGTTTTGTAAAGCACAATATGTTGCATGATATGAAACACAGTAAATGATGTTGAAATGAATATTATTGTATGTTGTTAGGATTTCAGTTTTATTTGGAAATGTATCTTGTTTTGTCACTTCCTGTCTTGTCTTGTTCACTTCCTGTCTTGTCTAGTTACTTCCTGTCTTTAGTTTCCCTCCTGTCTGATTGTCTGATCGTGCTCACCTGTTGCCCCTGTGTTTCACCTCCCCCTTCCCAGCTGGGTCTTGTCCTGTGATTACCCTGGTGTATTTAGTCCTGTCTTCCCTTCGTGTTCCTTGTGGTGTCGTCGTCAATATATGGTCGTCATTCCTGTATGTACCAGTCCTGTGATCCCCAGTCTGTCCCGCCCGTCTGCCTCTCTTGACTCGGTTTGTTCATTTACTCGTCATTCCTGTATGTACCAGTTTTATTAGTATATGTGATTGTTTTGTAGCACACAATATGTATATGATAAGAAATACATATACACAGCAAATTATGTTGAAATGAACATTAATAGATGAAGTAGTGTCATATTCCAGGAGAATCATCTCTGATGCAATCAAGGTTTTTTAAGCATCTCACTCAGAAAACAGTAAATTTTACTCTGACTCACTTATAATGAGTGTTTTGGTCTTATGGTTGGGCTGATTTTAAGATTGTTTATCTTAACTTAAGATTAATAATTACCAAAATAGCTTATAATTTGCATAAAAAGCTACCAATAAAAGCTACATTTAGCAAAAAATGCTTCCAATGAGAATCGATTATTTCATTGGCATGCTATACAAGTGAATTTGTCAAAAATCAAGGCACCAGAAGCATTGTTATGTTTAGATTAAAAAAACAAGAAAAATGTATTTTGACAACATGACACACGTTTTTGTTATCACTCTTGTGACACATCTCTAAAGCAGAGATAGATAAGATAAGACAAGTACTTTTCAAAATGGACTTGTATAACCTAAAAAGATTATAGAGCTGATGTTTTTGTTGGAGTGTGTAGGCTATGCTAGTTAGGCTATCTCTCTGATAACAAACCCTGTGAACTGTTTTCATATCCCATGTTTCACTTGGTGTTTACAGGGATATTTGTTAGAGAAGTGACTGAGCCGAACAACAGAGCCCAGTGAAAAAGAAAGCTTTTGTTGTGAGGAAATTAAGGGCTACGGTTTTAGCATAGCTACATATAGCAGCTGTATGGAATGTCACTAAGATAAATGACTAAAGTATTGTATTTGAGTGCAAATTTGATGTACTTGTCCTTCATGTGAATAATTATTTTTATGCCACTTATATCTCTACTCCAATACAATGCAATGGTTAATATTTTGCTTTTTATTTCACTTTTATTTGACTTTATAAATTGAAGGTGTTAATCTTGCCCACGGAAACAGTGGGTTTGGATCGAACTCACAATCTTTCAATTGATAGATGACTGCACTCCCTCACAGCCACATAACAAATGGTAGTACAACTGGTTGAGGTGAAACCGGACTTGTTTAACGACAAGTTCAGACACGCATAAGTATGCCCTGCAGAGGTATGAAGAATGTTATCATATAATCAAAAAGCTATTAAACCTCACATTTGTGTGTCAATACTTGTTAAGTGTTCCATGATTAGGGTTTACATTTTACAGAATACAAAAAAGGTGGATAATCATATTCAGAATTATATATTGTATATTGAATTACTGGATTGTAATTGTTGATGCATTAATCTGTTCAACAGAGCTAGTACAGGTGGTGCTATAACAGAATTACTTTGTATACTGCTGCTGAACATCTTAACCTGTAATAAGATGTCAATGTTTATTTATTAGCCTATTTGATTTATATTGTTGTAAGCTAAGAATCTGAAGTAGAAACTAAAGCTGTCAGATAAATGTGGTGAAATAAAAAGTACAACTTTGGCTTTCAAATTGCAGTGGAGTAGAATGATAAAGGAGCATCAAATGTTTATGAATGTCAAAAAGTACAATAAGGCTACCTCAAAATAGTACTGTATCCATGGATTTATAAAGAGGCTGTATCCCACCACTGCATATCTTTCTTAGCTCGTGTTGGCCCTCTAGTGGCCGACGGATTAATATGATAAAAGGAGATAACAGATAAAATATGAAGTGGCAAACCTTTAAACGCGATTATAAATCATAGGTTTTGTTGATTAATAACTATCTGACAAAGGACTTACTTTCTCAAAACGCCTTTTATCTCCAAAAATAACAAGTCACAGCTTTTTGCTGGATGCAAAATTAGTTCAAGGAGGTAAAATACTGTTTATAGAGACATTTCCAACTAGCTTAAATAACCTATAGAAGCCAAAACGTGTGTTTATCATGTAATAACTTGTTTAAGAAGTGTGAGAAAATTGCTTATCAGGCTTGAACCAAAAACGGGAATTCTAGGCATTTGAGAGAAATTGAAACAGGAATACGATTTTCGACAAATCATTGACTCCTTTGTTTTCACTTCCGCCCCAGACGACGGTCTCTTGCACAGCGTGTGAACAGACTGTTCAACACCTCCATAACAGCAGGGTGCGGCGAGTCTGAGACATAGGTAAGGTGTTGGTATATATGTAGGGGCTTTAGGGCGAAGTATTATCAGGAAGGAATTATTTCTATTTTACCCTTATTTATGTCTGTTTGTCGTCTTTATCTACAGGGGGTTATAAACGCTGTTTGCGGGCATCTTTATTAAAGGTAGGCATATGTTATTACTACACAGGCATGGCAGCTTATTGATGGGTATCATTATCAGTGATAGGCAAGTTACTTCCAAAATGTAATACAGTACATATTACTTATTACTGTCTTTTTAAAGTAATAGTTACATGACATTAGTATACTGTCTCTGAAATGTAATGCGTTACAATGCTATTGCGTTACATTGAGTTACTTTCACCAAAAATAACCGGGAAAGTATGGCTTTAAATGCTAACATGTAGTTTACTGCAGCTCATTAATTAAAGCTATCTATAGCAGTATGCTGAAATTAAACTCATGCTCCGTTTAAGTGGGCTAAATAATATGTGATACCGGTCATGTGTCATTACGTCTCGGTGTGTTATTAATGACATGTTAGTGGAGCCTCTGCACGGCCCTGTGACCTGCTGTATATGAACGAGTCTCTATGGAAATGTTAGCTCACCTTATCATTGGTGTGTTAACGGGGATTTGGCTGACAAGCTTTCCAAAAGGCGGCGGTTCCACAGAGGCTGCAGATCTTCAACACTCTGCCACGAGTCTCTGAACTTCTCGGGGTTCAACCAGCAGAGCGAGAGAGAAAGTTACCTTCTCTGCTGTGGCCTGCACGCACTCGTGTGATTTTCTTTTCTTTTACGAGCCTGCAGCTCTGCATTGTGAGCCTGCAGCCCTCTTAACCAATACTAAACAGGCTTACTGAGTTACTATTCTACCCGCACAATTGTTCCTCTGGTGTCGGAACGTCTCGTGATGTTTGTGATTATGCTACTTTATACTTTTGCTCCACTGTATTTAACCCTCTACGGCATAGGTGTCAAATTCGCCAAATCAGGCCCGCAAACTAATTGTATGTGGCCCGCGAGAGTTTTCAAAGAATATAATACGTTTATTATACGGCTACACGCCGCTTTACAGAAATTCGTTGCCCATAAACTACATGTCCCACAATTCATCTCGTTTTGTGACGTACACTGAAGTAACTTCAGTCAGTGTCGAGTGATGCAGTGAGTGACAGAGCATAGTTACAGCCGCACAGCGACACCAAACACGGAGCAAAATCTGCTTCAGCAACCGAGACAAGAAACACCGGACCCAGAACCGACAGTCGGTTGCTTCCTCACAGAATGTGCCGCTCTGTCAGTCCGCTGTCGCTACGGCTCATTCAGAGACACACATTTAAAAAAAACTTGCATTACGGTTATTTCCACTTTTGTGATATGAGGTCTTGAGTTGCAGCTTATGAATTAGTTTTCTCTATATTCAGACGATGAATACTTGTAAATACGTGTGTAAAGTTTGTGAAGGCAGGAGGAAAACTCCCGCGATCACCGTCTCCTCTGTGTTCCTCCTCACCGCCCCTCCCCATCCCTGAAAACAATGAATGACAGGTGATACACACCAGGGTCTGGAACAGGGGTTTTCAAAGTCCTGGCTTTCAGACTATTCAAATATTGCAAAATTCAAATCATAAATACTTAAATAGTGCTTGATCTAAAAAAGTATAAAAATGAGGCTAATTAATGTCATAAATTCATGGGATTTATTTAACAGACAGAGAAATGTAAGTGTGCACCCACATACAATATTTCTGTGTGTACGTGCACCATATGTCAGTGCACAACTACGTGTTAATGCTACCAAACTCATCTGTTAAATAAATTGTACAATTGTTGTAATTGTTGCATATTTTCCCTTGCGATTATTTGCCTTAGACTAAAGCTTTCAGATGTAGCTATTACCAAAACCAATAATTATCCAATGCAGAGGCAATATTTATTATATATATATAATACATTTATATTGTCTTAAAGTTAAAGCCGGCCCTTTGAGTGCAACCATAATGCTAATGTGGCCCACGATGAAATTGAGTTTGACACCCCTGCTCTACGGCATGACTTTTTATTTTGGGAGAATATAACAGGAACACATTTTAAAATATAACAAATAACATTTCATATTAACCAACGTGTGTGTGTGTGTGTGTGTGTGTGTGTGTGTGTGTGTGTGTGTGTGTGTGTGTGTGTGTGTGTGTGTGTGTGTGTGTGTGTGTGTGTGTGTGTGTGTGTGTGTGTGTGTCTGTCTGTCTGTCTGTCTGTCTGTCTGTCTGTCTGTCTGTCTGTGTGTGTGTGTCTCTCAGAGGCACACATTTAAAAAAATAACATTTCATGAATACATTTCATATTAACCAACCCAAATCAGTGTGAGTCTGTGCGTGGCTAACATTCTCCCTCTGTGTGAAACCTCAGGAAGCAGTTGCTTGTGGATGTGAAGCGGAGGTGCACATCACATTTGTTGCAATTGGCTTTGGGTGTGCCTGTGCACCCTGATAGCTTGCGTCTCCCCTTCTTTTCATCCATTATTATCCAGTGGGCCGTGGCATCCAGGCGAACATCAGGGACTGGAATTGGAGTTGCTGGTCCTTTTCTTCTGTTGTCCTCATGCTCACCAGCAATTGTGAAACTGGGACGACCTCTCTTGCGTTCTGGACTCTTTCCACTCTTTTGCAGACCTTCAGCAATATATGATTTGAAGATATACAGCCTCATTTCTTCCATCGAGCTCATGCCTGCACCTTCACAATCTCTTCTGGAAAGCAGCCAGGCGGTCACAATGATCATGTCTATGAAATGATTCGGTACAGTGCAATCAGTGAGTCAAGCAGATCAACTCCACCCATATTCTTGTTGTATTCCTTTACAACAGCAGGGCGGGGGAATTTCATGATACGCTTTTACTTGAGATCCCATCTTTCAACTTCATTGACAGGGTGCACTCCAGCGTAATCACTCAGAAGGCTAACTGTGCGGGAATCATACCACTTCACAACATGCAGTGTGGTTTCTCCAACAATGGCCATCTTCTCTTCAAACGATCCACGTCCTTTTTTCTTGAGCTCAGCATCGCACTTTAAGTTGATGCCTGGTAATCTGTTGCAACGAACGGTACCAATCATGTCAATCCCCTGCTGAGCCAGTGTGAGCACAAGGGGGACACTTGTGAACCAGTTGTCGAAGAAGAGCTTGTAGTTCTCTTGCTTAGGTATAGGCTGAGCCAGGCGGAGGACAACATTGCCACTTGCTCCCACATCTGCTAGCTCAGGGGGGTGTACCGCTCTCGCTGTGTACATTTCAAAGTTGTGCGGGGCACCATCAGAGCTAGCCAAGACGAGTATTTTGTAACCCCATTTTTGGGGATTTGATGGCAGGTATTGCTTTAGTCTACTTCTCCCCTTCAATGGGACCATCTGCTCATCAACAGCCAGCTTCTCACGCATTGGAATCAACTTCAGTTTGGAGATTAGGTCAGTGACAAGCGGTCTGATCTTGCGTAATGGATCCTTTTCTCCCTCCTGTATGTTTTCATTGTTGCTGAAGTGAAGGTATTTTTTAGTGGCCTCCCATCTATTCAGGGTCATGGTGTCAGCTACTTGGGACACTCTGCAGGCTTTGTTCCAAAACATGCGGGTCCTTGGTAAACTAAACAGTGACATGTACACAACAGTTCCCAGGAACTGCTCTAACTCTTTTGTTGTGAGGTTGAGGGGCTTGTTTGGGTTATTTTGCATTGCATATAAATTTGACTGCTGAACAATGACTTCTAGAATGTCTTCAGAAAAAAACTGCCTGAAATACTGGAGGGGGACATGATTTCGTCACTTCTCAATACACCCTGCCGTTCTTGTTAAGGATTGTATGATTGATTGTGGACTGTTCTCCACCGAGGTATAGGCTTGGATTACCAACTTCGGCTACATCTGCATGTTCCTCTTCATTGACAGACTCAGTGTCATTTTCAATAGAGATGCAATCTCCTCATAGAACACAGAAAGCCCAAGTAGAAACACACATTTGAACGTGTTGCCTCATACAGTGTAGTACTCACCATAGTTATCTGACATCACTCTTTGATCTTTGAACACGACTGTCGGTCGTTAACTAAATCAACCCAAGTTAGCATCGGGAAGCGCACCAAAGTTTCAGTCACAGTCAAAATGTCTCTGAATTTTCTAGTTTACATTTTTCCTTCCGCTAATATGCTTGCCAAATAAACACACACACACACTAGTACTCTGCTTAATGATACTGAATGACCCCTAGCCTAACAATTTTCAAACCTGATTCAGGGATCCACTCTTCCTGACTATCTTGACCTCCACTGTCCTCACTGTCACTCCGTCCAAGCTCACTGTCCTCACTGTCAAACAGAATAGCCCTGACAGCCTGATTGTGTCCCTTCTGCCCATAAAAGGTTTTGGTGTCCATTTCCTGTAAATATCAGTTGATAGTAAAGTAAAAACATCGACTAGGTTTATCATTTTACAGCTGAGCACATTTGTACTCTTGAATGATATTGCCTGGGAAAAAGTGGTCTAATGCACAGTGTTCCCCTGAGGCAACGAACATCAAAACATAGTTTTAGCAAATTAATAAACACATAATAAGTCTTTAAACAATCAAATATACTTCTTTATGTATTCATGCACATGCATATGTTTTTTATTTGAAGTTGGATATATTTTTAATATGTTAAAAAGTGAAATGTATCTTACATATGTAGCTTTGCTTGCAGAAAGGACTGCTCCACCCCCAGACAAAATGCCACACCCATATCATTCCCTCATTTTATTGGACACAAACATGTCTGTTGACATTGTATAGGGCAACAGTATGCTATAGAGGGTTAAAAGGAAAATAATGTAATTTTATTCCACTAGATTATGTAACAGCTTTAGATACTTTTAGCAAACTATATTTCTTAAAGTTGAACTAGTTATTTTGTGACTTAAACAACTTTAAGTCACAAAAGAGTCAAATGATATTTTTTACAAAAGATCAATCTGACTTTGTTTGTTTACAACAGTTAAATGGCACAATATAATCCAGAAATGTATAAATATAGTTATATACACACGTGAATGCAATTTTTCTGCAAAATGATTACTTTTATACTTTAAGTACACATTTCTGATAATACTTTTTTACTTCAGTAAGATTTTGAGCACAGGACTTTTACTTGTAATGAAGTATTTTGACAATAATGTATTGGAACTTTTAGTCAATTAAAGCATCTGGATACTTGTTCCACCACTGTTTATATCTGCAAAGAAACTAAAGGTACTGTATAAATGTAGCGGAGTAAATGAACACTATTTACCTCTGAATTTTTGTGGAGCAGAAGTTCAAAGTAACATAAATTGGAAATACTCAAGTAAAGTACAATTACCTCAAAATTGTACTTCTGTACAGTACTTGGTTACTTAACGCCACTGCCTGTAGTCTAGCTCAGTGGTTCCTTACCATAGACAAGGCGTACGGGGACCCCTAGATGTACTTGAGGGGATTGCAGGGGGTACTCGATGGGTGGTCGCCCGCAGGCAGTCAACAAATGGGCGTTCTAAAAGTAGCAGGAGTTATCGCTTTATAAATAAATATCTGTATGAAATGTTTCTGATGATGATGATGATTAACTCTCCGTCTGTCAGCAGCATCTGCCGTCAGAAAAACAGGAACACGTCAGTCCGAGGCAAACACACAGACACTGAACACTAAAATTACGCAGTTCACATTTAACTGTTTGTTCCCATTTATGTTTGATATTTTCCTCCACTGTCACTGAATACATACTCTCTCATCTGCTCCGTGTTTTTTTGCCTTATTTTCTACTCAGAGAGTAGCAGGATGCATAGTTTACGGGTTAACATTTTTAAAAATCTTACGGCGTGATCCACCCCAGACCCCCCTATAGGGGTTGGGTTTACAGACATGTCACCTTTTACACAACATGTCAGTTTCCAGGTATGTGTGTAGGCATGGAGAACAGGCATGTGCAAGTCTCGCAAAAAAGAGGGAGATTATTGTCTTCCTCAATCATTTCCCCCAGGCCCACATAAAAGGGGCCTGAGCTGTGTACAAAAGGTGGCTTGCACTACAGTAAAAATAAATGTTCGTATATGTAGCCCAGTGATTCTTAAACTAGGGGTCGCGACCCCAAACGGGGTCGGCAAAAACTTCCGTGGGGTCGCAAAATTATTTGTTACTTCAGTCGGAAATTAGCTGTTATAACACCTGGTGAAACAACGAAAAATAAAATGTCAATACAATGAAAATCTGCCTTTTTCTCATTCCTACACGCTGTTAAGAGGGAGAGAGAGAGAGAAAAAAAAAAGTTGCCCAGCTTTAAATGGCGTTTCGAATCGTTTATTGGTCCTATGATAGAAACAATGTAACAATCTGCGCCCACTGTTCAAACTCAATTTCTTCCCGGTTTTTTTACAATACGTCATAGTTAACTCGCCACGTTACTAGCCACGTTTGTGATACTAGCCACTTTTTTAGCCACTAGCCTAGTTATAACTTTCATCAAAAATGGACAGGTGGCTGCTAAAAAACAATGATTTGAGCTCAGAAGTGCCATCTACCTCCAGTTGTGCACCTACTCCTCCGCGATCCTCAGATGGGACAAGTTTGGCCGGTGGTGAGAATAAAAAAGACCCACCAACGAGGCGTCGCCGATACCTGAAAGAATTTCTTAAATATGGATTCACGTGCCAGGTAAAACATGAGCTCGACCACCCACAGTGTGTTATTTGCGGCGATGTTCTGGCACATGAAAGTTTAAAGCCCACAAAAATGAGACGACATCTCGAAAGCCGACATCCAGATGATGCTCAGAAACCCATGACATTTTTTTTACGAAAAGAAGCTGCGCTGCATGGGCAAAAGACCGTTGTGCATAGCCAAGCTACTGTGCCCACCAAAGCCTTGGCAGCGTCATACAAAGTGGCCCACCTTGTAGCCAAAGCACAAAAGCCACACACAATTGCTGAAAGCCTCATCCTTCCTGCAGCAATTGCGATGACCACAGCAATGCATGGTGAAAAGATCGCAAGTGTGCTTAAACAGATTCCCCTCTCCAATGATACCATGTCCAAACGCATTAACGACATCGCTAATGATATGAAATGCCAGCTCATCGAGAGAGTGAAAAACAGCCGGTTTTCTTTGCAGTTAGACGAGTCTACTGACTTGACTAATGTAGCCCATTTAATGGTTTTCATTCGCTACAGTCATGACGGGAAACTGCATGAGGACATGCTGTGCTGCTCTCCGATGGAAGGAAGATGTACTGGTGGAGACATTTTTAACTGTCTTAATGGTTGGATGGAGGAGACAGGCCTGGATTGGGATAAATGCATAAGCATATGCACTGACGGTGCCGGGGCTATGATGGGAAAACACAAAGGGCTGAAAGCCAAGGTCCTTAGCGTTGCACCACATGTCAAGTTCACACACTGCATTATCCATAGGGAGGCCCTGGCATCCAAGACACTTGAACCCGAGCTTAACAATGTTCTTCAAACAGCAATCCAAATAGTGAATTCGATCAAATCGCGCCCTTTAAATTCACGACTCTTCGCCCTTCTCTGCCAGGAAATGGGGTCTGCACATGAATCCCTTCTTTTTCATTCAGAGGTAAGGTGGCTTTCACGGGGCAAAGTTCTTACACGCCTGTTCGAGTTGCGAAGCGAGGTGCGCACCTTCCTCTCAGACGTGCATTCCCCTCTTGCAGACCATCTCACTGACTCGAGATGGTTATCACGTCTTGCATACCTGGCGTGCATATTTGACAAATTAAATAGTCTCAACCTGTCACTACAAGGCCCCAGCACAAACATCCTGACCCTCTCAGACAAAGTGAATGCTTTCACAAAAAAATTGCAGCGTTGGGCAGCCCGTGCAGAGAGTGGGGACTTTGAAATGTTCTCGGAGCTGCACGACTTTTTGGAGAGTGACATGAATGCCAATTCATTGAAAGAGTCAATAACCTGTCATCTTCGTAGTCTCCTCGACAAATTCAATAAGTATTTCCTCACGGAGAATGTAGAGCCTTTTGACTGGGTACGACAACCATTCACCAACTGCTCCTCAAACAACCTGCCATCTGAGCTCGAGGATGCGCTGATTGAGCTGTCCAGCGACCGCACATTGCAGGCGTCGTTTGCCTCAAAAACTCTAGATGAATTCTGGCTGTCAGTTGTGCAGGAATACCCCGGGTTGTCCAAGGCTGCCATGGACATCCTCACGCCGTTTGGATCAACCTATCTGTGCGAAAAGACATTTTCGTCCCTGGCCTACATAAAGAACAAATACAGATGTCGTCTCAACAGCATGGAGGAGAATCTTCGTGTTGCTGTGAGCAGCATCGATCCCCGAATTGACCTGCTATGCTCGCGGAAGCAGGCCCATCCTTCTCATTGACATGGCGTCCGTATAAGAGGAAGTGAGATCGTTCCAATCATACACACTCTCTGTTGACTCTTGACTCCCGTTTGATTTGGACATTTGTTTCATTGCTTTGTTTGTTCCAGTTCTTGTTTGCGTTAATAAATTGTTGCCGCCCAGGCCTTTTCTTACACATTGCCTATTTGTTTTTGCTTGATTGACAGTCGTTACCATGGGTTTGCAATGCATAACGTTGTCCTGGCAACGCGATTTACAGCCCGCCCCCAAACAACCAAACTGCAGATGGCATTGCTGTTTCTTTCAAAATGTATGACTATCACTCAAATCATTGGAGACGCAAACTCGTAAATTAATTCACACAAAATCGTTCCTTTTCCATAAAATAATCGTCATACATTGTTAATTTGTTTGGATTGGAACAAAAAATCGGTTGCTACGGAAACGTGACGTCACACTTACACACTTTTGGGAAAGTGGGGTCACCAAACCTCTCCAGTTTTTTTTGTGGGGTCGTCAGACAAAAAGTTTAAGAACCACTGATGTAGCCTATCAAATGCATAATATTCATTATTTAAAAGAAACTGCAAATTTAAATTCTTCAGAAAGACTATATCAAACAAGGAGCCCTCCATGGTCCTCATTATCCTTTGAGTAGCTCTCAGTCTCGAAAAGGTTGGTGACCCCTGCTATAGTGTATATTGTAATCAGCTGGGTGGACGCACTACAGCTTTATTATAGAAATACACAATGAATGATTTGTTGATTATATACTCTATTAACCTTCCTAATTCAAATCGTTGAAGTTACTACAACATTTGCTTAAGAATGGAATGGAGTCAAAGTATAAAGTAGGAAATAGAATTACACAAGTTAACTACCATCACATTAAAATACATACTGAAGGAAAGTACTAAAGTATATATACTTAGTTACTGTCCATAATTAGTCATTGATACATTTAGTGATTAACTAAACTAAGCTAAAGCAGCATTTTAGTGAAATTCCTAATTGTGAACGCAGCATCAAAAATGTATCTGATGAGATCAAATAGTTTGAATACGGTTACTGATATTGGAATAGTAGGATGGAATATTGTATTTGGGGATGGGAATGGGCCAAAGGGATTTCAAAATGGGAGATGTCACGTGTCCCTCTGTACCGATTCCTCTGAACGAGATTCCTTATATTAGGTTAATTTTTTTGTGTCCACGCATCAAAGTGCTTAGCCTGTATAGGTCTAAAGTAAACCAACCATTTTTTGGACAACAAACAAGGAAAAGAAAGCTGCTAATTTCAGAGTTCAACTAAGGGAATTCAAAAAAAGCAGTGAATTTGTTCTAAAGAATTGGGTCGAAACAACTTTTTGAGAAGTTGTTTGAATAAATGTGTCAGCTATCTTATTTATCGTGTACTTACATCTTAAACCACCACGTGTAGAACAAAAAAATATATAAAGACGTTTTTCCTTTTACCAGGTCTACCTGATGGCGTCCTGTGGAGACTCTTGTGTTTCATTTATGGGGACCTGTGATAATGCCTTCTACTTTCAAGGTAAATGTGATTTCATTCTTCCTCAGTAGCTACTTTTAAATGGTTTGAAATATTTGTTTTTTTTCATAATATTTTTTGATATAATTGTTATTGTTTTTATGTTTCTAATTAAATCCTGAAATCTTATCTGTATCTGTTCTCTTTTTCCTTTACAAAAAACATGACGGAACGAGCTGAGAAAATTCTTGTGTAGTTAATTTTTTTTACAGTCCTAAACATTTGTGCTTTTCTTCTCCACATTGCATTCATTTAGAACTGTATGATGTTGCTGATGTTATGACATGTTTTTTCTCTCAAAGAGATTTGTAGAGATTTGGACGAAGATAGCTTCAAAATGTCATCGCAGAAACCCAAAATATACTGGGTCCAAAGCAAGGACAACAAATTCCTGTTGATTAAGCCTGGATGTCAGTTTGAAGTGAACAACTTAAACAACGATCAGCTACAGCATTCAGGTAGGGTGCAGCCAAACACGGCAACATATTGTACTTTATTCCAACCTTTTATAAACGGGGAACCATTTTCATTTACAATAGCGAAAATATCACGATAGCATCTATTTGGACACTTATAGCATTTGGAAACAAGTATCTTCAAATCAAACTAAAAATGAACTTTCTTATAAGACGCTTCATGGTGGTGAATATTGTTGGATCCTACTGGCTAACAGGATGCAAGGAAATACAGTGCTCAAATTAAATATTAGTAACATTCCTGCTGTCAGCCATAAAAGATGATTCAGACATACAGCTCCAGAAAAAATGAAGAGTCCACTTCAGCATTATCAGTATGTCTTTTAGTCAAATTGTTTTTTTATTGTATTCTATAAACTATTCCAACATTTGGATTGGCCTCTTATTTTTTTCTGGAGCTGTATGCCAGGTGTCTAACATTATTTCAAAAACTCCAAATATGAAACGCGATGTGTGCAGGAGAAGCTTTACTCACACAATACAGTGTCAATACAAGATTGAATGTGTAAAACACAATCTGTTTACAGTCTACACTTATATTTATATTGTAAAGAGTGGTGCAGGAATGAGTCCGAAGAACTAGAAATGAGTTAGCATCTTACCACTTCTGGTTCCCTTGTCTTGAAGTCAAAGTTGTTTGAATGTTGTTTGTCCTTCGAAGCCTGAAATAAGATCGTGGTTAACACAAGCCTAAGTCAAATGCACATTTTGTTCCACAACATAAAATACGTCAGTAATTATCCCAAACAAGAATGTCCGAAGATTCTGTGTGTCGAAAGGTGACTAAATGAGACCGTCTTTAGCCAAGTGACGGTGACCTAAAGTGATCCAACTGTTTATACTTCTGCCGATTGCAATTACGGTTAAAAAAATCACAAAGTGATGTTTATATGTGAAGATAATCCTGCTGAACAAAACGTGTAAGTATCATAAATGTGCGTTAGCCACAGATCTTATTTCCTGCAACATAAAATCCATGTCTGTCTGGTCTGTTTTATTCCACTATACAGTGTTTGATTTGACTTTTTATTTTGATATTACTTTACTCGATATAACATGTATATAGTTGGATTATTTATGCATTTTACTTGCACCATTTAATTTTATGTCTTAATTATATTGTATGCAGCATAGTTGAAGGAGCCTGGAACATGAATCTTAATCAGCCACTAGGAAAAGAGACACTGTACACCTGTTAAACAGGTACAGTGTACAGTGTCCTTTAGGATTTACTCATCTTCTGCTTTTCTAGAGACTCAAAGACACTTTACAGAGTAAAAACTCATAAAAACACAGTTAAAACAACATACTTAAAAATAGAAGACAACATTAATAACAGATTATTAGCAGTGAGTCCGGTTTTCGGTGCTAAGAGCCGGCCCCGCTGCAGTGGAAACAGGCTCTAGCCCGGAACCGGCCCTGGAACCGGTTTAGTGGAAATCCATCATTCACTTGTGTGCTGCTGTTTCCTCTTGCTTGCTGTTTTTACATTGTAGACTGCAAATTTGGAATCCAGCCTTACCTTGAGAAAGGTCAAGGCAGAGATGGGATTCCAGCCATGCTGTATGCCGTCGTTGGCAACAAGAAAGTGGTGGTATGCTGCAATCAGGATTTTCACATTCATCCTGAAGTAAGAGTGAGTATTCACAAATAATTGACAGTTATTTACAACGTATGGTGTATGGCCGCTCTCTTCCTTGACTGTGTGGGGAAGGTTGTGGCGCAGTGGGATAGTGCGCTGATCTTCGAGTCAGGGGAGAGCAGGGTTGAGGTGGAATTGTCCAAAAATTAGCTCCTATCGTCTTTTCCTATTGTCTATTCCTTGACCTCTGTGTGTAACTTCACGGGTTAAGGAATAGTGGTTAGGACAATTCAAAAGGACTTTGGAAAAGAGGCTGCGGTGCTTTGAGAATCCGACTGCACTTACACTATCCCACGTATTTATGATGCGCCAACGGACGTTATTAATGTGCGTCTGCTGTGGGGAACTACAGATTTCTGTACATCGGACTGCTGTCAGACTCAGAGACTTTGCACCGTGCGCTCTCATGCAGTTGTTTTATGCTTTATGAACGTGGAGAACAGTGAAACATATATTCTTCATGCCCAGGGTTGGAATTGAAATAAAAAAGTAAAGTGAAACTTAAGCCTGTCACCCTGGATCCACACGTATTAATACAAATGAATCCAAATATGATTGTATGAAAATATTTAAAAATACAAATTAATTTATAATAACCTTAGGCCTTAACCTATCAGTGTGCATATCAACATTAAAACTTGTTTTAAAAAGTTTAAGAAACCCCACACTGCTCAGTAAACACTGCAAAATGTTGACTTTGTTTGATTATTTCAGTAAAAAAGCAATGTTCATATTTCGCCTTTAGATCAATATAGTGTTGAACGTTCAAAACAAAGCACTTTGGAAGATCACAGTAAGTTTAAATTGCTTAATAAGTACCGTAACTTTTCATGATAAACACTTCATAGCTCCTATCCTATCATCTAGAGAATTCAAACAGCTCTTATCATGGCTCCATTAGGAACCTTCCTAAGCTAAACTGGCAATTCGACCACAACCCAGGTTCCAGTCCCACTGCAGTCATCATGTCGTTGTGTCCCTGGGAAAGATACTTCACCCCAAATTGCTCATGTGGGGATTGTCCACAGTATGAAATGTATGTAAGTCGCTTCGGATAAAAACGTCTAACAACACTGCTTTCATTTGTTGTTTACAGTGGTGGAAAAAGTACTAACTCCAGATCTGTTATAAGTAAAAGTCCAGCATTCAAAATCAAACTTAAGAAGTAACAGAAATAAAATGGCCGCTGCATTAACGTGTTTTTCGCAGCTGGTAAAGCTGGGGTTCATTTGAATTACTTTGTAAAATGCAACTAGATCTTTAACCTATAATTATATTTTATTTGATATTAGAAGTATAAAGCAGTGAATTATTATACTCAGATAAAGTAAAGAGAACTGAGTAACGGATTAATACATACAAACTGAGGCAACTGATTACTTAAATGATACCAAGTTGGGTGGAGGTTTGAACCAGTGATCGAGTCAAACCTCCACCCAACTTGGTATCATTAAAAGTATGCAGAGCTAGCTATTAGCAGTTTAGTATGCAATGTTCCCATGGATGTGCAGAGACTTTTTCTATGATTTCTAAACGTTTCTGCAGAAGAAAATAACACACATCCTCCAGAAAGGTAAATGAGCAATTAGTTATGTTATTTTTATAAAACCACACAATGGTTGGGGAAATATTTACCTAGGCCCATAACTTTGACCAGGTTTATCAGTTTCCCTCGCTGAGCACAGGCCTGCGACCTTGGGCTGCTCTCACTGATATGTCAGCTTACCTGTTGGCGTCAGCTGATAGATGGGTTATAGTGCTTTTTTTGTTATGTCTTGTCCTGCAGAATATTGATCATTCTCTCAGAACCAGCTAAATACAGGGGACTGGGGGGGCGAAATCTTATGAATTGGTTTGGGCGAGCGCTTTGTCATGTTTGTTGTCCAAAGCTGACGTTAAATTGACCAAACTACTTTCTACAGATTGATATCACTGCACCTAGTCCCTTGATTCTCCATAGCAACGGTCTGTTTTTCTTGCACGAGAAAAGTTGTGATGAATCGAAATAAATTAGGGCCATGTTTAACAACAGTCAAACTACATTAATACATTTGTTTTCAATCTCTCTCACAACTCATGCAGTAGAATCCATGTGTCATTTATCCAGCTGTATGCTAATTTCACCATAAACACATTTTCACAAAACGTTAGTATTTAAAATATTTGAGCATAAGCAGTCAAAAGGCTGAACTGTAGTGTTTCAAATGGTAAGGCAACCATTACCGTCAAGAACTACGGGGAACACTGGGAGAGTAATTGATACTCCTTCAGCTTCTATCAGCTCTATTCAACTGACTGAATGCATTACTAAATCAGGTATCTTTTTCCATAGGTGGATCTTCCACGTGATATTCATGATGATGCCTGCAGCGCATTGTTCTACATGAAAAAAATCCAAGGATCTGGCAAGTACCAGTTTGAGTCCGCCATGTGCCATAATAAATACCTGGGATTTGAGCCTGACAGAAACAACTCCACTCTGCAGAAACTGGTCCTGAAGAATGTATCAGAAGGGGAAGTGGATGTTAATTGTATCTTGAATTTGTCTCAAAAATGAACTCAACACCAGGAAAAAAAATCCACCCTGCTCGTCTCATTAAGGAGAAAGGGCTCTGTGGACCGTTTGGCTAAGTTAGGAGCACTGCATCACATGACTGTATCCCATCAGTGAAATGCAATAAACTCAATAAAAATAACTCAGTGGTGTACCTTGATACGACTAGCTTTTTTACTGTATTCATTTCTACCCGGGTATTCAAAATGGAATGCATTGTAATTAATGTTTGTAAATATGATAACAATTTCAAATGAAGTATTTGATTTTGTTATTTATTACATAAGAATGGTTTATAATACAGCTCTGGAAAAAATGTAAGAGAACACTGCAGCATTATCAGTTTTTCTGGTTTTAATATTCATAGGCATGCAGGGTTTTGTCTAAAACAGGTTACAGGGCGCTGCGCCCTCGTACCGAAGTGCCGATTTTCCAACATAAAAAGTGATGCCAGAAAGCAACATCTCTGCATGTCAAAAACTGTAAAATTACTCCAGAAATAGGAAAATTGTGTTGAATAGACATCACACAGAAACAGCTTTGTTTCCTACATCCTAGGCTCCATTTTGAATACGGGCGTAATGTGTTCGCGAGAACTGATACATCTTACATACAAGATCAGCGCCACAGTATTACCCTCATACTATTTTAGGCCAACTCAGTGGACATTTTTAAACGACAGTTAAAGACACATCTTTTTAGATTAGCTTTTTATTATCGACGCCCTCCTTTAAAAGGTCTTTTAGTCTTTATTATTTACCTACTATTATATTGTTTTATTCATTTTATTGGTCTTAAAGGATTTTAACTTTTTTATTTAACAGCTTAAAGCAACATTTCCTTTAAAGTTGGTCTTTTAAGAATTTATTATAATTATGAAGGTGTTATTACTATCATCTGTTTACATTTTATTGTACGTTTGCTTTTATTGTAGGGTTTTATATCTTTGCATTGATTCACTCTTTTTTTTCAAGAGGAATCTTTTTTTATTTTTTTACCATACCTTTTACTTCGAAGTTTCTCTTAACCTGTTCAAATGTTATATTTTGTTTCTATGCTGCATAATAAAACATTTAAAAAATACATTGTATTTCTATAGCACACTTTAAAATCAACGTTGTTTCAAGGTGCTTCAAAGTGGTAATTTTTTCCGCCGCTGTTTGATTCCATACCTTTTGTACTCCTTTAGGGTCATTGTGTGTATTGTTATGTCATAAACTGTCAAAATAGGAAAACATCTGTAAAGCCAACTTTATTTTGCTGAGGCAGGAACAGTGCATTTTTCTTGCATCGCATTTTGTGCGTATAATCTGAAAAGTTGAGCAAAAATTGAACAGATATTACAAATGGACAATTCTTGGAAGAATCAAACAGACCGACACAGAACATGTAAGCTCTCAGAAACATTTACTGTGTGAGCATTGAGACAAGAGGTTGGAGTTAAAACCAGTTTTAAAGCCGGCAACACTTATACAAGCAGAACAAGAAAATGATTGCTGGAATAAATAGCTGCATGCAAGGAGGTTGGATTAGTCAGACATATTGAATCTTATACAGGTCCATTGATGAAGGAACACTGACATTTGTCTTTCATTTTTGAGCAGAAATAAATAAACAAAACTGCCAACAATATTTTTATATGAAACATTTTGAAGTTCGACATGTTTTTATTTTGTCGTTTGCTCACTTACATTGGAGGGGGTTTGTAATCCATAAAGTACGACTCAACAAATGACCTTACAGACGCGGTGATGCTACGTTCTTTTCAGAAACCATGTGAACTAGTTCTGTACGCTGGCAGAACATTAAAGCCACTGTACTGGTGATAACATATGTAGGATCGGCTTCATTTTAGGATGAATAATGAACCTTCAATAGAACCTCCAATTAGCCAAAGCTAACTGCCCTCAACAAAAACTGACAGGTAGAAATTTGAAAACAGCGTTCAGTCATCAGCATACAGTGAAACTTGAGTACTCCAGGTGAGGGAAAGGCTAAGAATGTGGCAACAAAAGAAAAAGATCTCAGGATCTCGTGAATCATTTGAGCAGGGGGGGTTAGTGTGGAGGGCGAGAGGATCCGCCCTGCTATCCCTGATGAGTTTATCAGCAAAACAGAAGTATGTACACGTTGTGAATGAAACAAAATACATTTAAGAAGTGAGCCACATACAAAACCCGAACAAAACAGCACTTTTGTGTAAGACTTAATTGAAGTCGTAGCTGTTTATGAATGTACCCAGTAAACACAACGATTACATGCGAGGAAACCGGTATTTCCCATTTGTATAGTTGGACATCTTGTTGCTTAGGATCAAAATCTACAGGGGAACGCTGCTAGAATTAATTCGACATTGAACATAAAAATGGATGCCAGTTGTTGACACAGAGACCAAGCCTGAATTGATCGACATCAATTACAATAACACCCTTGTGAATCACTGTTATATTGTCAACATGATATATTTATAAGAATTTACATAGAACACCTTGAATTTTTTTTACAATCAGCCAGGACAAGATTACTCCGATCCCGGTGTCTCGGTCCTCCAAGCTTCCCAGTCCACAGTTAATTCATTTGCTCCAGAGCAGGGCGATTGCTTTGCAGAGGCCCACGTCGTTGTAGTTGAAGTAGCAGAGACCGGCGAAGGTGACCGTAGAGAGGAGGAAGAGGCCGGCGTTGGCCATCTTGATCTTTGCGTCCCCATGAACGTAGTCTGTCAACACCTGCCCGATACCCCTACCAAACAAAAACATGCAAACAAACGTTTGACCGTCAGTTTTTCTTAGTAGGCCACGCACATTTTTTAACGTTAGCATTTTAGCGCTTGCTGGCTCCCTTGTCCGTCAGCCAATGGATTTATAAATGAGTTAGTGGATACATAACAAAATACGTTCCTGGCTGATGCAAGCCTACACAATTTTGCTTTTTCACAATTTTTCTCCTCACTGGTGAACGTCTTATGCGCCTTAAAGTAGGTTGCTAATAAGTTGCTAAATAAGACCGCTTAACATCAACACGGCCAACATGATTCCGCCTTTAGCTTAGTGGTGGTAAAGTGAAGTCAGGTGTTTGCGATGTAGTTCTTTAATAGCTAATTATGTTAGCCAATTTCTTGTGGGATTGCCATTTGCTTCAATTATAAAAGCACTGTTAATATGTGGAGATTGTCCTGGACAAAACGTACCATCGTTTGTAATATTGCAAAATCCAATCGAAAAATTGCGCTGGTTTTTTGTCGAAGGAGGCCTGGCGATGCCAACTACAGGGACGGAATATAAAAGTATGTCACCACTGCACCACTCTATACCAGAGGTGTAAACTCAAGGCAATACAATAGCTGATTTAATACACTTTGTTGTTGCTGTTAGGAACCGATTACTGTGCTCAGTTCAGAGTACATTTATGCCGTTTTTCCACCAACCCGGAGCCGGAGCTGGAGCCGATAAAGATCTGGTTTTACGTGTTTCCACCGCAGCGGCGCCGGCTTTAAGCCCCGAAAAACCGGATCTTTATGGCCCCACTCGGCTGCCTGGCAAGATCTAATACGAACCAATACGTCACGCTCACTTCGGAGGTGGGGAGATTAACCTGAGCAATAACAGTTCATGGCGAGTACAAGTTGTAACAGCAGTATTGTTGAGCAAAGTGACTACAACGCGACCACACACTTATAAACACACACTTTATCAAGTCAGGCAACACTAAACAGGCTCAGTGTGATGCTGTTTATTTTTACCGTACTTTAATCACCATCCGTTCTCTGTTATTGACCATTGGGAAGAGCAGGCCGATGTTCTCCAGTTGTTTTGTATTATTGCAGCTATCGGATGGAATCAATACATGGGCTACAAAGGCTGCCATCAGAAGTAAAATCATAAGGAAAACTACGCTGGAAAAATACGCCTGTAGAAAACGGCTTATGCCACAATAGGAAAGCAGAGTAGTCAAGATAGTCAGAGTAGCCTCGCTTGCTATAACATCACCTGTCTAAAGCCAGAGACACTTTCATAACAGCGTTGTGATGCCAAACAGCATCAATTCAGACTGAAACACATTCACTTATGGGGGAGGAGGAGTATGCATCAGCTTCTCGTGTGACAGTCAGACAGTGAATATTAATCAGTCATAAGGGGGCACGTAAACGCAAACGATGACGCAATGACGCAGCTCCACTTCAGCTCCACTCTGAGAGGTGGAAACACAAAAGCACCAGGAAAGCAAAAGATCGGATCTTGAACCAGATCCAGTTTGGTGGAAAAGGGGGAATAGAGTAAATTGATATAAGCTGCAGATTGTAAAATGAGGTGTCTTAACAGCATTATCTTCAGATTCCAACAGACAATGGTCCAAGTAGCAGAGCATGGTAATTAAATGTTTTGGGCCCAATGCACCTTGCGATTTATAGTTGATGTTTTATGTATAAAGGCTTTTCCTGTAAAAGATTGTATTTAAAAAACAAAACATGGATTTTCTATGAGAGCTTGGATGATAAATTGGCCAGGCCTCTACCTCCTAAGATTAAATCCCCTAATATCTAAATAAAGGCTTTCAGTTCTCACATTCCTTAGTGCTATACAATCCTGCTGGGCAGACTAATATTCCCAGTACTAGTCAAAATAAGAGGAACCTTTCCTACCTTCCCATGCTTCGTCCCAGGCCTTCTACAATGCCAATCGCAGCATCAGTCTAACTAGTTTTGGACACAAAAGACTTGGCTGGACCCTTCGAGGTACGTGTCGCTTGAGAAGACTTATCACTACTCATGACTGGGATTTACGGCCTACACCTGGCAGGCTGCTAAGTCTGCGCTCAAACTGACGGAAGAACACATCGCTGCGACGCTAAGCTAAAGCCACCCTCTCAAGTCTGCAAACAAAGCCACGACTAATCGGGGCTGAATTAATAGCTGCTGACAGCTGAGGCGAGATGGCACCAAAGCCCCATGGCATAACGTTTGCATTTTGTCCTGTGAGGGTCAGTGAGCAAGCTAATTCTATGACCTGGGTAGAGACGTTAGGGAAATAAGTTTGTGGAGGGTTCAAAGAACTTTCATTCAAAATCCCCACCCACTCTAATCCAGTGATTCTTAAACTAGGGGTCGCGACCCCAAACGGGGTCGGCAAAAACTTCCGTGGGGTCGCAAAATTATTTGTTACTTCAGTCGGAAATTAGCTGTTATAACACCTGGTGAAACAACGAAAAATAAAATGTCAATACAATGAAAATCTGCCTTTTTCTCATTCCTACACGCTGTTAAGAGGGAGAGAGAGAGAGAAAAAAAAAAGTTGCCCAGCTTTAAATGGCGTTTCGAATCGTTTATTGGTCCTATGATAGAAACAATGTAACAATCTGCGCCCACTGTTCAAACTCAATTTCTTCCCGGTTTTTTTACAATACGTCATAGTTAACTCGCCACGTTACTAGCCACGTTTGTGATACTAGCCACTTTTTTAGCCACTAGCCTAGTTATAACTTTCATCAAAAATGGACAGGTGGCTGCTAAAAAACAATGATTTGAGCTCAGAAGTGCCATCTACCTCCAGTTGTGCACCTACTCCTCCGCGATCCTCAGATGGGACAAGTTTGGCCGGTGGTGAGAATAAAAAAGACCCACCAACGAGGCGTCGCCGATACCTGAAAGAATTTCTTAAATATGGATTCACGTGCCAGGTAAAACATGAGCTCGACCACCCACAGTGTGTTATTTGCGGCGATGTTCTGGCACATGAAAGTTTAAAGCCCACAAAAATGAGACGACATCTCGAAAGCCGACATCCAGATGATGCTCAGAAACCCATGACATTTTTTTTACGAAAAGAAGCTGCGCTGCATGGGCAAAAGACCGTTGTGCATAGCCAAGCTACTGTGCCCACCAAAGCCTTGGCAGCGTCATACAAAGTGGCCCACCTTGTAGCCAAAGCACAAAAGCCACACACAATTGCTGAAAGCCTCATCCTTCCTGCAGCAATTGCGATGACCACAGCAATGCATGGTGAAAAGATCGCAAGTGTGCTTAAACAGATTCCCCTCTCCAATGATACCATGTCCAAACGCATTAACGACATCGCTAATGATATGAAATGCCAGCTCATCGAGAGAGTGAAAAACAGCCGGTTTTCTTTGCAGTTAGACGAGTCTACTGACTTGACTAATGTAGCCCATTTAATGGTTTTCATTCGCTACAGTCATGACGGGAAACTGCATGAGGACATGCTGTGCTGCTCTCCGATGGAAGGAAGATGTACTGGTGGAGACATTTTTAACTGTCTTAATGGTTGGATGGAGGAGACAGGCCTGGATTGGGATAAATGCATAAGCATATGCACTGACGGTGCCGGGGCTATGATGGGAAAACACAAAGGGCTGAAAGCCAAGGTCCTTAGCGTTGCACCACATGTCAAGTTCACACACTGCATTATCCATAGGGAGGCCCTGGCATCCAAGACACTTGAACCCGAGCTTAACAATGTTCTTCAAACAGCAATCCAAATAGTGAATTCGATCAAATCGCGCCCTTTAAATTCACGACTCTTCGCCCTTCTCTGCCAGGAAATGGGGTCTGCACATGAATCCCTTCTTTTTCATTCAGAGGTAAGGTGGCTTTCACGGGGCAAAGTTCTTACACGCCTGTTCGAGTTGCGAAGCGAGGTGCGCACCTTCCTCTCAGACGTGCATTCCCCTCTTGCAGACCATCTCACTGACTCGAGATGGTTATCACGTCTTGCATACCTGGCGTGCATATTTGACAAATTAAATAGTCTCAACCTGTCACTACAAGGCCCCAGCACAAACATCCTGACCCTCTCAGACAAAGTGAATGCTTTCACAAAAAATTGCAGCGTTGGGCAGCCCGTGCAGAGAGTGGGGACTTTGAAATGTTCTCGGAGCTGCACGACTTTTTGGAGAGTGACATGAATGCCAATTCATTGAAAGAGTCAATAACCTGTCATCTTCGTAGTCTCCTCGACAAATTCAATAAGTATTTCCTCACGGAGAATGTAGAGCCTTTTGACTGGGTACGACAACCATTCACCAACTGCTCCTCAAACAACCTGCCATCTGAGCTCGAGGATGCGCTGATTGAGCTGTCCAGCGACCGCACATTGCAGGCGTCGTTTGCCTCAAAAACTCTAGATGAATTCTGGCTGTCAGTTGTGCAGGAATACCCCGGGTTGTCCAAGGCTGCCATGGACATCCTCACGCCGTTTGGATCAACCTATCTGTGCGAAAAGACATTTTCGTCCCTGGCCTACATAAAGAACAAATACAGATGTCGTCTCAACAGCATGGAGGAGAATCTTCGTGTTGCTGTGAGCAGCATCGATCCCCGAATTGACCTGCTATGCTCGCGGAAGCAGGCCCATCCTTCTCATTGACATGGCGTCCGTATAAGAGGAAGTGAGATCGTTCCAATCATACACACTCTCTGTTGACTCTTGACTCCCGTTTGATTTGGACATTTGTTTCATTGCTTTGTTTGTTCCAGTTCTTGTTTGCGTTAATAAATTGTTGCCGCCCAGGCCTTTTCTTACACATTGCCTATTTGTTTTTGCTTGATTGACAGTCGTTACCATGGGTTTGCAATGCATAACGTTGTCCTGGCAACGCGATTTACAGCCCGCCCCCAAACAACCAAACTGCAGATGGCATTGCTGTTTCTTTCAAAATGTATGACTATCACTCAAATCATTGGAGACGCAAACTCGTAAATTAATTCACACAAAATCGTTCCTTTTCCATAAAATAATCGTCATACATTGTTAATTTGTTTGGATTGGAACAAAAAATCGGTTGCTACGGAAACGTGACGTCACACTTACACACTTTTGGGAAAGTGGGGTCACCAAACCTCTCCAGTTTTTTTTGTGGGGTCGTCAGACAAAAAGTTTAAGAACCACTGCTCTAATCTGCTGGTGTATGACCACAGAGGTGAGGAGGGCTGTGACCGGGATGCTGACAAGTCGAATTAATACCCCATTGGCATTGGACTACAAATCCCTGTGAAAACTCGAGATGATAGTGATTAACCCATCACGTTTTCTCAGGATAAGGGAAGTGTATGATCCACAGAGTGACTGGTCCCTTCAGCTTGTGGTACTGAAGTTAAAATGTCAGGCCCAAAAATAATTTTAAAAAAAAGTATTATCAAAAACTAAACCTTATAATCTTCATGAAAGTAGGATCTTCACACCCAATAATTTGGTAACAGACTGAAAATAGAGCACTTTATAAGAACAAAAAGTACCACTGGAAGGAAAAAGACCCTTATTGTGTAATTGCCTGTTGTGAATTATTATTTGAATCCAATAGTAAAATTGACATGATTATATTGTTTAGTTTAAAAACAGTTAGGAGAAAAGTATTTACATTATTTACAGTAGATATTTGGAGAATGTTACTTCCTGATGGTAAAATTATTAGTTTGAATGTGATAATGTGAGACCTTTATTTTGATGAACAGGAAGTAATGTGTAATGCGTATTCGTTGTATGAAGGATTCCAGAGATGAAGTCGCAAGTCGCAACCTGCCGTAGTTTAAATAAATACTACTTCTTTGTAATACTGTAATAGTGCATTTGGAAGTAAAGTTCCGTTCAAAGAAAACGTTTGATCATCATTAGAAGCTTAAAACTACACAACATTTTGGTGCCGAAACCCGGGAATTGAAGATTGAATTGACTGTGTCGAAGTTGGAAGCTAACGCTAGCTACATTGGCAGCAGAGATGGCCGAGCGTTTTGAACGGATGAAGAAGAAGAGAAAGACGGTACGCACATCTACAACGAAGTTGTTGAATCGCTTAGATGAGGAGGTGATCAATGAGGTGCCCGACTGTGATAAACTTCGTGAAATGCTGTCAGTATTGTCGACCAAGGAAGATATTTTAATGGACTTAAACAAAGGCATTGAAGATGAAACGTCGACAGACGACCTTGAGACGGAGATTGCTAGTACTCAGGAATACCAGGACCGTATTACCACGCTGAAGGCTCGTGCCACGAGGCTCATTCAGCCTGCACGTGATAACGTGAGTGTGCGGGTGAGCAATGCAAGTTCGAACTCCGTGAGACCAGTGAGTAGACAGACAGTTAAACTACCGAAGCTGGTGATAGAGAAATACAGTGGAGAAATTAGCCAGTGGCAAGAATTCTGGTCTCAGTATGAAACGGCTATTCATGAGAATGATGCACTGTGTAAGAGGGAGAAATTTACCTATCTGAGATCCTATTTGACTGGAGCAGCAGCAAGAGCTGTTGCAGGGCTTACTTTGAATGATAGCAATTATGACGCTGCAGTTGAATTGCTCCGCAATCGTTTTGGAAGGAAAGACATTGTAATTAGTGCACACATGTCCAAACTACTGAGCTTAACCCCTGTGAAAAGGTCATCAGATGTTGCAGCACTCAGGCACCTGTACGACGAATGTGAAATACAGATTCGCAGTCTAGAGTCCATGGGAGTTCACAGTGACACATATGGCTGCCTGCTATGTCCAGTACTGCTCCAGCTTCTGCCGGAAGACATAGCACTAGTCTACACGCGCAAGTCAGACCCCAATGACGAATGGAAGGTGCCAGAGCTCATCCAGTTCCTGCAAAAGGAGGTCCAAAGCAGAGAGAGAGCACTTCAGCTTACCAGACCAGGTAACATTCAAAGAGACATTCCACCAAGTAATAAACCATTCAGTAGGCCAGCACCCCCTTATGAAAACAAACCTAAAAAATGGAACGTGCCCTCAGCTACTGCGTTGCACACAGCAAGTAATGCACCACAGATCTGCATATATTGTGACAGTGCTAACCATAAACCAGAACATTGTACTGAGAATTCTGTGTCTACTCGCAAAGAAAAATTAAGAAAGCTTGGAAGATGCTACGTGTGCCTTGGCCCAAAACACATAGCAAAATTCTGCAAAGTTAAAGGTGTTTCATGCCCTCTGTGTGGTCGCAGACATCACCAGTCAGTTTGTGAGCAATGTGAAGCAAAGGCAGATGTGGACAGTGGCAGCACAGAGGCTGTTGTGTCCTCTGTGTCCAGCACAGCGAAACAGAAAGCTAATTCACAGAACACAGTGTTGCTCCAGACAGTGAAAGCATGGACAGAGGGCCCAGCAGGGAGAAAAATCGTACGCTGTCTGTTAGATGGAGGCAGCCAGAGAAGCTTCATTCATGAGGGTGTGGTGAAAGCCTTAAGATTACCAGTGGTAAGACAAGAAACGCTGCATCTACACACCTTTGGATCTACAGCTCATGTGAAGGCACAGCGTAACATTGTGAAGGTCTCTCTGGAAAATGTGTGGAACACACAGCAAAGGATTGAGATTGAAGCTGTGGAAACCCCTCAAGTGTGCTCGGCAGTGATAAAGGTCCCCAGTGAACCCATCCAAGAGGAGCTCAGGAGAAAAGGTCTGCAGCTTGCTGATTTTCCACTGGACGGCCCTGATGACCCAGAACTGTCGATGCTCATAGGGGCAGACTATTACTGGAAAGTGGTGTCAGGCAAAGTCCAGAGAATAACAGAATCACTAGTGGCCGTAGAAAGCAGCTTCGGGTGGGCTTTGCAGGGGCCAGTTTCAACATCCAGTGTAACTGATGCTACTTGTATGCACATCAGCCTAGAAGAGGACACACAGATCTCAAAACAGCTACATGCCTTTTGGGAGGTGGAGTCACTGGGCATTGTTAATGAGAAGGCCCAGAGTGCAGTGGAAACTGACGCTCTACAGAACTTTGAACAGACTGTGACACACAAAGATGACCGCTACCAAGTTGAGTTACCATGGCGACCTGACAAACCGACACTCCCAGACAACTTCCGAGTGGCTAAAGGACGGTTCGAAGGCCTCAAGAGGAGACTCAAAATGGATGCAACCCTGTACTCAAGGTACAATGATGTCATACAGGATTATCTGCAGCAAGGCATCTGTGAGGATGTACCTGAGGATGTGTCAGCGGCAGAGCAGCCAGAGGCTGTGAGATACTACATGCCACATCATGCTGTTCTTCGAGAAGATAAGGTAACAACTAAACTGAGAATTGTATTTGATGCATCATCACATGAGGAAGGTTGCCCCTCCCTAAATGACTGTTTACTGACCGGGCCAAACCTTAATCCAAACCTGTTAGATGTGCTAATCAAATTCAGATTACATGAGATAGCCTTTACTGCAGACATTACCAAGGCTTTCCTGCAGATAGCTCTAGCAGAGAAGGACAAAGATGCTGTTAGGTTCCTGTGGCTACATGGACCTCTGACCAAAGATGCTGAAGGTGAGCTGCGGATTATGAGGATGAGTAGAGTAGTTTTCGGAGTGTCGCCCAGCCCATTCCTGTTAGCTGCCACCATAAGAAACCACATCAAGCAGTATGACAGTGAGCAGCCCAGGGCAGTGGAGGCACTGAGAGAGTCTCTCTACGTGGATGATCTGATCTACAGCTCAAGTAATGTGAATGAAGCCCTTTCAGTTTCCTCAACAGCAAAGGAGATCCTGTCCCATGCCGGCATGAACCTGTGCAAATGGGTAACCAACTCACCACATCTGAGAGCCAAGTGGGCAGAGAGTGGAGTGGAGCACGCGACAGAAACAGACACCTGTGGAAATGTGCTGAAAGTGTTGGGGTTAGTATGGAGATCAGAGAAAGATGAGTTTGTGTTTGATTTAAAGGGACTGTTGAACATTTTAAAGGGCAAAGAGAACACAAAGAGAAGTGTGCTACAGACATCAGCTCGTATCTTTGACCCTATTGGTTTCCTTACTCCATTCACCATACGGGTAAAGTGCCTGTTTCAAGAGCTGTGGGAGAGGGGAATCAGTTGGGATGAACAGTTGCCCACAGATTTGGCTGAAAAATGGAATCAGTGGTGTGCGGAGCTGCCGAAGCTACACCTTCTAGCCATTCCGAGATGGTACCACATTGACATTCAGCCAAACTCACAGACACTGAAACTGCACGTCTTCTGCGACGCCAGTGAGAAGGCATACGGTCCTGTTGCCTATCTACAAGGACCGAACAAGGAAGGGGAGATTGTGACAAGTTTTGTGGCATCCAAGGCAAAGGTAGCCCCATTAAAGAAATTGACTTTACCACGCTTAGAGCTTATGGGTGCACTGATTGGAGCAAGGTTAGGAAATAATCTTCTCAAGCCTCTGAACATGGAGAAAAATCAGCTGAGTATGAGAACAGATTCGATGATTGTTTTCCATTGGATACGCAGTGCAGCACAAAAATGGAAGCCGTTTGTGTCAAACCGAGTGACTGAGATACAAGGTCTCACCAATCCAGAACAGTGGTCTCACTGCCAGGGTAAAACCAATCCAGCTGATTTACCCACCAGAGGCCAGAGCGTCGAGAACCTCATCCAAAGCCGGCTGTGGTGGAGCGGCCCTCCGTCACTATCACCAACTGATGAGGCAGAGAACATTGATGAGGACCGTGTTGCGGATGAGGTGAGCACTGAGCTCAGATCCAAGTTCCAGACAGCAGTACAGCTCGCTAGCACTGAACAAGTTGAACCACTGTTAGACTTACACAAGTACAGCAGGTTAAAGACAGTGTTAAGAATAACTGCATGGGTGAAAAGGTTCATAGCTAATGCCCGCTCCAGTCTGAAAACGCAGGGAGAGCTAACTTCTGAGGAGCTCACTGCAGCAGAAGTGTACTGGGTGAAGATGACACAAGAGCAGAGCTTCAGCCAAGAAATTTGTCAGCTGACATCAGGTCAAGACATCAAGAGAGATTCGAAAATCAGAGACTTGAAATCAGCTCACAAGTGTGAGACACCTACACCCACTGTGCTGAAGGTGGGAGATGTCATCCTGATCGGAGAAGACAATGCACCCCGGCAGACCTGGAAAATAGGCAGAATAACAGAACTGTTTCCAGGAAGAGATGGACTCATTCGTTCCTGTACCGTTCGTACTTTTACGGGCAGTGTGTTAAGAAGACCTGTTCAGCTGATATATCCTTTGGAGATTAATTAAGTGGACTGAATAGTAATGAACAATTGTTCATTGGGCGGGAATGTTGTGAATTATTATTTGAATCCAATAGTAAAATTGACATGATTATATTGTTTAGTTTAAAAACAGTTAGGAGAAAAGTATTTACATTATTTACAGTAGATATTTGGAGAATGTTACTTCCTGATGGTAAAATTATTAGTTTGAATGTGATAATGTGAGACCTTTATTTTGATGAACAGGAAGTAATGTGTAATGCGTATTCGTTGTATGAAGGATTCCAGAGATGAAGTCGCAAGTCGCAACCTGCCGTAGTTTAAATAAATACTACTTCTTTGTAATACTGTAATAGTGCATTTGGAAGTAAAGTTCCGTTCAAAGAAAACGTTTGATCATCATTAGAAGCTTAAAACTACACAACATTGCCAAGCTAGCAGGAAACGAAACTCAGTCCATTGTTTCAAAGATTTGGGCTGGAGGCCAGCCCTGGTTCCATTACTTAATGGTGCATGAAGCCAAAATGTCCTGACTCTGGTATACAAAAATACTCAGACCGTGACCGGATTTTCCACATCTGTAGAGCACGCCCTGTGGTCTTTTCCTGAAGCCCTGCCTCCTAGCCACTGCTTCGCATCCAGTCAAAGACAAATAACTCTCAATTTGGCTTTTAGCTAGGGCTGAACGATTAATAGCATTTGGGATAATATCACGATATGACAAAACGAGATTTTCCAACCGCAAAGGCTGCGGTTTGACTGGTCACGTGACTTGCGAGCGAGCCGAGCAGGCAGGGAAAGAAGTCAACGCTGCACTTGAACCTGTTGCACAATGGCCTCAGGCTTGTCAGAAAAGTGCACGGCTGGAAGTTTGGTACCAAAGAGGGGCGGCACGTCAGTTGTGTGGAATTATTTTTGGCTTTAAAAAGGAAGATGCTGCGCATTGTGCGCAACGTCAGGTATTGTGCAGAACGTGCCTCGCTACTGTTGCTACCTCACGAGGTTCACGATTGATTTATTGTTTGTGTTTGTTGAAAAATACATAAGAAGAGGACCTTGAAAAAATAATCGCATTATTAAATCGCAATTTTGAGGAAAAAAATCGCAATTAGATTATTTTCCAAAATCGTTCAGCCCTACTTTTAGCACATTTTTAAAAGACTTTATGATTTAAATAAGGGCTCATTAAGTATTACCAAAACATGCTTCAAGGCCTGGCTCATTTCTCAGGGGCTTGGTTAGAAATGGAGAGTATGGTGTTTATTCAATATGTTGTTGTTAGGGAATATTTTGCTTAGGTGTTTAACCTTTGAACTAGTTGATAATGTTCTCCATCCTCTGTCTCTATTCCCATGGTATAGTTCTTTGGCCTTCAGGTTGCTGTAATCTCCTTTAAGGAAGGGCAGCTAGGGCGCTTTGTTGTTTCTGACCGAGCACAAGCAGACATGAGATACAGTGGGGCAAAAAAGTATTTAGTCAGCCACCAATTGTGCAAGTTCTCCCATTTAAAAAGATGAGAGATGCCTGTAATTTTTATCATAGGTATACCTCAACTATGAGAGACAAAATGAGAAAAAAAATCCCGAAAATCACATCGTAGGATTTTTAATGAATGAATTGGTAAATTCCTTGGTAAAATAAGTATTTGGTCACCTACAAACAAGCAAGATTTCTGGCTCTCACAGACCTGTAACTTCTTCTTTAAGAGGCTCCTCTGTCCTCCACTCGTTACCTGTATTAATGGCACCTTTTTGAACTCGTTATCAGTATAAAAGACACCTGTCCACAACCTCAAACAGTCATACTCCAAACTCCACTATGGCCAAGACCAAAGAGCTGTCAAAGGAGAACAGAGACAAAATTGTAGACCTGCACCAGGCTGGGAAAACTGAATCTGCAATAGGTAAGCAGCTTGGTGTGAAGAAATCAACTGTGGGAGCAATTATTAGAAAATGGAAGACATACAAGACCACTGCTAATCTCCCTCGATCTGGGGCTCCACGCAAGATCTCACCCCGTGGGGTCAAAATGATCACAAGAACGGTGAGCAAAAATCCCAGAACCACACGGGGGGACCTAGTGAATGACCTGCAGAGAGCTGGGACCAAAGTAACAGAGGCTACCATCAGTAACACACTACGCCGCCAGGGACTTAAATCCTGCAGTTCCAGACGTGTCCCCCTGCTTAAGCCAGTACATGTCCAGGCCCGTCTGAAGTTTGCTAGAGGGCATTTGGATGATCCAGAAGAGGATTGGGAGAATGTCATATGGTCAGATGAAACCAAAATAGAACTTTTTGGTAAAAACTCAACTTGTCGTGTTTGGAGGAGAAAGGATGCATCCAAAGAACACCATACCTACTGTGAAGCATGGGGATGGAAACATCATGCTTTGGGGCTGTTTTTCTGCAAAGGGACCAGGACGACTGATCCGTGTAAAGGAAAGAATGAATGGGGCCATGTATCGTGAGATTTTGAGTGAAAACCTCCTTCCATCAGCAAGGGCACTGAAGATGAAGCATGGCTGGGTCTTTCAGCATGACAATGATCCCAAACACACCGCCAGGGCAACGAAGGAGTGGCTTCGTAAGAAGCATTTCAAGGTCCTGGAGTGGCCTAGCCAGTCTCCAGATCTCAACCCCATAGAAAATCTTTGGAGGGAGTTGAAAGTCTGTGTTGCCCAGCGACTGCCCCAAAACATCACTGCTTTAGAGGAGATCTGCATGGAGGAATGGGCCAAAATACCAGCAACAGTGTGTGAAAACCTTGTGAAGACTTACAGAAAACGTTTGACCTCTGTCATTGCCAACAAAGGGTATATAACAAAGTATTGAGATGAACTTTTGTTATTGACCAAATACTTATTTTCCACAATCATTTGAAAATAAATTCTTTAAAAATCCTACAATGTGATTTCCTGGATTTTTTTTCTCATTTTGTCTCTCATAGTTGAGGCATACCTATGATAAAAATTACAGGCCTCTCTCATCTTTTTAAATGGGAGAACTTGCACAATTGGTGGCTGACTAAATACTTTTTTGCCCCACTGTAGTTTATTGTTTAGGAACATTTAGACTTTCCTTCTTATCTGGAACGTAGGTTCCCTGACATACATTCTTTTCTCATGTACGACAGCTTAAGTAGATATAGGATCCATATTTGTTTAGTCTGGCGACTGATTGTCCATTCTGAACTAGTTAAAACCACGTATTGTAGTATAGATCTTCAGAATTGGTCGGGTATCCGCTGTCACTTTATGGCTGCAGCAACTGTCTTGTCAATTCTCCGGCCGTTAACTACACAATAAACCTTCAGTGTTTGCCATCAAAGTTCCAGCTCTCCCGTGTCTCTCTGAAGTTTTCATCCTCACAAATAATGCCACCATGGTATGAGTTAGTGTTTGCCGTCTTACCAGTGTCCATGCAGGGTGAGGGCAGCAGCCAGGGAGTAGTCGATGGCAGAACAGGGGTTAATATAGGCTACGGGTCCAATGGCCAGGAGCAAGATGCTCACGACTCGCTCTGCTGTCCAGTGCAGAGAGGCTGCTTTGGAGCCAGAGCTCGCTGTAGAGCAAAAACAAAGAGCAGACCTCAATATCGGCAGCAAAGATTTAAACAGGGATGAAAAGAAACGTGTTATATAAAAAGATTCTATTGAAACTCAGATATTGCTCATGACACAACATCAAAAAGGGGCTTACTATTATTTCTTAAACCTAGGGCACAATGAAACCAGAAATTCAGAGCCAGAATCAGATTACATTTATGCGTTTAAACCCTTAATATATATTATTCAAACTGCAAAGTCTTTGAAGATTTGTCAGCATTCACCAAAAAACCAATCATGCATCAATGTTAAGACCAATTACTTATTTTTGAAACCAAGGTGAATGTACTCTTGTATTAATATCACTCTATAAGTACAATATGTTACATAGTTTATCTGTTAATATTGGCTTTCTTTTCACAATAAAATGGTCTTGACGTCCTCTACAGTAGACATTCTGTAAAATTAAAGAATTAAATAACAAAAACTCTAAATTGCAGGATGTTTTTTTAACCCTAGATAGGTAGGAAATCAAACAAAAAAGAAAATTGGAAGAAACTTATTGTCCTCGGTTCCCAGGAGGAAATATACCATTCAAACCCTTTGTTCCTTAGAACTAAATGATACCAAATGTATTGAAATCAAACAGCTTTAATAATTAAATGGTTTCTTGGTGTAGTTTAGGAAATATTTGATCAACGCTTATGTTAACAATCTAAAGAATGTGACACTTAACACTTTTTGATTCTGCAAACACATTTTGGATAGTCTTCAAAAAGTTGGCTAACAACTGTAGTGTTCTGAATTGGGAGACTCACACCAATATAACACACAGTAGTCATTTCCTTTAACATTTCCATAACACTTTAGTGTCAAATGTAAAGAAATCAACCCAATTTTATTTTTTTCACTTTGATATTCTGTCTGTGACTTTCTAACCTGAAAAGTGGGTCACCGTGGTAAAACCTGATAGCATAAACAGTCCTTGCATGACCCTGGTGTCAAATTGCTGCCACCATGCTAGTTTTTATCGTGCTATATATGAACCACAAAGCACCACACCTACGTCACAGAAGCCGTCAGCCACCTGCTTTCAAGTCAGACCAGAAAAAATGCACATTGCAAACATAGAGAACACACACATCACTCTAAGGCAGTGGTTGCCAAATGGCCAAATCCGTCCTGAAGAATACCAACAATTCAAAAACACTCCTTCTTCCCGATCACAGGAAATACCAAATCAAGTACATGTGTACCTACTTTGTATAAACCAGCGCAACCTACATTTAAAGAGTGAACTGTGCAATTACATTTCTGTAATTATACATTCCAGCCATCACAGTGCCTCTTTGGCAGAGGTCTTAAATGTTGAGAATCTAATCATTATTGATGTTGGTTTTATGTCTTTTTCAAGAGTCTGTTCATAAAAAATAACAATACATGAAAATATTAAACAATTAAAGACTAACTTGGGCGGTAATAAACAGATGTCTTAATCATTTGAAAGTCCAACCTATAGTGAGTATTAGTTTGTTAAATGTTGGCCTTTTGACAAATGTAGAAGATGACCACTGCTATACAGAAAAGCAACACATTCAAATAATATTAAATAAAACCCCCCCAAAAAAATTAAAACCAAGAAAGGTACCACAATGATTTAGTTTGACACAAATCAGACACTTTTACTTGTTCATTGGTATTAATATCTGTGTGTCATAGGGTGCTGAACTCTGACCATTTTCACAGATAACCCTTGGACTAAGCATTACTTGGTTAATGAATTTTCTTTTACATGGTTGACAAAGTGCAGGTTCACACCAGTTTCGATTCAACAATTGGTCATTTCTGTGTATTTTATGTAGGGCTGGGCAAGTAAACGCGTTATTATCACGTTAACGCAGATTATTACTTTATCGCATATTAACAGTTTTTTTTTCTTTTTTAAGTCTGTTGCTCACTGGCTCTGAGTACACCTACAGAGAAACCAGGGGTCACAGGGGGGTGGGATGTTGATCAGTGTTGGCTTACGATGGGCGTCATCATGCGTCTCAACCAATGAGAGCATTTGGGGCGGGCCTAAGACTGCTGCAGCGCTCACATGAACCGATCAGAATAGAACTGGCGGAGACAGAAATATAGAGAAAGGTACCAACTCTTACATGGACATTTTAAATCTCTTTCACACCACAGAGCTGATAGAACCAGAGTTAATTGTAACCACTGCAAAATTAAAGTTTCTTATCACTGGACTCTGAGTAACTTGTTTTCCTACAACAAACTAGATAAACGTTAAAGCCCTGGCAGTGAAAGATAGCTTTGGTTTTATATTTGATTTGATTACATTAATTAATGTTGAAGTTGAAATTTACAAGAAATATTTTTACGGCTTCTGTGTAAAGGGAATACTGCTGTTAAAATGCACCTTTTTGGTTAAAGTGTTTGCAAACCAGATGTTATTGCACTTTTGTTCATATAGCAGTACTTTTAAAATAAAGGTGCGCAATACACCACTTTTGAAATCATTATTGAAATGATATGTTGTTGGTTTGCGATATATAACAAGGTTTACCTCAGTTGTGTAATAAACTCCCTGTGTATTCTTTATGTTTCACTGCATATCTCCATCTGTCAACACTGACCGTTAAGAGCCTGTGAGGCATGAATCCTTGCCGTCAGCTGGTAGGACTGCTCCTGGTATTTGTGTGGTACAACCAGCGGCCTGGCCAACAGAGCGCCTTGGTAGAACAAAGCTGAGGATAGAAAAGACCACACGTTTGTTTTCTCAAAAGGACAATAATATTGTTACTCTAACCACAGCACAAACTGTAAACCCATAATCATGATACACAGCTATAAAGTATTTCATTTAACACATCTTAGCTAAACACACAACACACCTTTAAGTTAAAAACAAATATTTGAATATAATTAACTGTTCTGTTCATTTACTAAAAGAATGCAAAAGGAAGAAAAGGTCAAGTACATTTATGTTAAATTAATTGTTGTGTCAACCTAATTTATTTCTGACCTTAACCCATTTATTTACCAAGTCACTAACAGCAATAAAACTGATTTAAGGGCCCTACAATATTGTAATAGCTATATATTTTTTTAATTTAAGTTGCTGAAATAACTTATATCGGATGTTTCCATAAGAGACGGATTAAAATAAAGTAAACACAAAACCAATTGTACACTTGGAAACAGTCGAAGGAGGGCAGTGGCGAGCAGTCTTAACCTTAGATGAACTTTGACTTATGTAGCATAAGTAATATATTCAATTTGTTTTGTTTATCTTGTGTATGCCGAATTAAAATCAGAGTCTTGTTATCTTAAAACACGAGTGTTTGAATTTTTTACCTTGTATGTAAGCGGGTCAATAAGCGTGTTAATTTATAGTTCATACAATTTTAACAAGGGTTTGGCGTGCCGGTCAGCGTAATAACGTCATGGACAGTCTGATGTCATCATGGTAGCAAACTTCAATCCCCCTTCAGTGCACAATACTGTTTAAGAGAGTGTGTTAGCTGCTTACTGGCGTTAACCAGTGATGTGAAGAAGAATAAACGTAACGTTACAATAAAGGCTTGCTAGGTAACTTATGTGTTGAACTTGAAAGTAACAATATTAGCCAGACGTGATTTGTTCCTACATAAATACTGTTCCTCCCTTCTGTCAAATGGCCCTGCTATCAAACAACTTCACCAAAGTAAGCACATATGTTTTAAAAAGACAGACATAATGAAAACAGGCAGAAATACTCACGTTTGACTCCTCTGCGACACACAGAACTCAACCTAACGATAGCCGCCATGACGATGAACCAACCAAGGTCACCACAGTTACCCGGATGTAGTTGTTGAATTGCCAGTACAGAGATGTTAGAGAGTTGAGAAGATCATGCACACTTCATTTTTTTCAGAAGATCATGCAGCACGTGGGCCCCTCTTTCAAATCAAACTTAGTATTTATGGTTGACATAATCCTAAAAGTCTAAAAAGTCTTTCCTGAGCAGAAAATAGTTTAAAGGGTTTAAATGCAGTCCACACTTGAAATCCTGTCAAGCAAAACAAATTTAAAATAATGATGAAAAGTGAAGTGAAATAAAAGTCACTATTTTTACAATCTCGAATGTAGATTATGACAATTTCCGATTTAATAAATTACTATGACTGATATTTCTATCGATAATATTGGGTTGTATTTGATATTATAAATACATTGGTTTATAATATCAAATCAAAGTTTATATATAGCTGAATATCACAAAACACGTTTGTCCCAGTGAACTTTCTAGAAACAAACAACAACATTTTAAATAATACAATAACAGGGAAAATAAGGAAAAGACAAGATACTGCAGAGTGTAAAATAAAAATATCAATAGATTGAATTGAGATACAGCAACAAACCAAAAATCAAAATACAATAAAATATAGTAAACAATTCTTACATTGCTCATGTTAATAAATAAATTCATACCTAATTGATCGTTGATTGATTGTATTGATCCATGCACAAAGAGAGGCACTGCATCTTATTTATTTAACCTCAAAGGTCTTGTCCGATATGGACTGAGCAACGCTTTTGAGTTGACTCTTTTCATCTCAAACTTTGATAAAACAATATATCAAGTACAAGTGAGCCCCAAAAAAGATAAATTATTAAAATAAAAATAGTGACAAATATAAACCTTCCAAAGGTTGCTGTTAGATGTTCATACACATTACTATCCAATCAAACAGCGTTACTAAACCAAAATCATGAGTAGATATTTTTAAAGAGTTAACCCAAGTGAAACATCTGAGGGAGTAGGTTGATTACAAATGCTTTGGGTCACAGTTTTTGTCTTGAGAGGCGGATCTTATTAAACATAAAACATCTTTGATTACGTCACTTCCTGTGTCACAGTTAGCACGCTGATTTACAAACGTCTCAGTGAGGAGGCGCCACTCTGTGTACCTCATCCCACGATTTGTAGATCAGTGGTGTCAGACACTCAGCAGCGCTCACTTGCGGTGAAACCGAAGGTCACTCCTTCTCTGCAACTTCTTGTCTACAGGAATACGGACTCGTCCTGTAACTATATCACAACGCAATGGACAATTTTGAAAATTTCAGTGCGTCGGACAAAGCAGAGGCGGCGGAGCTGCAGCGTATGATCGCGATAGAGCAGCAGAAGGCGCAGTTCCAGGCCCAGGTGTGTATGCTAACCATGCTAATACCTCTCCAGATCATCTGTGACGGGGAGGCCACATGCTAAAGGGATACTCGCTGTTAGGAAAAACACTTCCCTTAACACCTATTACAATTCAAAGTTTATTTTATTTTCTTCACTTAGAAAGTGTCAAATATTATAGATTATATCAGTTCCTAATGGCACAAAAAATTACTTGAGTAAATCAGTTTCGAAATTCAGTTTGACATGGGTGAACGAATGAATGAATGAATGATCGGCTAATACAACTATCAGGCAAGTGTAAGGATCAAAGTAAGAAAATGTCAGATACAAATATAAAATATATAGTTCAGTTTCTTTGTAAGGTTACTTAGAGATTACTACATTTCACTCTGTTTTAAATGATGATCCCCTGAAATAAAAATAAAAAACAGTATACATCGAGCTCAAGACACCAAATCTAACACTTACTCCTGTGGTTAGTCCCATTTTTAAATCACTAACGAACCAAACCAGCATTTACACCAGCTCAAAAAGGGACGACACAACATTTGTTTATAACAATCATACGGGCTAGCTGTTAAGCCCCCTTCAACAGATAATAATAATGACCCAGAAAACCATCTGATCTGCCATAATGAAGGATGTCTTGATGCCTTAAGTGCTGTTCGAAGTGGTGACGATACACAACAACTTTTTATCAGACCAACACACCACTATATTACATATGCACCCTCCTCTGAGCCACAGCTGCCCCTCTTATAGTTCATATCAGCTATTGATCTACTTTTTTATATTTCTTTTAGGTGCACACCTTCACTGACGTCTGCTGGGACAAGTGTGTGGACAGTCCAGGATCCAAGCTGGACTACCGGACAGAGACGTGCCTGGTGAGCTGTGTGGAGCGGTTCATCGACACCACCCTGACCATCACCAACCGCTTCACGCAGATGGTGCAGAAGGGTGCTCATTAATAATGGACATTAAGATGCCAGCCGGACTGTCTAATGACATCAATATAAATATTTAGTGTTTAAACATTCTGATGGAAGATAATGTGAAGAAGATATGTTTTTTACTGAATATGCTTTCGATTTCTGCTTCTGGAAGATTACATTTAAAACATGGGAACTCTAAAGGGCGGTAGCTGCAAGATGTACTTGTTTGGGATGAGGTCACATAAGTAAAATGGCACATTGTGTGTTTGTTCAACATTCTATCTATAATCCTTATGTCATTAACACAATGAAACAGACTTCAGTGTCCCAATCACTGTGTTAACCATGTTAACCGATCTTGGTTCAGTGTTGAGTTGGAGTTTTCACTTCCGAGGAGAAAAAATAATGACATTGTACAAGGTTTTAACGGATGAGATTTTATTCTTTTCTCCAGAAAGTCACCCACAATAACATTGTTTTCATATACATGTTTATTAAATGATAAATAAATAGTGAAACACACATCAAGGTATTCATGAATATTCCCCTGTTTTTGGCAGCCAGATATCTCACATACCTGTATGAGTTGTACAATTTTAAATACATGTTGCTCACTAATACAGTAAAATACAAAATGCTTTATAATACAAACAAAAACAACATGGGCAAGTATTCTATGAATATTCATCTTAAAGTACCCAACAGTACACAGTCTAGAATCTCTTTTTGGTGCAGTACTTGTGCATTAGACGTTTGCTTTGGGAGATTTGTTGTTAAGAGAATATCTAATGTTGACATCAAAACAGTTATGTCAGATGGCTTTGCTACATAATGATGCAACATTATCATCTAATATAAAACACAGAATATAATTAGTAACGTGCCATTATTTCAGACAAAATATTTTACTTATTTTAGTTTTGGTTATTTTGGTCGCAAAACCTAGTTACTTAGTTTATTTGAAGCCTTCAGGGGAAATCTACCTAATATCCAATCAATATCAATAAGAAATCTACAAAATGGGAGTCTGTTATATGTTATACCCATAAAATATCTAAGAAATCATCTGCTTTATCTTGGACATTTACATATTTTCTCATAACACATTTTATTTAAAGGAAGTACTTTATCCAGCATTTCTTTACATTTCTTCAGCCTAAAGTCAAATAAAGCAACTAAAATACAATATATAAAGTAGCTGAAATAAAATAAATCCTAAAAATAAATTGCCAAAGGAACAACATTTATTATTGTTAATGTTTTCCAGAACAAATGCACATTTTGCAATTTTAATTAATTAGAAAATAAATAAACAAATTAATAATTTGAGTCACCATTCAAACAACATGTCAAACATGTGCTCTTTGATTTTTATGCATTTAGAACTATTTGTATGGGAAACATAATTTGCATACGGCCTTGTTAGCTGGAACATTTAAATTGACGTTTTGAACTTTGACATATTGGCATTTTATAGTTTATTTACAACTATTTACTGTCTAATCAACAAAAGGAATCAGAAAGTGGACCCGAAAACAGAGTTAACGTTCGGCACTAATCCTATAATAAAATGATAAAATATTCTCTAAAACATAAGATACATAAGGCCCACCAAACTCCTGTGGCCTTAGTTATTATGTCAACAAATGAGAGTCAGGTGACATAGTATAAAGGAAGAGAAAAATACATGAACGTAATAAAATGATTAACATACAGCTGCGGAAACAATTAAGAGAGCACTCCATTTCAACACAAACTGTAATGGCTGACATACATGTAGAGATGTTTATCTCTACATGTATGTCAGCCATTACAGTTTGTGTTGAATTCCAACACAGGGAAAAATTGCCAGTAGTTTATAGAATACAATAAAAAAAAATTAAAAAACCCATTTAACTCAAAAGACGTACCTATAAAAAATAAAACAAGAGAAAGTGATAATGCTGAAGTGGTCTCTTAATTGTTCCTGCTGCTGTTTATACCTTACTTAGAGAACCCAGAAAACATACTTATTTTATCTTAACCCATGCTATATTTCGAGAACAACCAGGTACAGTATGTGTTGCTTCAATCTAACCAAGTAGTTTTGTGTCAAATCCCAACATTCACTACTAAAAATGCAGTTTCACCAAGTTCTGTTAGGTGCAGTCTAAAGCCTTTCAATAGCAGTTGCAGCCATCTGTTGGCCTGATAACATTAAAACAGTGCAAATCCTGCAAATCATGACAGCAATAACAATTAGCCTGTATTCATGCCATTTTTTGGGGGAATGTAATCAGAATGCCAATTTATGAGCTGCCAATAGAAAAGGCTTATACTGCTGATCAAAAGATCAACCAAAGATGTTACTGACATCATATCAGATGGATTAACACGTATATGTCAGTATTACAAGGTATACTGCTTAATCCATACATCAGACAAATCCTATAAGATTTGAAGAAATGTTAACTTAATATATGCTACACATAAAACTAAACTGTTAGGCCATTGATATTTCTAGCTGCCCTGAGTGCAGACTTCATGGCAGTTTCTATCCAGGCATGCGGCACGGCTGTGTGTTCTCCTGCAAAGTGCACGCGGCCCTCACTCTGGAACAGTTGTCTGGCGTAGTCCCCCTGCTGGTAGGGCGTGAACAAGGCGAAGGCTCCTAAACTGTAAGGATCCGAGCCCCACTTCTTCACCAGCCCCCCTGTCCACAGAGGCCTGATGTCCTCTCCATGGATCTTCACCAGGTCTTCCAAGACCACGGCCATGAGATCCTCCTCGCTCATCCCTTGGAAGAGGGTGGAATCGTCGGAGCAGGTATAGGACGCCAGGAGGGCCCCTGCGGCGGTGCCAGGGAAGCTGTGGCTGGGGTAGTAGATTAAGCGAGAAGGCCGGTCTGTGATACTCTTCCCTCCTCTGATGCCCTCTTTCTCCCAGAAGCGCTCCCTGAAGCTAAGTACCACCTTGGTGGAGCTGGCGTAATGAACCGAGCGCAGGGCCTCCATCTTGTCCCCGGAGAGAGGCGGCTGGAAGTCAATGAAGACGGCAGCCTTGGCCGTGGTCGTAACCAGTACATAGTCCGCTGTTATGTTGATCAGGGAACCTGTGTTGCGCCCATCCTGGTATGTTACTGTCACATTACTGCCGCCTGTTTGGTTGATTAGCTTGACCTTGGAGTTCAGCAGAACCGTGGCATTTAACATCTGTTGGAAAGCCCGCGGCAGGTGTTCAAAACCATCTGTCACTTCAAAGTACCTGGAAAATATAAACATGTTTAATTACAGTTCATCGTTAAAGCTACGGTAATAAATATTTTAATTCATGAAAGGCCCTCATAATGACAACTCAAAGTTATCACCTGATTCAACAGGTGTTCTCAGGTCTGGGGAGCATTTTAGCTTGTTCCAGCTTATTGAAGCAAACTTCCAGCACAACCAAGTCAACTTTTGTTGTTTCGGTTTGGTTTAGTTCATTTATTTTCACTCAGCTTAAACTCAATATAAAGCTCAGCAGAAAAAAGCAGAGAGGATCTGAATATTGAGATAGTAATTCATTGTATATCTACAAGTTCACCATATATACCTAAAATGTGGTAATATATAATATACTGTATATAAGTGGCATCCTTGAGACAACCTTAAAAAAGCTATTCCAGCTCCTGATTACTGAGATGCTCTATGTCTGACAACCACTAGTGAGCCAATGCTAAGTCTGAAAACTAAAATTATTATTTCTTACTCAGTGTTGTCATTGATGTCGGCCTGTATGTACAGCATCTCTATGAGTGACGTGTAGAAGAGGCTGTTTTCATTCAGGATGTCCCCGATCATCCTCAAGGCCCCACGACTCAGGTTGCCCTCCTTCACCAGATATTCCTGTCAGCAAATGGAAACTGTCTACTATACATTTTCATTCACATTCAAACTGAGGTATATGTGACAATGTCAAAATAAATCCTCTTACCTTTACTGTGTAGGAATCATATTTATCCAACATGGCACTGCAGCCAATGGCATTGAGGTCATCCTTCATCTATGTACAGATGTAATTAGTTTAAAAAAAGACAAATAAGTGTCCTTCTGCAAATAAAAAGCTAATGTGCACAAAGATAGAAACGATGACGTTAATGTTTGGAATGTGTACAAACCTTCCAGAGTGTCTCACTGAAGAGTTGAGCAGCGGACTTCCCCCTCTCACTTTCCTTCAAGCTATAGTTGAGCACATCAGGGTTGTTTTCCACATTAGCGGTCTTCTGTAGCACTCCATTGATCAAATAGTAGGTGTTGATGTCGTCTTGGATGAAGGGGCTAAGTGAAATTTGGAATTTGGAGACAAAGGAGAGCAGGATTCTGTGGAACAGATACTTCATATTAATAATGTTGTACGTGTAAGAGAAATGTTAAGATTGTTCTTTTTTGGCCAGATCCGTTGTAGCTGAAGTACATAGAACATATAGTTATTTGTCCACCATTTTTAAAGCTTCTACTGTGATCTGAGTATACAGTTTGGAAAGTGGAGTTCATAGAAGGTTTTCAGAGGTTGTTGCACAGAAACATCTTGACAAAGTCTATTCATTCATCACTTTCTTCTTTTTTTTATAGCTAACTATTTAACTGTGCAGCAGGGATTCCAGACCAGAACCCATTAATCAACAACGTATTAGCTACAGGACAATCAGGAATCTATAAATCACCAGAAATTTGTTTTCAACAGAAGTCAAAATCATTTTATTTTGAAGTGTAAACATACAAGTACTATACAAGTGTAATCAAGTAAGGTACTAAATTAGGTTCTTCTTGAGTACTTAACCTATGTGCGGTGTTCAGGTTAGGGTTAGGCTTAAATTGACCCATTTAAAAATGAAACTCCATGGCCCTGGCTTGTTTTCTGATACAAATCAGTATTTAGTACTAAGCTTAAATGCCCCAACACATTAATGTTTTTCATACAATGGAAATAAATTGAAAATCAGTTTTGTCAATGAAAAAATGAACATGCAACCAACGTCTTATATTAGTAACATTTTATAACATAAACTTTATCAATGTTGACACTCCTTTGGTATATTTCTGTAGCAGAGAGTAATTGCAAATATTAATTTCATATTTTTATCTATACATTGTTCGGGAATGAGTGGAAGACAATATTTGTTGGGGATATCGTTTGTCATTTTTTATTTCTGTAATGCTTTGTTAACCCAAATCACGGGTCATGTTGACCCAAACAGGGTCAAATGGACCAAAATGTGAACACAATGCAAGGGGTTAGTTGTTTGCAGATGAAACAAAGTGCCTTTAACATTATTATGTCACTATAAAGTTATGGCCTGCTAGACAGTTGTAAGACACGCTCCCGTCATCACTGTACTCACCTATGGAAGCTGGGGATCCTCATGGGGCCAATTTCTGCGTACCAGCCCTCTTTATTGTTCCTGAAGGTCTCCACACGTCCTCCAATACGGTTACTGGCTTCTATTATGGTCACCTTTTGGTCCACATAAACAACTATTGAATACAGTTTCATATTCTCAACTCATACGCCAGGTATCATCACCAGGATATCTCCTCAGAAAATACAAGTTATTAGTATCATTTCCAGCAAAGGTCTTTATTTTACCTTGTGTCCTGCATCTTCTAAGAACTTTGCAGCAGTCAGTCCAGCAATGCCCCCGCCGATGATTGCTATGTGACGAGGTGTCTTTGTGGGAGGCAGACCTTTATCCACAATGTCCAGAAGCTCGCTGTAGTCCGTATCTTGTAGGCACTCATTCAGAGGGTCTCCAAAGATCCCACTCACAGCGAACACCACAACCCCGATCAGCACCAGAGGAACTGACGGAACAATAAACCATCAATTCAAGTGAATTCAAAAAATCATGAGGCATATAGAATAGAATAGAATAACTTTCTCAATTTAGGAAATGTTTACATCGCAGCAGCATAAAAAACAAGGCAATATAGCTACGATACAATTAAATAAAAAATATACATTTGTGACAAAAAATGTACAGAAAATATCAACAAAAACAAAATATAGAGCAGGATATAATATGTACAATAAGTGTGAGAGGTGTGAAATATTAAATAGAATAAATATGGAGTGTACAATATGGTATGGTTTAAGTCCAGTGATCACAGCGAAGCTATGGAGTTGTCTGCCAGCCAGAGGTGAGTTATTGTACAGAGTTATTGCAGTGGGCAGGAATGTTCTCCTGTATCCGTCCTTGTGACAGTGGAGCAAGACCAGTCTGTTGGAGAAGGAGCTCCGCTGTCTGTCCAGTTGCAGGTGAAGAGAGAGAGAGAGGGTGGGTGGGGTTATCCGTGATGGATAACAGTCTGTTGAGAGTCCTCCACTCCACTACAGCCTCAAAGTTGTCCAATTTGATGCCGATGACAGAGCCAGCTTTCCTGATCAGTTTATTGATTCTGCTGGTGTCAGCGGCTCTGATGCTGCCCCCGCAGCAGATGGCAGAAAAGAAGAGTGCAATAGCAACAACAGACTGGTAGAAGATCTCCAACATCTTGCTGCACACACTGAAGGATCTCAGCTTCCTCAGGAAATAGAGTCGGCTCATCCCCTTCTTGTACACAGCGTCAGTGTTGGCCCTCCATATTCAGAAATGGAGGAATATTTCTATGCTGTAAAAGTCAGAATTTAACAGCTTGCACTGAGAAAAGAAACAAAGAGACCAACTTCCAGTTTCCTTTCCTTAATCCTGAGCTCACAAACACAACTTAACCACAGCTCAACTAAGGATATATGACCAATCATTGATTCATATTACCCCTTCACAATAATCCAGCTGTTGGGCAAAATATCTCACTTTCAAGATGCAGATTTAATGATTAAATTACATGAAAATAACAATTGTATAATGTATATAATACACTGTTATGTAATGTAATAGCAGTTGAATTAGTACTTACAGAATTTGCACAGTGCCATCTGAGGGATCATCTTAAGAATGGTACTCCACTTCTTCCTTCTGCTGCTGATACTGACACTATTAGAGGCAGCCTAACAAAGACAGATGTAGGAGTCACTTAACACTGTGATGGCAAACTTTGTGTGCTTCCATTACGCCAAGATAGCGGATCCTCAGAGGTTTAAAGCATTGGCTTAGCCTCTACAACAGACATGCTACAACTTAAGTGGGTAAATGTTCATGAATAACTCTCAGAAAAATTACTCGATGAAAATCTCACAAACTGAACAGTTTTTTTTAACAAAAAATACAGAAAAAATGCATTGAATTTGGTTCAAACTCGACCAATCATATAATAATAATACATTTTATTTGTATTGCACTTTTCATTTCAGCAATCTCAAAGTGCTACAGAGCAGGAAAAAAAATAGTTAAAAGGAGAATCTATAAAAAGAGGCTGTAAACATCTCATATCAGTCAATTGCATACGCAAATCATCCAAAATGGGTGACAACACTCCTAGTTCATACAGGACTATCTCTGTGTTCCACTCACCTTTGACAAAGATAATGTCTTGTAAGTTGTCATAAGCCCATGCATGGCTGCGGAGAAATGACTGAGTCCCTGGTAAAACTAAACTTTCTAGTCTTTGTCTCTCCATCCATAAAAAGGCTGGATAACCTGGACGACGCGTGGTATGTGTGAAATCCCACACAACGTAATTCTAATAAGGGACTGAGTGGCTCCTCAGGTCTTCCAGAAAAATGTTCCCACAGCGGCTCAAGAGTCAACCACTCTGAACAAATCAGATTAGTGAGGGTATACTAGTCATTACTAGCATACCTCATTTCCTCCATCTTCACCCTTTTTAATATCTGACCTGAAAGTTTAGTGGAATCTAAAACTGTGAAACTTAAAGCTGTATTGCATTACATTAAACATACCCAACACAGTACATTCAAATTCTTACTTTTTTAAATTAGAAATAATACATTTAAATTGATGTAACTTTCGACCAGTAAACATGTAGTCTTTTTGCCGGACTAAATCACTCATCTAACTTAACCTTTGTCAGCAGAGAATGGTAATCAAACAGCTTTTATAGGCTGTAGGGAAGGAACAAAAAAAGGCAAGTTTCATTTTCCAGACAGTAGCAGCTGAAATTGAAATGGTTTTGTGTTCAAAGATAAAGCAGTCAGAAAAACTATTGTTATGGAATAGGAAAGTAACAAAAGTAAAAGAATTAGGAAATATTTTATTAAAATGGACAAAAACGAGCAAAAAGACACCTTGCTTATTTCAGCTCATGCTGTCATTATATTTCAGATAGTTTCTCATTATAATGACTAACAGGATATTTATTGTTCTAATATCTTCAGTTTGAATTCACTTCATCAATGTATGCTTCTCTACAGACTGCAGGTACAAAAGGAGTAAAATATGGCATCATTAATGTTTAGGGACTTAATCCCTAATTTTCTGCATCATTGTCAGAGATTTGGACCATTACGGTATCTGTCTTTTTTAGGGGGAAATTCCGTTTTCACTTTGTTTTTATATGCATATATACCTTAATCACACACAGTACACAGGTAGTTGCACACATGCACATGCATTTTTAAGTACACACACAATTTATAAAAGAAGAAGTAGCGAGGGTAGGAATACTCTGTTACAAGTTAAAGTCCTGCAATCAAAAAGTTATGCAAGTAAAAGTGCAAAAGTGTTTGCATCAAAAATAAATGTTAAGTACAAAAAGTAAAAGTATTCATTTTGCAGATTTGCCCATTGATGCATTAATGTGGTCATCAAAGCTTGTAAAGGTGCAGTTCCTTTGTTGGCTGCTGGGTAGTTTGTGCATTTACGCCACGTAAAACTAAAATCTTATTTAAGTGTTGAATATATTTCAAATCATCCAGATCTGCAATACATATTTATTTATGTAGTGGAGCAAAAGTACACGATTTACCTCTAAAATGTAGCTGGGTAAAGGAACAAAGAAGCACAAAAATGGAAATAATCAGGTAAAGTACAAGTGTCTCAAAATGGTACTTAAGTACAGACAGTACTTCAGTAAATGTACTTTACACCATTGCCCGAGTTTAACAATCCCTTGCAGCATGCTACATACATTTATTCCTTCATGTGCTGCCCAGGCCCAGCCCTGGTTAAGAGAAAGATGTACAGTGGGGCAAAAAAGTATTTAGTCAGCCACCAATTGTGCAAGTTCTCCCATTTAAAAAGATGAGAGAGGCCTGTAATTTTCATCATAGGTACACTTCAACTATGAGAGACAGAATGGGGGAAACAATCCAGGAAATCACATTGTAGGATTTTTAATGAATTTATTGGTAAATTCCTCGGTAAAATAAGTATTTGGTCACCTACAAACAAGCAAGATTTCTGGCTCTCACAGACCTGTAACTTCTTCTTAAGAGGCTCCTCTGCCACCTTGTTGCCTTCATTAAGCCAATTTGGAATCTCAAGGTTTAAGCATTGGCTTAGCTTACAACAGACACTGCTACAACTTAAGTGGGTAAAGTTCATAATACTCTCAGAAAATCACTCGATGAAAATCCACAAGAGCTGAACAGTTTTTTTAACAAGAAATACAGAAAATTGCATTGATTTGTTCACAAGCTCGAGCAACATATATATAATACTTTTATTTGTATGCACTTTTCATTTCAGCAATCTAAACGTGCTCAGAGCAGGATTATAAAAATAGGTAAAGAGACATCTATAAAAAGAGGCTGTAACATCTCTACTCGTCAATTGCATACGCAAATCTCCAATGGGTGACAACACCTGTTCATACGGATATCTCTGTGTTCCACTCACCTTTGACAAAGATAATGTCTTGTAAGTTGTCATAAGCCCATGCATGGCTGCGGAGAAATGACTGAGTCCCTGGTAAAACTAAACTTTCTAGTCTTTGTCTCTCCATCCATAAAAAGGCTGGATAACCTGGACGACGCGTGGTATGTGTGAAATCCCACACAACGTAATTCTAATAAGGGACTGAGTGGCTCCTCAGGTCTTCCAGAAAAATGTTCCCACAGCGGCTCAAGAGTCAACCACTCTGAACAAATCAGATTAGTGAGGGTATACTAGTCATTACTAGCATACCTCATTTCCTCCATCTTCACCCTTTTTAATATCTGACCTGAAAGTTTAGTGGAATCTAAAACTGTGAAACTTAAAGCTGTATTGCATTACATTAAACATACCCAACACAGTACATTCAAATTCTTACTTTTTTAAATTAGAAATAATACATTTAAATTGATGTAACTTTCGACCAGTAAACATGTAGTCTTTTTGCCGGACTAAATCACTCATCTAACTTAACCTTTGTCAGCAGAGAATGGTAATCAAACAGCTTTTATAGGCTGTAGGGAAGGAACAAAAAAAGGCAAGTTTCATTTTCCAGACAGTAGCAGCTGAAATTGAAATGGTTTTGTGTTCAAAGATAAAGCAGTCAGAAAAACTATTGTTATGGAATAGGAAAGTAACAAAAGTAAAAGAATTAGGAAATATTTTATTAAAATGGACAAAAACGAGCAAAAAGACACCTTGCTTATTTCAGCTCATGCTGTCATTATATTTCAGATAGTTTCTCATTATAATGACTAACAGGATATTTATTGTTCTAATATCTTCAGTTTGAATTCACTTCATCAATGTATGCTTCTCTACAGACTGCAGGTACAAAAGGAGTAAAATATGGCATCATTAATGTTTAGGGACTTAATCCCTAATTTTCTGCATCATTGTCAGAGATTTGGACCATTACGGTATCTGTCTTTTTTAGGGGGAAATTCCGTTTTCACTTTGTTTTTATATGCATATATACCTTAATCACACACAGTACACAGGTAGTTGCACACATGCACATGCATTTTTAAGTACACACACAATTTATAAAAGAAGAAGTAGCGAGGGTAGGAATACTCTGTTACAAGTTAAAGTCCTGCAATCAAAAAGTTATGCAAGTAAAAGTGCAAAAGTGTTTGCATCAAAAATAAATGTTAAGTACAAAAAGTAAAAGTATTCATTTTGCAGATTTGCCCATTGATGCATTAATGTGGTCATCAAAGCTTGTAAAGGTGCAGTTCCTTTGTTGGCTGCTGGGTAGTTTGTGCATTTACGCCACGTAAAACTAAAATCTTATTTAAGTGTTGAATATATTTCAAATCATCCAGATCTGCAATACATATTTATTTATGTAGTGGAGCAAAAGTACACGATTTACCTCTAAAATGTAGCTGGGTAAAGGAACAAAGAAGCACAAAAATGGAAATAATCAGGTAAAGTACAAGTGTCTCAAAATGGTACTTAAGTACAGACAGTACTTCAGTAAATGTACTTTACACCATTGCCCGAGTTTAACAATCCCTTGCAGCATGCCACATACATTTATTCCTTCATGTGCTGCCCAGGCCCAGCCCTGGTTAAGAGAAAGATGTACTGTATGCTTAAGGGCGCCACTAGAGAGCGCCCCCCACCAATTCGGCGACGCCCCCCACCAATTCGGCGCCCGTGGGGGGCTTTACGTTACGTAAAGTTCTACCATTCATTATAACCAGTCTCTCAGGGTTTTTTGCACAAGTTCATGTGAACCTGTATACTGTTTTTGCAAATGTTACTGCTGATAACAGAGTTCTGTGTAAGTTGAGTGTTGTGAACTGGCAGTTAAGAGCACAGTTGGAGTTCCACGTCCCCTCTGGGATGCTGTCCTTCAGCAAGTTTTTTTTTGTTTTTTTTTTGTGTTTTATGCCATCTGTTCAGTTTCCTTTTTCTTCTCTTTTTTTTTCTTTGCCCTACTCCACTCCCCCCTTCACCCCTACTGCTTGTATTTACCTCTCTAATCTCTTAGAACATGACAACTGCATCTAACTGCAATCAAACTCGACCCATCCACTTTATATCTTTAAATACTAAAGGTATGAATAATTGGGTGAAAAGACAGAAAATAGACTCCTATCTCCGAAAGCTACATTCACACATAGTCTTTCTACAGGAAACGCATCTCAAAAACGATCACGCTAAGTATCTCAAGAGGGGATGGGTTGGCCAGGTTTATCATTCGCGGTTTAATGCCAAAGCAAGAGGGACAGCTATCCTCATACATAAGGACATTCCATTTCAAGCTAAGGAGGTGATCGCTGACACAAATGGGAGATTTGTCATTGTCTCGGGTCGGTTATTTGCCAGCCTTGTCATTATGGTGAATGTTTATGCTCCAAACTGTGATGATTATAATTTCTTTAACAAGCTATTCTCAATCATACCCGACGACAACAACTACAATTTGATAATAGGGGGAGACTTTAACTGTGTGCTTAACACTGCATTGGATAGATCATCCAGCAGGGTTCAACCTCTCACCAAATCTGCCAAAGTTATCAACAATTTTATTGTTGAAAATGGTGTTTCTGATATCTGGAGATTTAAATTCAACAACAAGAAAGTTTTTTCCTTTTTCTCCAATGTTCATCACACATACACCCGTATCGACTACTTTATTTTAGATAAGAGATTACTGGGAAATGTTAGCTCCTGCTCATATCACAGTATTACAATATCAGACCATGGAGCAGTTTCATTTCAAATAACATTACCGAACTCCTTTAGACCCTCTCGCAACTGGAGACTTAACTCCCTCCTCCTAGCTGACACACAATTCGTAACTCATATTATTCTCAGATTGTTTTTTTTCTTGAAACTAATGCCTCCCCAAAAATCTCTCACTCAACCTTATGGGAGACCCTTAAGGCCTACCTTCGTGGGCAAATAATAGAATTTTCCTCCAGGGCAAAAAAAGCAAGAGAGTCCAAAATCAGTGAGATCTCACGTTCTATTTCGGAGATTGATAATCGCTACTCATTATCGCCTTGTCCTGAACTTTTTAAAGAACGGCTACGCCTACAGACGGAATACAACTTACTTTCCACAGACAGAGCCACACATCTACTTACAAAATCTCAATTCGCTGTTTATGACTCGGATGATAAGGCTGGCAGGCTACTGGCCCGGCAGGCTCGTCAAGCCCAGTCCTCTCGTCTGATTCCTAAAATTCATAATAAAACAGGAGAAATAGTCACAGACCACAAGGAAATCAACAACACTTTCAAAGAGTATTATAGCAGCTTATACAGCTCGGAGTGGGATAATTCTTCAGAACTCAACCATTTCTTTGACAAACTTCCTTTCCCTTCTGTTCCAGCCGAACAAAACTCTTTATTGGGAGGTCAGATCTCCAAAGAAGAAATTCTGGAAGCGATCAAATCTTTAAAATGTAATAAAACACCTGGACCGGACGGTTATATTTCAGAATTCTATAAAAAATGTGCGCATCAACTATGCCCCTTGCTTAAAGACATGTTTAATGAATCCCTCTCATCTGGCCTTCTTCCAACTACTTTACGACAAGCTGCAATAACTCTCATACCAAAAGAGGGCAAAGACCCACTTCAATGCGCCTCATATCGTCCAATCTCCCTACTTAATGTAGATTACAAAATTCTATCTAAGGTCCTAGCATCACGGCTGGAGAAGATCACTCCGCAGTTAGTCTCTTCAGACCAAACTGGCTTTATCTCAAACAGACACTCCAGCTCCAATCTCCGCAGGCTTTTTAATATTGTTTACTCAACTTCATCCTGCTCTCCCGAAATGGTGATATCTCTTGACGCTGAAAAAGCATTCGATCGAGTTGAATGGCAATATCTTTTTTTTACACTTAAAAAATTTGGATTCGAAGACTCTTTTATCTCATGGATTAAACTCCTCTACTCTCAACCCCTAGCCACTGTAATTACTAACGGACAACATTCTGGAAACTTCCCTCTTGGCAGAGGCACACGCCAAGGCTGCACTTTATCTCCCCTTCTGTTCGCCATTGCCGTGGAACCTCTAGCCATAGCGCTAAGACAATCCGATGACTTCCTTGGTGTGACACGCGGAGGCATTACACACAAAATATCCTTATATGCCGATGACATTCTTTTATATGTTACAGACCCACTCACATCTGTCCCCCCTATTCTCAATATCCTACATCAGTTTGGGAAAATCTCAGGCTACAAAACTAATTATGAAAAAAGCTAGATGTTTCCCCTCAATCAATCTGCCTCTTTAATCCCTGCAGCAAACTTCCCATTCAGAATTGTCAAAAAGGGCTTTAAATATCTTGGAGTTGAGATTACATCTTCTTTTTCATCTCTCTTTACCAAGAATTTTGGCACTTTATTCGAAAAATGCAAAAAAGACATGTCTAGATGGATGAACCTTCCACTGTCCATAATCGGTCGTGTTAATCTAATTAAAATGTCTGTGTTACCAACATTTCTCTACCTTTTCCAGAGCATCCCTATCTTGATAAAAAAGTATTTTTTTCACTCCTTGGAGAGGAGCATATCATCCTTTATTTGGAATGGCAAACCTCCAAGAATTAGGAGAAATGCACTTCAGAGACTCTTCTGCCCTCGGCTAAACTGAATGCTTTAGCTTATGCAGCGAGCTAAACATAAATGGCTTCAGTAATCACTCGTGAGTACAAACAAAACAAAACTGAAGGACAGAATAGAGACCTAAAAAACTTGCCGGCCTGGCCCTATCTAATTTTATTCACTACTATTGGGCATGCAACATAAAAGCACTGTTACAATGGATGAGGGGAGCTGAACCTGACAGGGGTGAGACCTGGGTACAATTGGAACAGTCCTGTACTCCATTTAATCTGCGTTCTGTACTATGTGCTCCGTCAACTCCTCCTTTATGCCAATTCAAATCTAATCCAGTGGTATATGACTCCATCAGAATTTGGTCACAGTTCAAAAGGCATTTCAGTTTGCAGACAACATCGATACACTCTCCCCTCAAGAATAACTACAACTTCCCTCCCTCCCTCTCTGACTCTACTTTTAGGATCTGGGACTCGAAGGGCATTAAATCCATTGGTGCTCTGTACGTTGATGGGAAATTTGGATCATTTACACAACTTTCTCAATTATTTAATCTACCAAAATCTAACTTCTTCAGACATCTCCAGATTAGGAATTTTGTTAAAAAAAATTCTTCCTCTTTTCCTGACCGTCCTATGAACAATGCCGTCGATCATATTCTCTCATTAGCCCCATGCAACAAAGGGCTAGTTTCTATTCTCTATAGTACTATAAGCAATATCACTCCTTTATCTCTGCAGGATGTCCGGAACCTTTGGGAGAACGACTTAGGTGAGGAAATAGCAGATGAACAATGGCAAAAAATGCTGGACTTCATACATACCTCTTCCCCGCGTGCTAGGCACAGGTTAATACAACTTAAAATTGTTCTGAGAGTCCATTATACCAAAGCAAGGCTGGCGAAACTGTTCCCTAATATAGACCCTTCATGTCCTCGCTGTGGCAATCAACCAGCAGATCACATGCACATGTTCTGGTCATGCCCCAACCTCAGCACATTTTGGGGCAACATTTTCAGTGCTTACTCCAAGATGTTTCAAAAGGACATCACTCCCAACCCTATATGTGCCTTATTTGGTTTCACTCCTGTAGCCGGCTCCCTTAAAGGTAGAGCTCAGGCAGTCACAGCTTTTACCTCCCTGATCGCTAGACGACTGATCCTTCTCTCCTGGAAGGACCAAGCACCTCCCAACTTTACAAGATGGATTAGAGACACTATGCACTTCCTTAAACTTGAGAAAATCAGATACACACTGAAAGGCTCTTTGCAGAAGTTTATACAGATTTGGACCCCCTTCTTAGATTATTATGATAGTCTTCAAGTACCACTAAACCAGGACGAGTAGGGTCCCCCCCCCCCCTTTCTTTCTTTCAATTATTCTTTATTTACTTTTTTATTTTTCCATTGTTTTTATTTGATTTCCTTTACTTCTTTATAGATTGATATATTTTGTTTTATACTTGTACATTGAATTATATCATATGCACTTTTCCTATATACTTGGTGTGACAAATATATTGAACTCTTATTAAATCTGAACTCGAGGGGACAGCTGGGATTGGGAGGGATGGGCAAGGGAAATTGGAATTCAGCTGGATATTGCAGCCATTTTATGTTTGTGTACATTTATGACCAATGTGTGCTGCTAACAAAGTGCAATATAACTTGAAAATTCAAATAAAAATTGTTAAAAGAAAAAAAAGAAAAAAGAAAGAGAGCAAGGAAACAAATAAAGCCAGAATAACATGCAGGGTGAAATCATGATTAATTCAGAACGTTTGGTACTGTTTATAGCCTATGTGATAAACTGTACTGAACAAGCCAAAAACAAGAGAAAATCAGAACCATAGTGAAGGCTGCTGCTAAGTTCCTAAATTTGAGTAATTTATCTTGGGAAAAGATAAGTGCTGATCTTATTAAGATAGACGAAGCACCTGAGACTATTCCTCCATCACGATTGACAAGTCAAAAGTAGTGGTTTTGCAATGGAATGCTAGAAGTCTTATATCTAATGGGCAGGAGTTTAAGGGCTTTATTCAAGATCTAAGCAACAAACCAGATGTGATCTGTATACAGGAGTCCTGGTTAAAGAGTTCATTGGATTTTGTGATCAAGGGATACTCTAGTATCAGGAGGGGTAGGGTGGAGGGTAATGGTGGAGGGTGTGTAACTTTTGTAAAGCAGGGATTACAATATAGGGAGATAAAGAGAGGAGATGCATTGGAATATATATGTGTTGATGTATGGACTAAAGAAGAGGGAGTGAGTGATTTTTATAATCCATGTAAACAGATTGAGTCAGGACATTTAGAGGACATTTGGGAGGGTTTGGGTGAGAAGGTCATCTGGTGTGGGGATTTTAATGCTCACAGCTCACTATGGGAGGATAGAAATGATATCAATGGTAGTATAATTGAAGATTTTTTAGATGATAAAGAATTTGTTTGTTTGAATGATGGTTCTTATACAAGAATTGATGTTGCAAAAGGTAGTGGGTCTGTCATAGATCTCACAATTGTATCTCAAGCTTTGGCTAGTAGGTGCAGTTGGGAGGTGCTAAATGAGAGTACTTTGGGTAGTGATCATTACCCCCTGGTGGTCCAGTTGGAGATTGAGCTAGTAAGAGAACAAGTGGTAAGGAATGGGAGATGGATGTTAGAGAGGGTAAAGTGGGAATCCTTTTCAGAGATCAGTGAGAGCGGGCTGGTGGGTATTAGGGATGGTGTCAGTGTTGACCTCATGTGCCATGCAGTAACTAATAGCATAATTAGCACTGTTGAGGTAACTATTCCTAAGTCCACTCCTGGTAGTGGAGGAAGAATGGTCCTTTGGTGGTCTGAGGCATGTAATGGGGCTGTCAGAGAACAGAATAAGGCTTTCAAAACCCTAAAGCAGACCTTAAATTTTGAAAATTTAGTTAAATATAAACAATGTCAAGCTGTGGTGAGACGAACAGTTAAGAGTGCGAAAAGGGAATATTGGAGAAAGTTTTGGAGAGTTGGAGAGTTGATTGAAAGAACAACTCCAATTCAAAGAGTGTGGGGCATGATTAAGAAGATGAGAGGCAATGGGAGGGACTTTGAGTATCCAGTAATGAATGAGGAGCAAAGATTTATTACTAATAGTAAAGATAAGGCTGAAGCTGTAGCTAAGGCATTGGTAAAGGTGCATAGCTTAGGAAATCTAACTTAGGAGGAAATAACGGGAAGAGAAACAACACCAAGGAAATACAGAGACGTTTTAAGTGAGGATGTAGGAGATGGGGAAGTTCTTAATTTCCTGTTTACTTTGAATGAACTTAATAGTGCTTTAAAGAAGGTTGGGAAGTCTACTCCAGGGAGGGATATGATTTGCTATGAAATGTAAGACAAGTTAACTGATAAAGGGAAGGAGGTAGTATTGAGGTTATTCAATAAGGTGTGGTTGGAGGGAGTTATTCCAGCAGCATGGAAGCAATCTGTTATTGTACCCATCAGGAAACTTGGGAATGACGCAAAGAATCCAAGCAACTACAGACCGATAGCATTAACGTCCCAAATGGGTAAGGTGATAGAAAGGTTAGTCAATGACAGATTGGTTTACTGGTTGGAAACAAAAAATCTGCTTCACAGCTATCAGAGCAGATTTAGGAAGGGAAGGGGGACTATGGATCCTGTAGTTGCTCTAGTGAGGATTCAATCAGGAACGCCCAGGTTAATAGAGACACAGTTTTAACTATATTTTTTGATGTGGAAAAAGCATATGACATGATGTTGAGAGAGAGCCTTCTCATTAAACTGAGACAGATGGGTATCAAAGGAAAAATGTTTAAGTGGATTAGTGACTTTTTAACTGGTAGGAGGATCATTGTCAAAATTAATGAAGCAGTTAGCAATGAATATGTAGTGGAGAATGTCACCCCGCAAGGTAGCATTATAATTCCAGTGCTATTCTTGTGTATGATTAATGAAATAAAAAAATATATAGACAGATCAATTAATGTGGCACTATTTGCGGATGATGGGGCTATGTAGATGAGGAGTAGGAATGTGAACTATGTTGTCAATAAGATGCAACAGGCAGTACATGATGTTCAAATGTGGGCCCTTGAGTGGGGATTCAGGATCTCCATAGAAAAGACCAAAACTGTTTTCTTTACTAGAAGGAATATTCCCCAAGAGTTTAAATTGAATTGATCAGGTGTAGGTTTGGAAAGAGTTGATAGTTTTAAATATTTGGGATTATGGTTTGACAAGAGACTTATTTGGTCTGTACATATCCAGAAGATGATTGGAAAGTGTAAGAAGGTTTTAAATGTGATGCGTTGCTTGCGTGGGGTGGATTGGGGTGCAAATAGGTCAGCTATGAGAACTATCTATATTAGTTTCATTAGATCAGTGTTTGACTATGGGTGCGTGGCTTACAGGTCTGCAGCTAAATCACTGTTGGTGAAACTGGATGTAATCCAACACAAACCATTGAGATTATGCTGTGGAGCAATGAAGACTACCCCAGTTAATGCAATCCAGGTGGAGATGGGTGAAACACCACATATCAGGAGGGACTAGCTAACCCTGGTATATTGGGCTAATCTGAGAGGGCATGAGCAGGACCATATTACTCATTCCTCTTTGCTGCATTGTCAAGAAAGAGATAAACGCCAAGGTAGAAGCTTTGGGTGGATTATTGATCAGAAAGCAGCAGAAATGGAGCTCCAGTTGCTGAATGTGTGTCCTTCAGTGTCCTTTTCAGTAGTTCCATTATGGTTACTGAAAAACCCAGTTATAGATTTAGAGCTTTTAGAATTAAGCAAGTGTGAGGAAATCAATAGTGTTATAGTAGAGTGTCATATTAGAGATATGTATGGGGACAAAATTGTGATATATTTAAGTGTGATATTTACCGATGCATCAAAATTAGAAGATGGAAAAGTTGGAGCTGCCTTTGTAATTCCTAGTCTCAAGATCTGTAAAAGAGAAAGACTGAATAATGATCTTGCTGTTTATACTGCAGAGTTGGTAGCGATCCTCATGACCCTGGCCTGAGTTGAGAGTAACAGGCCTAGGCATGGGGTTCTAATTGCTTCAGATTCTGCATCTGCAATGATGAGTATTCAACACAAAAGTTCTCAATCCAGAAAGGACATTGTTCTAGAAATTGCACAGATGATAAGTAGATAACAGTGTGATATTAACGTCACTCTCCTATGGGTTCCTGCTCATTTAGGAGTCAAAGGAAATGAGCAAGCAGATAAGAACGCTAAGAAAGCGTGTGAGTCATCTGAAGTCACCATGAATATAAGTTTTAGTAAGGCTGAAATTAAGACCATAGTCAAGGCCAAGTCTAAGAGGAAAAAAATGATTGTAACAATGCTATCACCAGGAGGAAGTACTATAGTGTACAAAGGTATGTTGGTGAAGCAAGGTCAACATCTAGAACTACTCAAGAGGAAAACATAATCTCTAGGATGAGATTTGGGCATACTGGGTTAAGTAGTACACTATTTATTTTAAAGAAACATGCTGATGGTAATTGTAGTGTATGTAACAGTGCAGAGAATGTGGAACATGTAGTAGAATACTTTGCTAAATTTGTCCAGCAGAGACAGCAACTCATCCAGGAGCTGGAATCAGAAAGTGAGCCTTTAAACATAAGTACAATCCTGCAGAAAAAATCAAGTGAGGTTTGCTTCAGTTTATTGTTTAATTTCTTGAGAAGAACTGTTCTGATCAGTTGAATTTAGAATTATTATTATTATTTTTATTTTTATTTGTTTTGGTGTTACTAGTATCCAGACTCACACTCCATATCGGTAGGTGGCGGTAATGCTTCCAAACGTTGTTTGCCAACCACCATTAAAATATAAGAAAAAATGAATTTGAGGCACTATTTTTCTTCTGGTTTTTTTAGATCTAATTTTCAAGTTTCTAAAGAATTGCAGTTGCTTGGGAGCCACAGGGAGGCTATTTCATTTCAACATACGTCATGATACAGGAAGTAAACAAACCAGAGAAGCAGTTGTCATCAAGACGCTCATGAGACCTCACATCTCGTGCCATGACAGCTCGTGCAGGTTTTTTATTATTTATTTTTTTGATAGCTATGGACATGTTGATCTCGGAAAGGATGACACTTTATCATTATGCATGACTTTACACTGCACGCGTGATGTGCTCTCTAAGTTGTAACGTTAGCTAGCTTGGTCCTAGCCAAACGCAAGCCACAAATGTATCAATTTAAGTTAGTCATGATTATTGGCATGAAGGTACACTTTACACGACATAACTACCGACCTCAAACAAATGATTGGTATCTTCTATTCATTTCGGCATGAATTCAGCACGCGATAAAGCCTAGTTTTATTTGTATTTCAATTTGTAAGCCCCCGCCTTCCATCTCGAGTCCTGTTCCATTAGTGATGAATTAACACCAGCGTAAAAGTGAAGGTGTAGACCGAGCAGGATTAAAACGTCAAATGAATCGCAACCTATATATAATTTTTGGAATATATTGTTCCAGGTCGAAACATCTGTGTGCCGAATATTCTTCTGTCGCATGTAATGGAGGAAAATGGCTTAAAAAACATTTTTCTCAGGCAACCAGGTAACGATATCATAATCCAGACACGTTACGTAGCTTGTGGGGGTTACAATAAATGATGAATACAGCTTAAATAATAACTTTCTAAACACAGGTTGTGCTAACGTTAGTAGTTCAAGCTAAAACACATTAACTGTCGAGAAAACTTAGCATCAATGTCCATATGTATTTGATTTGGCTTTGCAAATGCTGTTCAGTTAAATAAGCAGTTTATTATTAATGCATTGTGGTATGATTAAAAAGTGTACATGAGGTATGAATAACAAATCCCTTCTTAATATCTTATTAATTCAGCTGATATTGGTGTTGCAAAATGTTAAGTAGTTACATCTGTCTCTAACAAAACTATACTAAAAATATCAAGTATGAGCCATAGTTGGTTTCTGTGGTTTAAGGCAAGATCATTTAATACAACCTGCCAATTTTAGGCAACACTGTTCTCCATGGTTAATTACAGCACCATAGTACATGAAAAAATAGCTTGAGGAAAAGGGGTCAGTAGCAAATACTCGATCTGACTCTTAACCTACTTAATTTCTTCAGCTTCTGTTTTAATATAATAGATATCTGTATTCTCCATTGTTTTTGTTCAAGGTGTGATGTTGCTCTGGCATGAATGATCTCCAGATCTCCCATTGAGGGTGTCAAGCCGGACACGAACCCCTGCCGTATCATGGCAGAGGTGTTAGGACAAAGGAGCTTGTTGGGCTTTGGTGTGGTGTTGGCATGGCTGGTGCTGTTCCACCTGCTGGTCAACATATGGCTGCTGTGCGTGTTCACCAGCCTGCTGGTGGTGCTTGGGGGCTGGCTCGGGTCACAGGCTGTCCTGGAGTCCAACAGTGTGGTTCACCTGGAGAGGTTTATCTCCATGGAGCAGGTAAATGTGCATTGAACTTCCAGTGTTTTTGGAAACAGTGTGGGATCATTCCAAAATAACATAATTTACACTTTGTCATCGCTAAATCTCAGGTTCCACCGACTGTTGAGGACGAGCACAACTTGGACCAGGAGATTCACAACACAGTGAGGAAAATCATCAGGGACTTTGTCAACTCCTGGTACTCCACTGTGTCCTCTGAGAGTGCTTTCGAAACAGAGGTTCAAGAGGCCATGATCTCTATGGCCATGGAGCTGAAAATACGTGCTAGACAGCTCGACAGGAAGGTAATTTGATTCAAGATATCAATGTGGGGAAAAAAGGTTGATTTGGATAAATGTTTAAGAGATAAACAGTTAAAAAAATTAAAATGTGTTTCTGTTGATAAATGTACGAATAGAGTTAGGTATTCAGGGTTTTTACTGCTGATGTATCACTGGTTATGTGTGTTTCAAATAAATTTTAAATACACAACAGGTTGTAATCAGAAACACAAGGCCACATCTGTCTGTTCTGACTATGATCTTTTTATCTCCTTAATCCTGATCACAGGTTTTTGCATCAATGTGGACATGAGCTTTTATCATTTCATCGAAAAATTCACTTTCTCTTTCAGTCTTACTAACTATAGATTTTTAGATGCCTGTGGAGCTGAGTATTTAAAAAAATCCTATATTTGTATGACTTAGTGTCAACAATTACTTTTAGTATCCTTTAAATCATCTTATGACCGATCCCTTTTTTAATTTTTAATTTTATTTTAAAGAGTTGAGGACAGTCCTTTAGGCAGCAATGGCAACAGCTTAGTTGGAGTAATTTAATTTCAACATTTCAACATTTATTTTATTTTATTTTGCATCAACAAAACACCATTCATACTTTCTAACATCCACCTTATATTGCATTACTTGTTTTTATAAACACATTTGAACATATTGAACCATGTACTTTAAAATTAAATTAGAGGAAAGGAACAAAAATACCTAAACACATTAATTTGGATCAACTAGAGAAGTCTAATCTTTGATTGTGTATTGCTAAACGCCATGTCTTCTGCTTATTATACGTATATACAGTATATGTATAAATATTACTGTATGATATTTAAAAAAATGTCCCTCATGCAACAGAGTTTTTTTTTCTGACAAAGAGAAAAGAATAAATTGTTTTCATTTTGGTAATGCTGAGGACAAACCATCCTTCAATAGTGTATATCCTATATGCTGTATATTGCACAATAATGCTGGTGATAACAGAAAATGTCACGAGGTGAACTTAGCAGATAAAATGATAATGGTTTTATCTTTTTTTGAATGACTGCAGGAGCTGACCCAGAGGATCCTGGATCTGTTTGGCTGCCACCTGCAGGACTACATCAGAGCAAAAGAGCTGCTGACGGAAACGCCTCTGACTTCGAAGTGCAGCGGTGAGAGCGAGCAGTTGTGGAAAGCGTATTCCATGGTTACCCCGCCTCATCTTGCCAGCGACACGATGGAAGTCAACTACACTAGAGCGATCACAGATTTGTTGCTGCATGTTTTGGTGCCATCGCCTCACTTAGAGAGCCGCACCGGTCGCTTCGTTGTCGGTGAACTCATCACCTGCAACGTAATGCTCCCTCTCATTGCTAAACTGTCGGACCCAGACTGGTTAAACTTTCTTGTGATCGGCATATTCAACAAGTCCTGCGAACCACAGGAGCCAATTAAATCAGAGCCACGTGCTTCATCACCATGTCTACCACCACCACCTGCTGAATCAGAGCTTGCTCCACCGCAGGAGACAACACACGTACCGCAGAAGAATAATGACGTTTCCGTGACTGAAGCTGTCAGTGATGCAGAGATGGCCTTGCCAGAGCTTACCGCCTACGATGTGATTGACTCCGACGAGGTGAATGAGAACCTAACTGAAGAAGAAGAGCCCACTCTACCCTTTTTAAGGCGTTACATGAGAGGCACCAAGTCAAACCCATTCTACCAGGAGAACGACTCTGACTTGGACTCTCCTTCTGCTGACTATAAGCAAAGTTCCATTGATTCCCTTGTCATGGTCGGGCAAGAGGACAACAGTAATGGTGGGGACCTGGAGGATGTTTGCCCCAGCCCACTGGATGGCGCTTGTCCTAAAGTCCTTGTGAATTCAGAACCGGTGGGGCATCCTTATGGCTGCGAGCTGTCGTCAGGTAGGACAGCAGAGGGGACTCCTGGTAACGGTAGACTTCAGGACGTGGAGAAGGAGGGCAGTTGTTCTTTGGTAAATCCAGCCCGAGAGTTTCTTCTGGGACTAGAAACGACTGGGTTGGGGAATCCCAATGAGCTGACCGTCAGTCCGTTACAGGTCTCCTCCCCTATACAGTCCTTCAGTTTTGAGCCCCTCAGCAGCCCTGATGGTCCGGTCATGATCCAGAACCTTCGCATCACTGGCACCATCACAGCTAAGGAGCACCGTGGCACCGGCTCACACCCATACACCCTTTACACTATCAAAGTAAGAAGATTTTTTATCTAGTTCTGCTTCTTCTTCATCTTTATTAATCATGTTTTGTATATGTTTGATAATGTGGTTTTCCAGGTTAGCATGATAATATTTGTAATCCAGTTGTTACATAATAATTTGATAAAGGGGAACAGGTTACAACCCAGAAATGACCATATTTACAAAACAAGAACAGTTAAACATTTGAAGTCACCCTGGAAAGATTTAAAATTACTAGTAGTAATTCTGACCAATGCTTTTAAGTTGCAAACAACAAAGCAGTGCACCAGCATGGACAATTAGGACAAAAACTTGATATCGTTACATATTTCAATGTTTTGTTTCATCCAACCATTTGTCCAAAACCAAAATATATTGAATGTACTAACATATAAAATAGAGTAAAAGCACAAACTCATCAAGTTTGAGATTTGTAATAAAAGTATAGTTTTAGCATTTTTCTTTCTTGAGAAAAAAGAGGTTGCATAGGTTGGTGTGCAAATGGAATTAGTTTTTTCTATTTATTACTTTCATAATATTGTAAAATGTATATATTTATTATTTTATTAACATTGTGTGAGAGCAAACAAGGTCGTGTTCACTTTTAACTTGATTTTCTCAGAGCTGAAATATCTTTCACTATTTTATGAACCATATAACTACAATGAGTCAAATTAAGCTAAGAAATCTGAAAATGAAAATTACCAAAGGGAAAGAAAATGTATGAAAATAGAAATTCAACTATTGTTTTTTATAGTGTAATAATTTCCATATTTTTTATATAATTACATTTCATTTAGTAGGGATAAAGTCATCAATCACATCAGGATTGAATGTAATCTCCTTTTGAACATACAGTATTTCACCAATTTTTTTTAATGTTATTATCACCCTGTGTTTCAGTAGGGTTTGTATTTACCCAATTTTATAGATTAGAACTGTCATCGTTGGCATAGAAATTGTGAAATTGGATAACTATTGAATACTGGTTCAATAGTATCTGTCAGGACTTTAAATACACAAATGTCAACATCAGACTTTTTACAAAGTGTTTCAAAAACATAGTTTAACAGCCCCGGGCTATGGCGCAACTGGCTGGGGCACCTGCACCATACACCGGTGACCTGGGTTCGATTCCCGACCCGTGGTCCTTTCCAGATCCCACCCCGACTCTCTCTCCCATTTTCTCTCACTTTCCACTATCCTATCCGATTAAAGGGAAAAAGTCCCCCAAAACATAACAAAAAAAACCAAACATAGTTTAACATCGGTTAAGCCCAATATAATGTATTACAGGATTCTGCAACATATGACCTTAAACTTTGTTGTGTTTGTTTTCAGTATGAGACAGCAATGTGCTGCGAGAACCCAGAAGGTGTCCAGCCAGGCTTTGAGGAGGCTGAAGTCCCACCTTCAGGTTGTGAGAATCCATCACCCATTCAGCAGGTGGCCTATCACATGGTCAACAGACGATACAGCGAGTTCCTCAACCTGCAAACACGGCTGGAGGAAAAAAATGAACTACGGAAACTCATCAAAGGTAGGAAAGATCTGGATCACCTTACTCAAAAAAGAAATCCATGCATGGCTTACAAACAAACCTGGTCCAAGTCTAGGCCATTGCTGAAACATTACATTTGATACATGTTTGGTACTTGAGCTAGCATCCAGGATTGTTATCTTTCAGGTGTGAAAGGTCCAAAGAAAGTATTTCCCGACATGCCGTTTGGAAACATGGACAGTGATAAGATAGAGGCCAGGAAAGGACTTCTGGAGACCTTTCTTAAGGTATTTGTATGCCAAATGTACAACTTATTTTTGTTTTGGAAGTTTTAAGATTGTGAAGAAGCATTTTCTCATCTTTTTCAGCAACTATGTTCCATCCCTGAAATCGCCAACAGTGAGGAGATGCAGGAGTTTCTGGCTCTCAATACAGACGCCCGGATTGCCTTCGTCAAGAAACCTTTTATTGTGTCACGCATAGACAAGGTTTGACCCTGAATAGATTTTTTATGGTACAGCTGATACTCTTCTTCAAGTCATAAAGACAAATATACATGATTCTTTGTAATGCTTGTACATTGTTCATAGTGAGTTTGTAATCAGGTTTTGTGTGTTTTTGGGTTTAGATTGTGGTGAATGCCATCGTGGACACTCTGAAGACAGCGTTTCCTCGTTCCGAACCTCAGAGCCCGACAGAGGATAACGAGTCAGAGATAGATGGAGGGAAAATAAGTACAGAGAAGAAGAAGTATGACAAACGTTTATCTACATTCCTAAAATAGTAACCCAATCAACTGTCATTCATTCAGGTTGGAGTAGCCAAAGATTTTGCTGATTCAACCTTGCTTTACCTCGTCACGATAAACTATGAGTCAGCTTTTGATCCTGATAGCAATACTGCCAGAGGGTTTTACAAACAATATTAGCAGTTGACAGAACCTCAATATCTATTTGGCTGGTGTTCTGATGCTGTAGAAAATATCACATGAACTTCATCAGCAGATTGATTTTGTCCAGGTTTGGAAATGTTAACTTTTCTGTTTTGTTACCAAGCACTTTAACGACCTCTCATCCTAGTTGACCTCATAGTCAACAGCATGAAGTGTCAACCTCAAATTCTGACCCTGTCAGTGTGTGGGAAGACCGCGAGGGGTCATGACCCGCATGGAGGTGTCTAGGACTTGACTACACTGCTTGAAACTCTTTCTGTATTATCCTGGACAAGCTCCTTTCTGGCCGATACAGCTTAACTAATCGTTTTATCACACTATACGGGATGATTGTTACAGGGTTGAATCAGACTCATGCGGTCATAATACAGGTTTAATTATTGCACAATGACAAAAGATATATTAATGTGTCTGTATGATCCCAGGTCTCGTCTGAAGTTCTCCAGTAAAAGCATCCCCTTTATGAATGGATCAGACATTAGACCACCGCTTTTGTTCAGTTGGGACCTAACGAGCACAGTAAGTAGTGTCACTAGCATGTTGATAACCACCTATTTGACATTTAGGTTGTCAACTTCCTTTTTGGCATGTTGAATTTCTTTCTCCATTTAATGCTTTTTCCTCTCTGTTCGCAAAGGTGTTTAGCAGGATGTCTTTTAGAGACTTGCAAGCGTTTATCACTGATCAAGAAAAACTGTCCGTCAGAGTCGAATCAGAGAGGGAGGGCAGTCCAGTGAGACAAGAATTGGGAGGACATCTTGATGACTGCTCGGGAGAAAAGCACAGTCAGGAATCTGGTAAGAGAGGAGTTTTCACTGTGTTTGATCTCAAAATTCACTTAATTTGCTAGTTGGTACTCCATGTCTCAAAGTCGTGTAGGTATTTTTAAAGAGATCAAAGTACAGACCTCAAAAGTCAGATTAAACTAAACACCCTATCATCGTCCTCAGTCACACCCAAACCACAATTTCAAACAAAGGGATTCTACTTCTAGATGGACCATCTTAAATTGATTAAATCAAACATTTTAATCCTCTTATTCTTCTTGTCATTTGAAAAATATCATTTTTGCCAGGCGTATGAGTTTGGTCGTGTAAGTGCATGTGTGTATCTGTTTGTCCATCCGCATAATATTTTGGGGGAAAATGTATCTCAAAGAGATCTCGTGGTTTCCGTGATTAACCTTTTTTGATACACAAATTTTATTGATTGACTTCTTGCTAATTTCTAATGGCAAGTAGGGATCCCAAGTGATTGACAACTGCTTTAGTAACAAAAGCCATATCAGACCATTGGCCAGACTTAGAAACAAAACCTCCATTATCGCAGGGTTGTTTTGGCTTAGGTTGGCTTTATTGTCCTATGCACAGTGGCTACAGTGTAGATATGGCAATGAAAAACTGAAGTCCCAGGCTCCTCCAACAATGGATCATAATAGATATAAGACATAAAACAAATAAAACCAATACAAATAGTGAAAGAAATAACAGAATAGAAATAAAATTATGCAAGAGAATGTTGCAAAAGGTGCAAGTAAATACAAATAATAAAAATTAAGAAAATAGTGCAAGAAGAGTCTATATCCATGTAATGTAATGTGATTTATACATAAATAAATTGCAAGATGCAAACAGATAAACACTTATGAAGGCACTTTACAGAGCATGTGTTTAATAGTGTTATGGAACCGGAGCTTTTCCAGATTATTTTAATACCCGATATCTAAGAATTCACTTAAGTAAGGCACGATATAAATTGAATAAATCCCTGCTTTGTTATCTTCAGAGGGGAAGGAAGATGTACCTGACTCATATCTGCTCTCTGAGTGCACTTTTCTAGTTATCTATTCAATCATCATGTCAGCTTGTTTGACTCGTCTGCTTTCCTTCTTGCTTTGTGTCTGTTTCTGCTTAACTCTACCAGTTTCCATTTACTATTTCACCACGATTGCAGCTAGAATAACTGATAACCAGATTGTTATTCATGAAAAATACTTGTATATGCCTTGTTTTTTCTCCTTTTCTACACCAAACACTAACATGGGTTAAAACTTTGATGGCCGAATGGTAAAAGTGAGTAATACAAAATAGTTCAATAGCTTCTTCCATTAAGTGACAATCAACATTTAAATAATGCACATTTTTGGACGATGTTGTCATTCATGACTTCCCCCTTTTTGGTTGTTTTGTTGTCAAATTCCTTGTTTTGGTCTTAATCAACAAATAATTTTTTATCAATTGGTTTGTTTTTGTGAGGCTGGATGACTTATTTTCCAATACTTAAGAACACATCTCTTGTAAACAATAGATTTAAAGAAGTTTGTGAAGACACTCAAATCAGTTGATCGATTAGTCATCAAAATCGTTTGGGGGTTAAGTCAACTGAGAAATACTTTAGACAAGGACAGTCCTAATATTATAAGTATTAAACTGTGTGTAAATATAGATTTGTTGGTGGCTGCATTGTTTCCTTCTCCTGTGATAAAAACATTTAATTGATAAAAGGACTGATGTAACAATTTCCAAACCGTGAGATTTTGGTAACGACGCCAAATCTAAACCTTTTTTCCACAATCTCCATAGAAGCTTTGAATACAAAAGATGGGTTTTGTGTACAGCCATAAAAATAGCACTACATGTGGGGTTGGTGTGTCCCTAAAGGAAGCCTCCCAGTACCAGTGGGGATGGGGTTTTTCAGGACATTCACACTGTCTCCGGAAAATCTCTGACAATTCATGTTTGATCTTTACTAACAGGAAGCATTAAAGAAGTACTCTGCTTTTTCTCATTGCCCATCTATAACTTTATGACTCATGATGGACAATCCATAAAAGCAGCAGATATATTTTCGTTTTTAATTCCACACATTTATTTTTTCCTTATGAATGGACCCCGTGCCCATTGTTAGCCCTAACCCTATCCCTCAACTGTTAGTTGTCCTTAACTCTTAACCGGATTGTATCTCGCCATCCACCATATTGTATCACGTATCGTCACTACTATTCCATCCTTCTCCATCACAGGGAATCTCCATAGGAAAAATGGATGATATCATTAACGTCATATGGGAACTATCTCTGCATTGCTAGACATTGGAATTCAAAATATTCCACTTTAATTGAATCCAAATTGCATTTTTCCCTTGTTAGCCATCTGGCCATTGTCTTTTTGAAGGACAGATTTTTTTTTTCCAGACAGTCAAGGTGATGAGAAGTGAATACGCACGTAGTCCTGACCAGACCCTGAAATGTTCCACTATAAATGTTAGTTGACTGACAGTTTATTGAGAACTAATTAGCTGCTTTCACATCAGATGTAAAGATGTCTGAATACCTCAATGTTTCAGTAACTGCGTTTTCATTTTGTTAAATCTTTAAAAGCAGTACTTATTCCATACTAAAAAAATTCCAATTTCCTAAACTACAGTTTCTTTATTTGGACTGAGCTTGTTAAACTTATACATAAAACACTCAAGCTTGTATGGAATTAACTTTCAAAAATATGATCCCAGAAAGAAAAGTTTTCTTAAAGACTTCTTAAACCAAACCCTTTTCTTTTACAATTATAAAACCAAATTAGAAAATTAGAAAATCAAATGCAACAACTCAGTCAATTCAGATTTAATGGATTGAAATTAAGACGGGTTTGTTTTCCGATATATCTAAAAGCGGTCCAGAATTAGAATCAGAAATCTTTTATTTGTCCCACAGCGGGGACATTTACTTTTGTTTCTGCAAAAGTGGCATAACAGGTAAAAAAAACATCCATGGCTAAAGAAATGATGAGCAGCAACTTCACAAGGGCATAGGTAATGTAAAGTGTTGAGACATTATACAAATTGTGATTAATAATAATAATAATAATAATAATAATAATAATGATGATGATGATGATGGTGATCATGGCACAGTGTTTCAAGAAAAGTGTCTTGTCTTGTTATTACACAAGATCAATACAATAGAGAGGTTGACATGATTTACTTCTGTGCTTTGCAGCCAACTTTTACACCTCACTTCCATATGAAAAATAGTCCTAAAATATTTAAAAATACAATTTTAAGAATCTTGTTTTATACAATATGCACACAAAAAGGTCACAAGCCTGTGGGGGCAGTGCTCTGATCTGGGGTTGCTGCAGTTGGTCTGGTCTAGGTTCAGCAACGTTATGTGCCCAAAGAATGAGGTCAGCTGACTACCTGAATATACTGAATGATCGGGTTATTCCATCAATGGATTTGTTCTTCCCTGATGGCACAGGCGTGTTCCAAGATGACAATGCCAGGATCCATCGGGGTCAAATTGTGAAAGAGTGGTTCAGGGAGCATGAGACATCATTTTCACACATGGATTGGCCACCACAGAGTCCAGACCTGAACCCGATTGAGAGTCTTTGGGATGTGCTGGAGAAGACTTTGCGAAGTGGTCTGAATCTCCCGTCATCAATACAAGATCTTGGTGAAAGATTAATGAAAGACAGAAATAAATGTTGTGACATTGCAGAAGCTTGTGGAAACGATGCCACAGTGAATTCGTGCCGTAATCAAAGATAAAGACGGTCCAACGAATATTAGAGTGTGACCATTTTTTTGGCCAGGCAGTGTAATTCCCTCAACATAATCATTTAACTGGAGAAGTTTCATGGTGATATCTATAAAATACATCTTAAAATTACATATTCTGCCGATGGCAATAGAAAGACATAATAAATCCAAATTTAATGTAGCATAGGTGAGTTTAGTGCAAGAATACAAAAAATGACTCTTAGCAGAACAAGCAGCCTTTCGGTGTGACCACATGAGGGCAGTGTTACTAAATGTATGAAGCTGATGGTATTGCTGGATCAGATGCAAACAGAATAAGCATACTTCTAACAGATCACTTATGTTAGGTTTGCGATATACATACAAGTCCCTCCATCTTTTTACCAGGTGCTGCTTTTGCATGCTAAACAGACATACATTATGAGTATGATATTTGAATGTAGAAAAATGATCTTTGCCAATCACCAAGTAAGTCATTAAAAAAATAAATGACATGTAATGTAATTATCTTGTAATATTGAGTTTTTTTTGTCTTGCATTTTGTGGTGTAGCTTCTGAGATGGCGCTGGCTGAGGTGGCTCTGAACGTCCTGTGTCTGCTGATGAAGGAGCAGTGGAGCTGGCTGTGCACGGAAAACATTCAGAGGACCATCAGGCTGCTGTTTGGGACTCTTATCAACAGGTGACGTGATACATTTGTTTGAGAATGCCTCAAAAATGTATTATTAGTGACGTTTTTACACTAGCAAGAGATACAGAGACACAAAACCATGGTTAAAACTTAGATACGTAACATTGGAGAAGCAAGCAAGAGTAAGTTGGATTTTAAAAAATGATCCACCCAAATCACACAGTCTTATGTTGCTTTTTCTCCAAGGAAAGTTGCAATCAACACTACCTCCAGTCATCTTGCAAGAAAACAGCAACGCTGACATAGTGAATAACTATATGACATACAGACTGTAGAAAGTAAATTAGAGTTTAGATATGTTTAGCAATGCAATATTTTCATTTTTGATTGTATCCTAATCTTAAAATGATCCAAAAGGCTGTATTTATTTGCGCTGAAATGTTTGTATAATGGATATGCCTTTCGAACCCTCTGACATGTTCTTACTGTATCTTTGTATTCTGTCAGCTTTTTCACTACTCTAATAGGGAAGTTGCAAGAACTGATACTTAGGCAAGTCAATGCCAAAATTAACTAAATGTAAAGTTGTTTTTCTGAAGTAACACTAGTGGGATCCGGTCTTGAGAATAACGGCATTGCATTGTCTAGCAGTAAACTCACTATCTACTATCTGTCCTGATACATCTACACAGTTAAAAACAAATCTGTGTTGAATTTGGCAGGACTAGAGCTAGTTAACGTTAGCTGTTATCTGTTAGCTGTTATCTGTTAGCTGTTATCTGTTAGCTGTTCTCTGTTAGCTGTTAGCTGTTCTCTGTTAGCTGTTAGCTGTTATCTGTTAGCTGTTAGCTGTTAGCTGTTAGCTGTTATCTGTTAGCTGTTAGCTGTTAGCTGTTAGCTGTTCTCTGTTAGCTGTTAGCTGTTAGCTGTTATCTGTTATCTGTTGGCTGTTCTCTGTTAGCTGTTATCTGTTAGCTGTTATCTATCAGCTGTTACCTGTCAGCTGTTATCTGTTAGCTGTGATCTATTAGCTGTGATCTGTTACCTGTTAGCTGTTACCTGTTAACTGCTATCTGTTAGTTGTTAGCTGTTACTGGCCAGCAGTTGCTCTATTGAGTCCAACTCAGTTTTAGGTGAAGGTTAATTATAAAGTCATTAAGATGTGTTCAAATAGAATTTAGTTATTTAGTTAATATTGTTCAAGAAGATGATTTCACAGCAATAAAATAGATACAATAGACGGAATTGTGACCTTTTAACTTCCCAGCAAAGTAGGTAAGTATGTGTGGTAATTAATTGGGTATCGAGAATCTCACTGGTTTTGGAAGCAACTAATAATTGTTATTCTTAATGACAATGGAGATTATGTAATATTGCTGAAACACAACTTTACTTGGAAACTGCAGACACTTTCCCCATCCTCTGTGGCTAATTCTAAGCAGATGCCGGTACCAATTTAAAACCACCTAATATAGATATTTCCAAGTGAACCTGGCTGATGCTGCCACAACAATGCAAATCATTTTTCTCTCTCTTTAAAAGCAGTAGCCTCTGGTTGACTCTTGTCTTCTTAAAGTACTTTTACGAGGTTCTATGCTACAAGCTTTCTGCTGCTAAGAAGTGATGGAAATGTAGACGTAGTGGGACGTTGTGGACTCAGCCAGGTCAGGACATGAGAACACTTGGTTCCTAGTGGAGATTCCACAGAGAGGACTGTTTATGAGCTGGAGAGGGGACTCTGGCTCATGTACAGTCGTTAGTCAAGAGAGTTGATATTTTGGACAAGGCTTGGCCATGAGTGCTAGCAGTGGTCCGTGTTTTAAAAGCAGCATCACTTGCCATGCAATGCATTAACAACTTTACAGAAATGAAAAAAATCAGAGAACCTTGCTCTTGCTTGCACAGTATGTGGTATTTTTATTCGTACACTTGTTTAATAATTTATGTGCATACGTGCATGAATGCTCACCTATTTGGCACTCAAAAGAATGCCTGACAGCAACTTCCCAAACATTTGTCGCAGATAGGTATAGCTCTGACTGCCAGTAAACTGAACATGCAGACAATGTTCTCGGGTTCTAGTGTTTGTGGTGTCAGTGCTGTGACCTCACGTTCCCCGGGGTGTCAGTACTGAAATATCGTTTCTTCACATTGATACTGGGTCCTCTATTTTAAGAAGTTCCACCAGCCAAGTATGAAAGGCCTTTTGTTTGGCCTTGTCTATATGAGGCTGCCGTCTGTCAACATTGCAGTGACAGCTCTCGGTGTGGCAGGTATCTCCTCTCATCAACTGGTTTCTCTGTGAAAAGGAGACAAGATGCTCTGGACAGCTGTTTACAGAAACACTACCTATGAAATTGTGTCACTAAGATACAGTAGCTCTGTTCTCGATCATTTTTCAACACAGTTTTAAACAAATGCTAAGTGGTATATGGTAAGAAGATGCAGAATAAAAAGTTATGTGTGAATGAAATGCAGCATTTGCTTGCATTTTAATTGAAAATATTAATAAAAAAGGACATTAAAGCACATTTCAGTACACCTTCAGTGTCAGTCCCGTGATATAATTGGGCTCAAAAATACTTAATTTGGGAAAAAGACATCTTTTGGTATATGCTTAATGAACTACCTAGTAAAAACAACCTGGTTTGAAAACCTTAAAGTTGTAAAATGCTCTTAAAGCCAAATCCAAAGTTATTTTCTCTTTATAATCATTTTACTTAGACAGGAGGTGATGCTGTCATGATGGTTTGGTTTGGAGGCGAGGTTTAAGGAAAAGGCTAGTGACCATGCTCTATTGGCCCACTGAATAGGGAAGATTGCCAGAAGGTCCCGTGATGATCTGGGTATTTTTGTTCTCAAGTCAGGCATACAAACGCTGTATTCAGTTCTCTTTATCCATCCATCATCTAGACCCATATGTTTTGGGCTTAAACCATGATTTACTGATGTTTAACAGAAAACATGCTTTTTTGGGGATTTTCTCCTATTAATTAAGACATACAACACATTTTGAGGTCCATTCCTACTATATGTAAGCCTTTAATAAAAAATGCTTTTAGCCATGCCAGCGTGACTTTAAGGGTGGGAATAATGGCTGGCCAGTTAATCCACCACTCTGGTCCAGACTTATTTATCAATAGCTTGCCATGGAGTCTGTCACAGACACTCATGACTCCGAGTGGAAGAATTGTAATGACTTTATTGATTCCCTAAAATGAATCTGGCACCATTAACAGGTCAAACATGTAGTTTGTAACGCTACAGTTTATAAGTTGGACTAGCAGTTTCTGTCAAGTGCTGTGAAGTTTGTCTTTTTTTCATAATATAATCTGACAACTGTTTGGTAGCTGTCAAGTATAAACTGCAGAGAGAAACCATATCCATGTTTGTTGGTGGGAGATACAACCAGGACCCAACAGGCCGTGTGTGTGTGTGTGTGTGTGTGTGTGTGTGTGTGTGTGTGTGTGTGTGTGTGTGTGTGTGTGTGTGTGTGTGTGTGTGTGTGTGTGTGTGTGTGTGTGTGTGTGTGTGTGTGTGTGTGTGTGTGTGTGTGTGTGTGTGTGTGTGTGTGTGAGAGACAGGTCTGGCTGGAAAAGCCGGCTATGTGCTCCTATAAATGGGGTCCAAGGCAAAGCTCTGGTTTGGGACATGTCTGAGTTTTATGGACTGGAAAGTGGGAAAGTTTAGGATGAATATAGTCTCTTTCTCTTAGACAGCAGTCTGGATGGAAAATCTAGCTGGAGCCAGATTGTTGTCGGTGTCTAGATGTAGAAGGCAGCCACTTTATGTGAACATCACCAGCGTTAATATGAACGCTCATGTTCTGTTTATTAGTTCAACGTGACGCTTCCTTCGTCTGCCGAATAAAAACGTTTATCAAAGGCCATCTTGAGTTGCACTTGGGTTTAATCTGTAAACCTTAAGGCGTAAACAAAAAACAAATATATATCGCTTATTAATGATGTTACCAATTTCACCCCAATTTTGTTCTGTGTAATGCAATGCACTGACTGGAGTACACTAGACAAAACATTGACTTTAATTACATTTATAGATGAATTAGGTTAGTTGAAAGCAATTGTATTACTCTTCTAAATATTAAACTTAATATTATTGCTTTCCACTCACCTAATAAAGTTGTGTAATCTGTTGTCATAATTCATTTTATTAAAGTCAATGTTTCAGTTATTTTAGTGCAGTAAGAAGCATCACTTCCTCGGTGTGATGGCACACCTAATCCTTCTCAAATGTTAACTGTACTCACAGAAACTGCTAGTCCCACTAAAAAAACTTTATGATTTGTATTTAATTTGTGGATCAATTTATTAAAAGGAATCACTGACCAAAACGAAAACAATGAAAGCCCTCCAACCAAAACCCTTCAGTGTTGTTGGGTTCTTGGTTAGAATAAACATCTAGGTGGTTGCTACTCGTGATGTCTATATTTCAGTCTGGAACAGAGTGGTGGATCAACTGGCAAGCCATTATTCCCATCCCTAAAATCTTGCTGGCATGGCTAAAAGCATTTTTCATTAGAGGCTAACATTTTTCCCGGAATTGACCTCAGAATGTGTTGTATGTCTTAATCGAATGCAGAAAATCCCTAAATAAAAAGTCATGTTTTCTGTTAAGCATCAGTAAATCATGGTTTAAGCCAAAAGGCTCTGGTGAAAACGGATGAAAAGCATTTAGCTGCTACAACCTTCACTAGCCAGTTTCTTGAAGTTGCACTACTGGAGATAGGGGACACAGATGGTGCTTGCTAAATGTTGGCTTGAGTAAGAATACCCCTCTACGATATATGCCCTGTTTAGTGTACATTATAAGGAGGGGAATCCCAGCTGCTCTCCGTGACAGTCGCTTTTTTTTTTACGGTTTATCGAGTGTCCAAAAATTGACGGACTTCATGCAATAATTCTGAAATAATAATAATACATAAAATTTGTATAGCACTTTTCCTAATGCTCAAAAACGCTGTAAATAAAATCAGAACAGAAATCATCAAAACTCGAGTGAAGTGTTATAGTAAAGTAAAAAAAATCTGTCAATTTCTCTTAGCATTTTGCCATGCATGTCTTTGTTGCAACACTTATTATTTTATCCATAGACACCACTTACCAAAATACAAACAAGTCAATGACAAATTCAGAGTGCTGAGACTTATGTCCGCCTTTTAAAATGTGTGATGTCATTTCCATAAATGCTCGCGTGAGTGTTTAGGTTGCCCTACTACAGAATAAAATATGCCCTCAGAGACTCTTGATATTCACTTACAAGCAGCAGACATCCTTGGCTGCAGCGAAGCGGTGGAGAAAGACAGTGAGTCGCAATGATGATAGAATATAATGATTGTAATTAATCTTATTGCATCAAGTGGCTCAGATTTTCTTGGAAAGCTGTTTTGCCATTGGGCTGTGGTTACCAACACACTAAGTTCGGAACATTTCCCTTGTGAGTGAGTTGACGTCATTCGGCCTGATGGACGGACAAATTTACCACTCCAACTTATTGGAAAATGCTTTGCCAGTTCACCTGCTCTATGGTGCTGTGTTTGTCTTTTCTCTTGTTTTTTCACTCGGTTATTTGTAGGTTGGACCGCCTTCCTTATTGCTTTTCAAGACATTTTACCGCAATAATCTCCATGTGGCAACTTCATTCTGCCCATTACTGCACCTGTCACACAATGACAGGATTCTTTATTTTTACTCACTAATACAGTATATTAATACTTCTATAAACAAATCAAATGGTACCACCAGTTCTTGCTGACAGCTTGATGATGGAGGTGGGGATGAAGGGAGCATGGAGGATTTGAAGCTTGTCAACAGTTGTCATAGAGAAGGAGAAGGCTCTCACTCCCTCAATCTTTTTATTTTGCCCTCTCTGCTACAGCTACACTGTTAATTAATACCAAGGGATCTCTGTCTGACATACAGCGGCCTGCTTGGGTTTCGCCGGTGGTGAAAAACAAGTTGTTTGGCTTCAGGAAGGTGGTTTTGGTCTCACAGCTGCACTATTTAGCTCGCAACCACATTGTGGCATTTGGGGAGAACTCTTAAGATGCGGTCAGAACTCAAACATTAACAAAGTACAAAACACTGGGTTTTATAAGTAGTATTTTTTATTCACCATGACTCCATTGGCATGTTACTTCGTAATTTTGTTTTTCAATGTTTAAATATGTCAGTTTCACTCTTTGGTTCGGGGTGTATCCAATAACAACAGTCTTCAATGTTAATCTGGTTTATAGTCTTTTCTAGTGTTTTTGCTTCAGGCTCATGTAGATTACATTGTGAAGACCCTGTGATATAACAGTCTGAACAAAGCCAGATACCAAAGTCTCCAAACTAAACGGGTTTTTAAGCCACTGTAAAACCATAGTCAGGGGTTTGTCGCAGAACAATATTAACACATGGACCTCAAGCTAATTATTTTCTCAGAATTGTTATAGGAGTATCTCACAGTCTTTTTTCTTACTGAAATAAAGTCTTCAAGTCAAGAGATTGTCTTTTATTGTTTACAAGGCTTTCTGCAGAAAAGATTCAAACAAAACATGAACACAGCAAGAGTCTGAAGAAGAGCGCTTGTGTTGTATGCTCTTGATCTGCTCTTCGTAAGCTAGAATCGCAGCATTGTTGGGACTGTTACACAGTGTAAAAACAACAACAACTTATCTGTATTGCAGAGCTAGACAGTACATTTACTTAAGCGTTTTGCAGTGTTAGAAAAAACACACGGTAGAAGAACATTCAGTAACGTGTTCACTCTTGCACGTGATTAAGCAAACTTTGCAAATTTTCAATGACAATAGAACAAATCTATAACATGTATTATTTATATATACAGGTGTCACTCAGTTACAGATATCTTCAACAAGTGAGCAAAAAACATCTAATGAAAAAGACTAGGAAATAAGTGTTAGTGGACCTTGCGTTATGATTGGTTTTTATTAAAGCGATATTTATCATGTCAGGATAAACCTGATACTTTATGCATGGACTCTTAGTATATGAAAAAAGATATGGTAAATTATGGTCCATTTTAGAGTTGTTAATGGTAAAACTAATTGGTTAAGGCACACTGATCTAATGTGCAAATATGTATCAGCAGATATTTAGTTTGAAGTATAAACAGTAAAAGAAAACAGTCATACGTGTCTGGCTTTGAAGACTATTATATATCTTCTAGTTCTAGTTCCCAGAATGTATTATTTTGGACATTGTGTATCATTTGGCTCGTATGCCTGGCTTTACTAAACTCTGAGCTTATTTTTCTGTCATGTCCTTACATAACAGAAAACGTCATGCAGTATTCTGGATACTCCAAAGACTTTATTATTATTATTCTCAGTGGTGTGGGGAGTCCAGGGATTTAGGTATTTTGATTTGTCTAAAAACCATCCATCCTCAACTCTAGGATTGTTTTAGACACCCCTGGTTATTCCTACAGTGAAGAAGTGATATCCTTCGCCATTTTTCTGTTCCTTGACATATGGCTCCCGGGGCCAGGCGAGTGGTGTACACAGAACACCCTGCTGGGAGCTCCAAGCTTCTCCTGTCAGCAGGAATTTGCTCTCAGGCCGAGTGTGCTGGTGGCCAGACGGGTGGGCTACACGACACGGATTTGGTATTGCTGGGAAGAAGAGGAGGGAGTGTTGGATGGAAAGCTGCTGTTACATAATGGTGCTGGGCTTCTATCAGGCTCTGTTGAGTGGAGTCAGTGCAATGACCCTGGACAGGCTGTTCCTGAGAAGAGACAAACTCAGACGCACCCCGTAACGTTGGGTCAGTCTGTAAGTGGTTTATATCTCACCCTGTATTTCAGTTGGACGTGTGACCTATGTCGTGTCACTATCACGTTCGCTTCAAGAATTATTCTCTTTTCACATCTACGGACATTTCTGAAGAATAAATATTGTCTTCTATTACAGGCTAATAGTAGTCTGCAGTTGCTTTCCAATTCTTACAGACCTATGTAATCCTCTCAAGGGGACATAATAGTTCAAATACTTAGGTCACTTTTCGTGAAGGTTGTGAAACATACTTATCCCCGGCCCCTGGGTGCCATCAGTTCAAGCTTGCCAGCCTCTGTGTTCATTTATCCTTATTTAGTGTCAGCAAGTTGAAAGGACGACAAAATCCTCCCTCTCCAGGACATGAAAGATAATATGTGTCATTATTATCCACACTCTTGGGAAGATTAGATGAAGAACTAGTGTCGTGTGCTTGAACACCATCCGGATGTTTGCATTATGAACTTGATAAGTGACCCCTTTGTCCTCTTGGCATCTCTGGTGTCTGTTTTCACCGCTCACCTGAGCCCTGGGGGCCGAGACGTGGCTCCAAAGTTCGTCTTCTGTCTCCCGGGACATACTTGTGCAATGACATCTTGTCTGTCGAAAACTGCCTGTAGGCTTATTTTAGCTCCAATAGGACTTGGTTATGCTTGTCTGTGTTTACCATAGATGGTAACTAAAATAAATCCCACTGGAGTCCAACACATGCATAGTTGTGCGCCAGCTCAGCTGATGTTTTACGTTTTTTTTTTTTATTCTCTTGCGTCACATGTTATTGAATTCCTGCCAAGTCACTGAGGTATCTTTCTTCCTCTTTTAGCCTGATTGTCATTGATTGTGTCAGTTTCATTGTTGGAGTTGAGCCTTGTAGTTCATTTCGTCACTCCATTCAGACCCTTAAGCTTGTGAGGGAAACTGGACTTTATCTCATGACTTTAAATGAGAATCTTTTTGAGGTTAAATCTAGATGTGTTGTTGCAGCTAGAGGAAAATTAAATGAATTTTTGCTAAAATAGCATGAATATCTGTGGTGGTTGTTTAAAATTGCCATGTTATATATGTTTCTGCAGTGTTAGCACTTTCATGTTTTTTGTTTCATCAAAAAGCACCTTTTCGGTTCTTGTGAACATTTCCATTTTGCTCATGGGTGCAACTATATTTGAAATTTGCAAGAAAAATCATAATAATGTAATAACAAGACATCCTAAAATACTTATCGTTCATGTATTGCTATGAAGGGGGGACATTTCCATCTGCGATGTTTGTGTGATATAAAATATGACATTATCCAGTCAGTATTGAACAAAATGTGTCTCCTGTCAATGCCAACCCTCAAATGTCAGTAAACTTCCATGGGACAGAGACACAAAAACAGTTTTGTCCCAATTTTGAAAAGTGGAAAAACATGCACAATAGCTGCAGAATATTTACATTTTACCCTTTCTTTCACAAAAATAGATGATCATTCAATTATGTACGTGTAAACTATATATCCAAAATATAAGGAACAACATTTAACTGGGATAACTAGCTCAGGTAGGTTTCACAAATTCCGTAAGAAGTATTACCAGTCAGTCCAGATGAATTAAAGGAGTAGGAGGATGTCATATTTGGAGTTGCCAGGGATCTTCCTCTGAGCTCATCCTGGGTTGGCACTGCCTACTTTCTACGCCTGCTTCTTGTGTATCTTTGGAAACTCAAGGGCAATGCTCAAGGGAATTTTCCTCAAAGGATCTCAGTATGTCACCTGCACTGTAAACATCTGTTTCCTGGCAATACTAACAGAGTAATCACTTCCACAGGGAGTAGCTGGCTCTCCTCTCCTGAGAGCTGCTTGTTTTTCACCCAGCAGTCTTGGGTTGGCAACTATGTGTACAGCACTGCTAGACTGTTCATATTAAACAAATACAGCTGTAATATACATTAATTTTCTTTATGATAACTGCTGTATACATAAAAATATTTCTAAATGCCAGTGAAGAGGGTGCATTTGAGTAAGGTTTGTAAAACGGCATGCTGATAGAACTGACAAACTTAGCAAACTTGTCCTGACAAGATCCGTACTGATGTTAATTTAATCTGTTTTTTGATCAATTTAAACCTCATCAAGCCCACAGGCAGAGAGCAAAACATTAGTTCGAAAAATATTTCTCTGACAAGGGTAGCTGGAAAAGTACTGGTGGTTTTCATGGTAGTAATAATTCTGTACACAGTCTAAAACCTTACCAGACCACAATCCCTCATATAGAATTACTTGGCATTTGTCAGCTCTAATTGGTTGAAAGCAGTTTGTGTGTGTGTGTGTGTGTGTGTGTGTGTGTGTGTGTGTGTGTGTGTGTGTGTGTGTGTGTGTGTGTGTGTGTGTGTGTGTGTGTGTGTGTGTGTGTGTGTGTGTGTGTGTGTGTGTGTGTGTGTGTGTGTGTGTGTGTGTGTGTGTGTGTGTGTGTGTGTGTGTGCAGGGTCTAAAGCTGTGTGCGGTTGCATGGGCCAAAGGGAAAGTAATCTCTTCGGTGATTGCCATAAGACTGCAATGGTGATGACAGCAAGTTCGAAGGATGTTAGTGTAGCATAGGCAGGAACCTTGACCTGTGTGTGTGTGTGTGTGTGTGTGTGTGTGTGTGTGTGTGTGTGTGTGTGTGTGTGTGTGTGTGTGTGTGTGTGTGTGTGTGTGTGTGTGTGTGTGTGTGTGTGTGTGATTTCGTGATTTCATGTTTTCATGCACTGACCTATCTCAGTAAGGATGTGCTAAGATGTGACGTATGGTACCCAGACGGTGTTAATGCAAACCTCTGCGGGCCATATGGGATTAGATTCTGGCTCAGGTCTGTAACATCACATGTCTGTGTTTTGACCAGCCATGGGGAACACGGCGCCATGACAGTCCCTATAAAACCAGACCCGCACACTCAAACATACACAGAGAAACAGAGCTGACTCTAGACATCGGGGCGGTCGGCTGTAAGATGGCACCGTCTCCTGAATGGAGGTGCTGATGTGATGAGCTGCACTGAGGTGTACGCCTCGCTGGGAGCAGACACATTACACAGTGAGGTGAAAGCAACTGTTCCCACTGCTGACATCTGTGTTCCTCACAACTGGAAGTCTGGTCCTCTGATGGTGTAGTATTATTACTGTAGTATGAGTAATACTGTGTGGGCTGTTAAAGGATGATGAAATCCACCTCACTGTTATTGCATTTGCCTTGCAACTACCCACTAGTGTTGGGCCTAACGGTCTCATCATGCCTTTTGCATCTGTTTGTGCTTTTCCTTGGTTGATTTTTTTTTCTGTATTGGGCTTGTACTTGTTTATAAATATTCAACACTTTCAGATTTTCTGTAATAAAACTCACATTTCAGACAAATAATGAAAAATAAATACCCAGAAAACTCACTTTTCAAATAAAAGTATTTATCTATACGAAAATGAATATTCATAACTAAATTAGCACAAATCTAAGATTGATTCGGTCAATAACAATGCCCTCTCAACATCAGCCTGCTAGTTGTTAGCATGTGAAATTGTTCTAAAGTCTCAACTCTCTCAACTGAGCCTCTTCAAACTATTTACAAGATATCAAAGAAAAGTACAAATACTCCAGAGTGAGATTGATGTAACTCACCATAAAATGTTGTGATTATATGTTTGAACTTTCTGTCCAAACACTCAAATTAACAGCACATTTATTATATTGTAGAACATCATACTTTTGGAGTTAATATGTGAACCTTTTCAGTGGAGCAGCCCTGTGTTACTAGGAATTTAAACATCATCATTTGAACAATCAGGGAATCCCTCTAAATCTTATTTAAAGTAGACTTAGTAGCACGTCTGTTTTAATTTACTTGCTAACGTATGTTGAATAGCGTGCACTCCTACACCTCAGTTTTTATTGTATAGACATCGTTTCTCATACTTTATTAAAAAAAAGGTTTTTGTCTGGTGGGCTTTAAAACAGCATTGAAATGTAAAACCAACCTTCCATCACCCTTGAAAACACCATCCACAAATGTATTTGGGTAGGTTGCTCAAATACCTCATACAAATTGTACATTTATTTTAGCAAAGGCTAATTTGGTTTAGTAATCACCATCATGCTACTATATTCTCAAATAGCACATGTTGTAAATAAACAGATAGCGATTTTAATCTTAGTCTCTTCTTCTGTCTATATCCATGACTGTTCTAAGTAAAGGTTGGCTGTTAATGCTGGATAATTAACACTTCATCACATGGACTGACCTCTAATGTTATCCCTGCTTCTTAAATTGAACAGAGCTGGTTTTGGTGAGTAGCTGGCACTGACTTTTATTTTTGCCATGACGAGCAAGTTTCTCTTTAAAGAAACATTGGAACGTACTGTATTTCGTTAGATCTGTACTAATGACATGTATATATGTATCAAGACAATCAGTAATGGTTTTGGAAATGCCTACTCGATCAGTAGCTATTGTGGTCAACACAGTTACAGGTGGGGGTTGTGTGTATGTCTGCATGCAGGAATTATTGATTGTTATCGGTAGAATTTGGTGACACTTTGACTGTCGATCAAGACAGGGAGGTTCTACAGCCAAGAGCGACTTTCAAATGTGTTTCTCTATCCAATCATACCTTTCTTGCCAAAGTGAAGGATGGCCTAACAATTGATCTGCATTTTGTTCTTAGTGAGAGCAACTTTCATATCCCAATCAAAAGACTCAAGATTGAAAAAATAGGACAAAATTGGCCTTTAGTCTTAGTCAATAAGCCATGCTTACAGCACAACTTCTGTGCTTATGGAACGTGATGTTGTATTCCTATGAAGAAACTCAGCGCTGTCCATTTTCCCAGGAAATCTTTGGTCATGGTCTTGCACAAAGATAATTTCCACATGACTCCTGTCTGCCACACAGCCGTGTCCACGTCATGACTTGTGATTTCTCCTTATTGCTCACAGGCTACAGACAAATGATCTCATATGTGGGGATGCAAACTGTATTCATTATCTCCATGTGCCCATGCTGTTCCCTCTGATGTAAGACCATTTAATGACAAATGAAGTATAATGGGAACCAGGGTGAACAGTAAGGTTTCCCAGCCGTCGCACACTTACCTGAGAAGTGAGGTCACAGATAAATCCGGTTTCTATTACAAATGTTGGTACTTAATACTTATTGGCCACGTTCCTCCATATGGAAATCTGCGTAAAATGTCACCTTTACAAATGGCTCATGCTTAGCCTCCAGACTAGACATGGTGTAAGAAGTAAAAATCTTGATGTGCCCAGTTTAGATGTGGTATTTTTAGGGTTGGTAACCGAAACTCTGTACCAAATTAGAACCTAATCCCAAATTTCATGTACCAGGTATAAAACACATTTATTTACAGTATCTGCAAGGACGTATACGTAGCTATTTGTCAGGACCTGTCTATGTGACACAAATACTAGGACCTTTAACTCTCATCTCTTTTTAATGTTTAGTTAACACTCAAAATATTAATATTTTTCTTATCTGAACATTTTACCTTTTTCTTTGTCTTTTTTTTCATGATTTGGAAACAAAACGTAGATCAGTACAACTCTGAATTCTCAATAATTTAGGTGAGTTTTATGTCATCCATTTTTACTAGAAACCATACAATTCTTTGTTTAGTCAGTGAAACATAATAATTGATTTATTGGATGATGCGCAAGTATGCCTTTTTCCTGGGACTTAATATACATTTTTATTTATTATTTCCACGTACATTTCAGGTTCTGTTGAAACACATACAAATAACTGACAGGCTTGTGTGAGAACATTAAACCACAACCATTAAAATGTTTATTCATTTATTTGCTGTTTTCGACTTCACATCCTGCCTGGAGAATATGAGCCTGCGTTTAAAAATAAAATAAAAACTTGCTAGCAATTTATTTAATAATGTTTGGATTTACTACGGTGCAGATAATGTTAAATGTACCCTGCAGAGTTTTAAATCTCTAACAGCACTATGGAGCTTGTTTTTCCATGAGTGGCTGCCTGTTTTGTTTATCATTTGCACGGGCTGGAGCATGCACATGCGCGCACCAATGATTCAACACTATTCCTCTGATCCACTGGTGGCAGATATGAAATCCACTAACAGTAAATGCTGTGAGCGAGTAAGCTATATTTGACTGCTTTTAGATCCCAAAAAGTTGGGATTTGATCTGATTCCCAATTTGGCTCTGGCTATCACTCGGGAATGTTATGCAGCAGTAGAGGTTGCAAATATGTGATCCTTACTTTACATCTTAATATCTTTAACCATGAGTATTATAACAAATAGTTTCTGCTTGGCCCTGACAAGTTGCTGCCAGGTGTTCTTGCCTAGAATTTGGTATTTTGTTATTTCATTGTCTTGATTATATTTTGATTGGTCTCAGACGATGGAAACTTGGAACAGTCTGCTGGCTGCGCGACCTTAATTAAATCTGATCACAGACCAGACCGTGTCAGCGTGTTAATTTAGACTGAAGTGTGAAGCTAGATTGAGACACTCTGTCTTTAACCAGCGGGTTATTTATAGGAGCATAGTGCAGAATTCCGGCCATTAACACAGACACAATTTACGGGTACCAAACGCTATTTTTATCTTAAGGTCTTCAAAACACTTTCATGTTCTCCACATTTACCCACATAGTAAGTTACTGTCCTCATCTGTTAAGCAAGAGCTGCTGGACAGTAATGTTTCCATGTTTTGAAATGTTTTATATTTATGACATTTATCATATTGTTTGCCTGGTATGACGAAAGTTTTGAAGTTAATTTCCCTTTACATGTTATGTGTTTACGTATAGCTAATTCACACACTCCCACTATAGTGATCCAAGACGCTGTAGTGGGAGTGTGTTTGGCATTCAAAAACTATAGTTGTAGTAGTATGCTTATTAAAGACATTACATTAGTTCTGATCAAAATCTGCATTTATCTCTCACTCAGCCCATATACAGTATGTACTTGTAAACAAATACTGTAGGGTCATTCACAACTGCTTCAAGTGCAGTATATGCACACGTTTTGGCTCATGATGGCAGCCCACAACTGCATAAGGAAATACATAATTTGTAAAGAATGTACAGTATGAAATCAATATAAATGGTGATGATGTTTTAAAACAGTATGATCTGAAAATGTGCAATGTGCATGTATGCGCCAAAGGTGGCAATTATTGACACATAGAAACAATACAATTATTAATATAATATAATTATTAGCAGAGTCTGAATAGTAGGCTCACTTTACAAGCAACTAACATAATAAGTAAGGCTGTAACACATATATGTAACGCATTGTAAAATCAAAACCATAATCTACTTTTACATTTTTATTTGTTTGTGGATGTGAGATCAAATGTGAAATTCTAGCAGCATTTTTGTTCCAACACATATGACATACATTAGCTGCTGCATGTCCTGAATAGCCTCTCACTTTAAACATTTCCACATGTAAACAAATCATTTTGTAGATTTCAAATGCAGTAAAGGCCCCCGCCAAAACAACTCTTAAGGGGAACTTAAACACGCAACCAGACAGAAAACAAACTTTCCATTCTCATTGTCCAGTGTCTCTGAAAGTATGCGTCCATGCAATCGTAAATGATGTGGTTTCAGTCGGAGAGGCATTGTTCAGTGTGTTTACGCAAACATTAACCGACCATTTATAAAAATGTTATAGTGTTGAGTTTGTTTATCCTTCATAATTTCCTATTTCGAATCATGTGCGGTACATCCACGTTAAACAGCTTCCAGTCTTCTTCATCCCCTTCATTGCTGGCAGATTGTTGCCAATCTTGCCGCGTTACCGCCTCTTCTTGACCACTGGATTGGTGAGCAAGTGTCTGGAATGTGCCACAAGTTTGTGTGCATGTGCGTCCTCATGCACTACACGAACTAAAGAGGTTACTAGAAGTCTAAAACTCAATTTGATACCTTTTTATTAGACCCTTTATAGGTGTCAATGTTCCCTGCTATTCATTTTATGATTAACACAATTTAATCTAAGCTTGCAGCTCATTCTTAACCTTTGAAACCTCAGCTGACAATCTCAACTCGAGGTCCACTTGATGCTTGCTATGGAACATTTGATTTCAAAGTACAGTATTATGGCAGATAATCAAACCTACTGCTCTTAGGATTGTGTGATAGTGTCAAGTGAGTTGATACCGATTTCTGTAAACTGAATGTGTTTGTATCAAAAAGGATGATGTCTTTAGGGTAAGATCTTTTAATGTTTTCTGTAGCAGCACAGTGATTTACTCCGATAATTTATCGTTCGTCTTGTAGATTGAAACTGTGTGTAGTTGTGATTGCACCTGCTTTTATTGTCTTAATTTTACAGAGTCTTTATCAACCTTGACTGGTGGCAGACTGGTGGCATTGGTTGCCCCACTGTACACTTCTAGCTTTCCTTCTTCCTTTTTTTATATCACAACAATTGCACCTCAGAAAACCATTAAGGATAATACCCTCATATGCAGAAAGTCTTAATACTTGTGTACAATTCCATAAAGGAAAATTGCTCCTATTTTTGTTAACAATTTGTTTTGTTCAAAGATACCCTACGAGTAAAACTAGAAAGGTTTCTCCAGTCCAAATCCAAAACATTTAAATGAATGTGTGGCCGTCATGGGCCCTTCAAGCCCTTTAAGGAAAGATCATCACTTTTCTCCTGTAAAACCATGTAACCATGACGGGATTCAATTATTCTGAAGATTTACAGTCGTTGCTCTAAAGAGCCGGTTGAATCCCTCACATAAACTCTAAGTGTCCAAATAATGTCATTATTATGCTGTCAGTGAGTGTCGGTCTCTCTTTCCATATGTTCCTTTTTGCAGTCTTAACCCAGTGTGATTCAGTGAGCTTGTCTCTGACTGGTATGAGCTGGTGAAGAAACAAACTTCATTGTCCACCTGCTGAGCTTTAACCAGCCTGCACCAAAATACACTGTTACTGGGGGTGAGGCTAGACTCCAGTGGGCAACATACTTGCATAATCAGCAACAATGTGTTTGTGTATGTGTGAGTAAAGAATTTACAAACTCATTTATGTCCCTTTAAGTTATTTTCAAACCGAAAACTGAAATGTCCCTTGTTTTTGTGTTATACAATATAAACTACAGCAGGCATATACCTTCAATTAAAAAAATACAACTAATTTGAATAAATTTGAGTGTAATATTCGGGCAATTCTAATAATTGTTTAGCTGAAGTGGTTGACTGGCTACTGACTGAAGAACCTTTACTTTAAAGTCAAGATTCAATTAAAAAAAAAATTAAAACTTGACTTTATTTACATTAAAACAAAATATGCCTACATAATTGTATTAGGTTAGTTCAAATATATATGTACAAAAATATGAAGTACAACACAAGTTCAGCATTAGTTCCCCTATATATTTGGTAAGTGTATTGATCTTATCTAACTTAAAACAATTAAGTGAAACCTGTTTGTCAATGTTTAAACTTTGATTCTGAAGTTTTATAGCTGTGTATTCTGACTTCCTCTGAATTCTGATAAAACATTATTATTTACAACTTTTGAGAAAAATCTCAAAAGTTTAGAAATCTCAATTAGCACTGGTTTGTAATTCTACTTTAGAAACACAGTGGATACTTGTTGAACCAGATTGATAACATTTTCACTTTCATTTTCCCACATCATACAAGAAAGGGTCCAGTTAGCATTAGCTGTACAGTATGCCTTATAGTTGGTCCACCTGCGTACAGAGTGCTTGAGTCACAAATGAGACTAAACAACATCTCATGAGGTTGGAGCCATGCAGGTTAATTGCCTGTTTTGTGTTTGTTGGAGCTGAAGTTGTGAACTGTCTTTCCCGGAACATAAATGAATACATAATTATCTGAGAATGTCTTCCAGGCCAGTTTTTCCGCTGCAGTTGTACAACTTTATGAACAGAAAATACCTAACTATTAGCATTACATATTTGGCGTCCCTTGTGCTGTTATGAAACACTATGAAACGAAAAAAGTGTAAAGTAGGGAAACCCAAAATTCTGGCTGGCACAACTTGTCCATCCATTGCTTCTGTTAGAGTAGTTCAGCAGCGTGGTAACTGGCCAGAACAAGCTAATGAAATAACTTAATTTGGGGCCACATGAAGTGAGCAAAAGAAGCAGAACATTACGACCAGAGGGAGGTCCCTGTTTTTTTTAACAGAGCTCTGAAGTTTTTTGTTACATAACAGCATCTGCACAGTGTTATATTTTAGGGTCTGTTAGCCCTAGAAATATCTTATAGTACCTGAAATTATTTTTTTCAACACCCTAATTTTATATATACTTACTTTGTTTTCATTTTGACTACTTCAAAATGACTATTACCTCCCACGGATTTATGTTCCTGACCTGTAGAATGCTTGAATACTTGAGCTACATCGAGATGTTGTTTTTAGCTTTTACTTTGTGCTTTTAATAACCTCCTCATCCAGTCTGGGTGGTGACCGGCTGTGTTTTCAACCCCAGATGGTAAATCTTGGCATGACAAAGGTCAGGTCAGAACTACAGGGTCAGCGTTTCCGAGCTACACAGAGCCTATTGAATGTATTCATCACAAGACTTTAAATCCAGCAGTTTTATAGAAGACTTCAGGGTGATGGCCTCAGTTTGAGATCACTTCCAGTGTGAGACTGTGCCAGGCTGGACCCCTCTTATGCATTTTTAAAAATTATAATCCGTGTGGGAATGCAATGAGGCGTGGGTTAAGTTGAAGAGATTGGGTGGTCTGAGAGCAAGATCATTGAGCAATGGTGAGGTCAGGCAAAATGGCAAGGTCACACCACATTGACTGACCGACTGAGGGACCTTTAAAGTCAGGAGGTTAACCAACTGTAAACAAGGTATTTATACTGTGACATGAGATATGCTCTTGAGTAAAGCAGCAGTGACATGCGCATTGGGAGGGCCAGATGCTTGGTGATGTAATGACTTCTCAAGGGGCTTGTTTGTGACCTTCAGAATCTGAAGAGCTAACTGCTAACATGCTAGCAGGGCTAATAATTAATCTCCAAGAGCTTCTTTTGATTTACTTTCTACTGTTATGTTTTCTTAACATAACTTGTGTACACCATTTCTACCAATAAAGGTTATTGATGAGAGAAAATAAAGCTCCTGTGCTTGGATACATTTGAGATTTATTTGTACCATCAACATAAATCCAAAAGCTGCCAGCAAACCAGCAATACCTTTTTTTTGTAACATTTGTAAGTCTTTATTTAGTAATCTAAATAGACATATCTTAAAATGCTAGCTTCTAAGGGTGCACTGATGGACGAAATTGACGCGTCATCAGATGGATTACGAAGAATGTTTGCTATATGTAGATAACGCTTATCAATCTATTTACAACTCAAATGATGCTAATGAACAGTGGCTGATCCACCCAACACCCAACAGTTCAACATTTTAGGGATTGAACTGACTTTTCCACTCTAGGAAGTGCCCTGATGGATATCACGATCAAATTAATTGAGTTTGCAGCAAAGTTTAAATACTACTGACCGTACTTTAAGAGAGGATTGTTTCAGTCCCCAAAATCACAAAAATACAATACATATCCCAACATCTGATAATTCATTGATGTTAAACACCATAAAAAATGGCTGACATGGACTGTGGCCACTTCTAGACTCTTCTCATCAACTTTTCTAACTCCGGACCACTGTTGTGTGTTTGTGTATTTCAGATGGCTGGATGTGAGCGTAGCCAACCTGACAACCACTGCATACTGGGTGGGGTACCTGCAGGTCATCCAGGAGTCTGTGTGGCCAGGAGGAGCTTTGCCCACTGACCCTCAACTTGAACGCAGCCAACAGCAAAAGGACAGCACCAGGCAACAAGCCTTACACTGTCTGATGAGCCTCCTACCAGGTACATGTACGCACAAACAAAAAGTAACAATTTTGAGAATATGTATTGTAGAACCAGACAAATACATCTCAAGCCCATTATTATTGCATTTCAGATCATTGATAATTTTGTTGATATAGTTTATATTGATCGAGGTATATGTAGGCTAATAATTAGCTAAAACTTTTCTGTGGAAAGACATGTTTGAGGTTAATTGAGGAACTCAAGTATAAGCCGTGCTCACGTTACACTGTGTTAAATAATCCTCTTTTTTTTGGCTTTAGATCTGGTCTCTGACATGTTGGGCTCAAACAAGTACAAACTGAGCTGGGAGACAGCGCTAGACTCTCTTCAAAACCCCTACATTAACAGGTAAACAAACACTATACACTCAATGGCCTCTTTATTACAGTCGGACAAAATGTACAGTTTAGGCAAATTTACCCAGGGCATCAGTGCTTTGGGGATGCATGGAGAAGGGGAAAGAAACGCTGGGTCGTCACTTGCACCCCTACTTCCAGTTCTTATCTCAGTCAAAATGCAAACATTGATAGTGGTGTTAGCTTCATGTATCATCACTGCTAAACATCCAATAATACGCTTAGAAATTTAGAGAGAAAATATGAGTACACAAAATGGAGTTTAAGGTCAAGCCCAAATCTAGCAGAACATACCACCAAAGCATGATTTACAGTTTCTGCAAATAAGCAGAACAGGAAAACGTATTCATGAAGTGTGGACTAATTTCTTCAGTAAACAAAGAGCTGAGTAAACAGCTGGAGAGGATAAAGGTTTACAGATGTAGAAACAAACTGTCATGTAGTGTTTTCATTTGTTACAAACAGGCTCAGACAGACATCAGGATTAAGTTAACAAAACCAAACAGAGAAAAAGCTTAACTTTTCCCATATAATGTTTTTTAAAAGAACACATTTACATTTGTATTTCATTAAGACTTTTCAGGCACGGTGTCTGCAAGACAGAGCGCGGTATAAGAAGTCTTACTTATGATAAACTTGTTCCATTTGATATTAATTATGGAGCACATTGTGAGTAGAGCCTTTTGAACCGTATGACTGTGTTGTTTTCTGTCATTAATTGGGAATTTAACTTATTTAGACGGATATATGCCTTATTGAATTATGTCCAGTGAGAGGAAGTTTGTAACTCAAAGAAGTTACAGAGCACCGAGTGTAAACAAAGGGCCTCACATCAGCTATGTTAGCATAGCGTCTCCTAATCTAGTCTCCATTAAATTAACGCTGAGTTGCATGAAACCCTTCTCTTCACTTTAAATAATCTAAATCTAAATTAAGAAAGATTAAATCTTACGCCTCCTAATACGTCAGCTTAGTTTTTACTCTCAACATATATCACATACGGTTGGTACTGTTGCAGGTTATAAACATGGCTGCCTTTTTAAAATTGAGCATCAAATTCAGTTTGATGTTGCGTACATTTAAACATCTAACATTCTGCTAATTTATAGACTTTTTAGCGAGCTAGATGTCAGACAATATAACGTAGATTATAGTGTGCATTATTATAATTTGGGTCAGCAAGCACCTCTATATTGATTAAACTCTATTTCATTTTCATTACCTATTTGGAATTAATCATGTACGGTCAACCGAGCCAAAGACCCTAACGAAAAGATGCTGACTGCTGGTCCTATGGTCCCTTAGACATCTGGTCTTCTGCCTATTTGATCTTCTGCTGGAGTTCCTGGTTCCTGAAATACCTGAAGAGGGCTTCCAGAGAAGCCTGCTGCAAAGCCTCTCAAAGAACCCAGAGAAGCTGCTGGCATGAGGAAACCCACAGGCACACCGGCACACCCAGATTAAACCTCCATCATCTGGACTGATCATTCAAAAACGATGAGTTGTTGACTGCTCCTGTTCTACTTACGTTCTGCAAGACTGAATGTAATGTGAATGTTTCTGGTGAGACCAAATACTCTCTGTTCAGGCAAGACTTTAATTATGTGTTGATGCATTGTTATACAAGGCTGCATGCACACACAATAACACAAACTGCAGATGAAACGGCTTTGATTACATGAAAACACCTGGTTTGTGTTTGATCTCAGAACATCTCTGAAGTACTGGTCAGATCTAAACATGTGGCAAAGCCTTTTCCAATATCTACATAAGGCCTTTTCATGCTTGCCAAACTCTCTGGCTTTAGTGAAACTCAATTCAGATGGTCTTTGGACTCTGCCCTCATTCCCTTTAACAGTTTTGTGGAAAAAGAAATCCCACACCTGTTGCTCTAATCTGGGATTTGCTTTTCACCCCGAACTTAAATCTCAAAATGCTTTATTTGTATTAGGCATCACTGTTTCTATTCTCTGTTGACCCATTCCACAATATCCTACTGGCTCTTTATCAAGACAGACATGTCTTTATGACTTAATGTGATCCATACATCCTAAATCTGAGCCTTCCTGAGGGATAGCATGTATCTGGCAGGGTTTTTTTTTTTACTTCCCCAGGTGTAGGAAAAGTACATACTGTGGTGAAGTGAAGAGTTGACCATAAGATATTTTATTGGCTTCACAATGCGTCACAGTTCCTTTAACAGGTCCCTCTGAGAATTATATGTGCAGTTAATGTCTGAATTATGTAAGAACTGGGCACCACAAAAACAGGTAATTGAGGGATTTAGGATTGGTTTTGGTCCAGTCAACGCGAACATCGGAATGCTGGAGTTCCCTCAATTTTTTTCATCTCCAACTTTTAGTTCTATAAATCCATGCTATCCAGTCCAGAAATGTATGCCTATACCCGGAAATAAATACCTTTGTGGTGATTATTTTTGAAAAATTCAGTGGCAATCATTAGTCGATGTAGTCTTCCTGATGTCAGACCAACAGTTTGTTGAATACGGTATTGGAGCCTTAAGTTTGCCATTTTGGTTAAGGGGGAGTGAGCCTGGTACACCTGAACACTAAAACAAATTGAAAGGCAAAAAAAGGTCACAGTTAACTGAAATAACACTGAATGGGTTGAAGTTGTAAGACCAACACATGGACAACACCCAAACCGGACAACATCGTGGAAGCAACCTGCCCATCACAATGTAGCCCAGCCCTAAAACAAACATCTATAGTGAATATCATGCATTGTTGACAAAGACTTGAAACTAGTGATTAAGATCATAAACTGCTAACGAGTTTACTAAGCTTATAAATCAAGCCAGAAGTAGGGTCAATTTTCATAGACTTTCATATATTTATACTTGTTTTGCAAGAAGGGCAGTCTCCCCTATTAGAGCTAATGCAAGTTTAAGGAGCTATAGCTTCTTTTGCTGTGGAAAAAGTTCCAATGAAAACTGCTTGCTTTGTAAACACTTTTCACACTTTTACTCGTAAGATTAACAATAATTCTGTTCTAATAAAAAGTCCCAGTAAGTCATGACATTCTGACAGCTAATGGGTCAGTACTTAAAGTCATGCAAACTTCGCTCTGATCGGCAGTGCTACAGTCATCTCACATTTTTCTTCTCCACCTGATTGGAGCAACTTGAGTCATTTGCTAAAATCTTTCCAAATGTGCAAGGGTGGTTGATTTTTGTCCTGATTAATGCAATGTGCTGCTCTATGAATTACCACAAAGCAAATAGTCAATCAACCCTTGTCGACCGATGGACAGATTTGTTGTGGATGTATTCAATCACTCATTCCGAACATCCACCTTTGCTTTACATAGTCATAGAGTTCAAACTATGGTCATTATCTAGTCAACTTAAAAACCTTGTGGAGAGTTTTAGTGGTGTAACCACCCGGTATAGAGAAATGTTCAACATATTGTGGAAGGTTTTTGCACTTTGTAAATCAGCCTTAGCATCTTACTGCGTTCATGGTGGTTACACAAACAATCAGCACTTAATTTCTCAGTTGGATAGAGACAAGGAACAAAAAACTGTTGTAGTTTGCTGAAAATATCCAAAGTATGCCAAAACACAGGTTATCCTTTATATCAATTGGGGTAAGGGTTAAGGTCAATACAGTGTAACCATAATGTCTTATCCTTCTTCAGTTGCAGCTGGCCATGACAATCATGAAGAGTAACCTTTTCCGAAACGTTTAAGGTTCAAAATGTTATGTCTTGAATTTGGACATGTTGTTCTGAACATTATAAAGCCACTTACTTTTGTGTTTTATTTTTGGGAGTATAAAGTCCAAATTGGTCATGCTGATATTAAGATATGCACTACTTTCTCAAATATGAAATAAGTCTCCTGTGACTGAATCTGCATATCCTGTTAAATCATGAGTGGTTTAGATGCCAGGTTGGACAAATGTTGCATTCCATCCTGAAGGTAAAAAACAAGTTTTGCATTCCACTGTTTTGCATTCGTATCATGGTCCAATGTGTTCCTTTCTGTTGTGGGATCTTGTGATTAAGCCTATTTATTGACCTATTTATTTGTTTGATTTACTAAATGATGACTTTTCCGAGGTGTCTGAACCAACAAAGAGGTGTGTCCTCGCTTATGAAGTGCTTTTAACTGGATCTTGCCTTACAAGGTGGCTTGGCAGCTGAGCCTGCTTCTGTACAACATAAGCACTAAGTAAACAGCTCTCTGTAGTAAAACCTTTTTTTCATTGTGTCAAATTTGCATAAAGCTGTTACAGTTATTGGTTTTGAAGAGATTTTATTTTGCTTGGTTACATGTATTGTCATGAAGGAATCCTATGCATGTTGCCATGTGAAACACCACATATATTCCTGCTTGTATTTGCCATTACATATTGCGGATAATGTTGGTCTTTACTTACCATCACTTTTTCTTGTTATAACATAAGTTGGTATATTGGTATAATGAGAAATCAAAGCAGCGCCCATATTATGGACAGTGTAGCCTGCATTGACTCATTTATATTTGGTTATGTTTTATTTAATGCCTGGGATGAGACAGGGCCAATGTACAGTATCATTTAAAGTTAGAATAAACAATGCGTTGCAAGTATACAAAAAAAATACAACTCCCACAAAGTACTTCCCTAAAGCTGGGAAGTATCCTAAATGTAGTGCATATTTACAGTCAATAGTTTTCACAGAAAATCTGCCTAAGAAACTCAATGTATGCATGTTTTCATCTACTACTGTTACATACGCCTATATCCATTTCTCAAGGTGTTTACGCTCTTATCTGTCCTGTTTAAGAACTTCCACAATATAACAAATGTCAAAGTGATAACGTTTTGTTTTACATCTAGTAAGTAAGTACATACACATAAAATGTGATGTATGACTGATTAACCTGCAGTAACTTTTTATTAACAGTATACCAACTTATTAGGTCATAAGAAGGAACTTTTTCAGTCCTAACGGAACATGTTGATTTTGTGTAATACTGAAAACGTTTACAGGTTACAGCGTGATAAAAATAATTCATATGTAGCAATAGATATTAAGTTGTCATAGTCATGAAAAATGTCTTGTTGTAATATAACCTGGATAATTCTGCTTGAGAAATGTTTGTTTTTATTACCAAAAAACAAATACTTTTTTTTATTAAAGTGGCAGCAATATGCTTCAGTGCTTATCTGCTTTTTAGATTTTAGATTCTTTGTCACACATTTATGCCAAATGTTAATTAGAGCTGCCAATGTTTTATAAACAGTGAATATATAGATATTAAAGCCTTATCTGTATACTTCAGAAGTATATGAAGTTGTACGGTGAAACTGTTAGGTGTAATCCTGTTCTCTATCACCTTTGCACTCTTTCTCACCCTTTCCCCTCCTGTCCCGTGTCTGGTGTTTATCTGCTCACTTGTCACTTGCGGACACGTGGCATTGTGTTGTACACTGTGAAACTCCCTTTGCTAGCACATATTGTTTCACAGTCTTTTAAACATTTGCTGGGTGTTCCTGAACATATTTGCAAAAACAATAAAGTTACCAAACATGAGTTATTAAACCTTCAACTGTTGTTCACACTCATTATTTTCTTGGCTTGCGGTGGGTGATGCAGTTTACAAGAGGCTGGTGAGTTGCTCTGTTATCTTTTATGAGATTTCACTTTAAATTTATCCCAGGCTTGTTTTAACTGTCTGGAGGTTCACCAGAAATATACTGAGCCTCCTCAGGGTCATTTATACATTTCATGTTATTATTTTCTTACCCCTCTGTATGGACCCCATTCACAATGCCCTATCATCTCCCCGCTCATTTGCTACAGCCTGCAGACTTGTGGTTCACGTCCAACAACAACAAAAATGTGTGGATGAAAACCTTTAAATACCCCATAATAAAGATCAGACCCATTTCTTGGAACAGTTTCTGGTCAGCTCCAATTCTCTAACAACAAAAGCTGAGCTGAGGGTTTGGAGGGTGGCTTTGCCGTTCTGAAGAATCCTCTTAAATCAGATTTACACATAAAACTGTAATGAATACGAATGTGATCTTTGCTTGATTCATATTGTTAAAACATTTTTACATTGAATAATTGATATTTCTTAATGTCAAATACAAAAGTGTCTAAAGGCTCTGACACACTAAGCTCCTCTCAAAGCAGTAGTATCTGACTGTTGGCCAAAAAGATGCATTTGAACACACAGCAAAGACTAAAGCCTCCTGCCAATTATAAACAGAAACGTAGAGTGTAGATAAACAAGCTGTCGTTTGGATTCATACATTAAAATAAAGCAGCGTTTGCATAACATTGTCCATGTATCATAATGAGCAGGTGAGATGAGGATAAAAACTGAATAGATTCTCTGCATGTGTCTTGACTTAAGACGTTAGTGTTTCTCCTGTCTCTTTCTCTAGTCGCGCACTTAAGCAATACGGACAATCTGAGTTATTGATTTTGAGAGGAGGCTTCACTGCTGATTCAACATGTATAAGAGGCAAAGCATGCCAGTGCGAAAAGTTACGATAGTACAGGACATAACGCAAAAACATGGCTGACGTGCTCTCACCAATGGCTCCAACTTGACCAAGGGCCAATGGGCATGGTGTGTCAGGGCCTTGGGACCTCAATCCTAGGCTAAACATTTTTTTCCTATAATTAAGTCATTTAGATATGATAAGGTCCTCTAACTTCAATTAGCGCCACTATCTGATTGAACATTTATTAACACTTTGGTTTACGACCTGCAAAACTAATGACATGTCAGCCACAGCTGTACTTGTTCTGTTAATGTGAGCATACAACATGCGAAACTCAAATAGTGAACATGGTAACATACCTGCTAAACATCGGCATGTCAGCATCGTCATTATGAGCATGTTAGTATTTACCTCAAACCAATGCTGTACCTAAATATCCAGCCTCTTTGTTGTTAACATAGCTGTAGACTTCTGGTCTTATTGCTATTGACTGAATTTAGTTTCAGCGCTTGAGTAAATTTCATTTCTTCTTTAGGGAAAATTGCGCCCGGACTGAGAATGTTACTGCGCTTTTCGTTCGACCAATATATCTGCTGGTCGATTACTCACTTGGCAATTCTATTTAATCTGAATAATCTGGTAGTCATATTATGACTGTATTTTGTCATACATCCCATTGTAAACACACATATGCAAATAATCAATCCTAGATAGTTATACAGAAATAGATTTTTCTGATCAGGTCTCTCAATGACACAAGGCAATAGTGATATCCATCTTAGGCGACACTCGTTTTAAAAAGTGATTTAAACTTCTTTATTTTCTTCATTCAAAGCATCATTTATTTGCAAAATAAGTATTCTGTGTTTCCCCTGCGTTTTAATCATCAGTGTGGAAAACCCTCAAAAGCATCACACTACACTTAACTGAAATCTAGATAGTTTAGTGGTTTGGCCAGCCACCATGCAGTAGCAGGAGACCTCTGGGATCCATAACTGCTTTTAAATAAAGTACAGTAATTCCCCAAAATATTGCACAATTAAATGAACAAATGCAACTTCCAATGGAACGAAAATGTAACAATGATATTCCCAGACTGCTTTAATGTGATTGTGGTTAAGGAGGCGCCTCGTGGCATCATGGATGGCATAACACTGTAACATCAGCAGCACTGTCCTCTCATTCAGAAGACACTTAGAAGACACAGTAGGAAAGATGCGCTTCTGGATCACTGGACCGACTTTTGCTCGGTCCGCACCAGCAGGATGCCCTCGGCTGAACGCTCTTTGTGCTTTTTGGACTATGTTTTGAGAGAAGCCAGGGCTGCTGCCACCCCACACACATGACCAGACCGACTCACAGGGTCGCTGTAGCAACTGCACCCAGACATGGAGGAGGAGGGGTGCTGACATGGTAAAGAGAAAGTCACAGGTTGCTATGGTGACCCATTTTAGCTGAATTCTTTATTACTTCCTGTAAGAGATCATCTCATACCATAATAGTCATAATACATTTTATCAAAATTATTTTATTAAATGTTATATTTAATTGTATGTAATCTTATCTGTATTTATAAAATAATTAGAAATCATACTTGTGTTGATTATATAAACATGCCTTGTCAACACTGTGTTATATGCAGTACTGTCAATAAAGCCACTCAAATTAGAATTAAAGTGGTAAAATTATTCAAAGTATGCAACTTAATTATAAATCTTACAAGGAAAGTTTACTCCAAATCCAAAATCCACAATGTTTGTGTTTTTTTGTTGTACCGTAGTGCTGTTTTTCTGAGCTGTTGAAAAACTGTCACTGTATTTGTGTGAATACAATGAAAAATGTAATCGAATCATCGTCATACAAATAAATGAGAAACAATCACACAGAAGTTCTCGGTAAATTGTAAAAAAAAAAAAATCCACGTGCCAAACTGACTGTTTTTGCAGGCAGTAAATGAATTAAGATGTTTCTTTCACGTCAGCGTCAGTCTGTGGTGGAGCTGATTGACATGGAACCCACATGTTCTTTATCCTCGGCAGGTTATGCAATGCTCTCCCCCCATGCACCACGCACACTTTAGTTTCTGGTTGTTTTCCACCTTAGCTCCCGGTCAAACTCTTGTTTTCTTTTCTTTCCTTACATAATAAAATGCAGACACACACAGGCCTGCAGCTCTGAGGTAATATAAGTTCGAGCTGACTGCGTTTCAAAAGGACAAAACCTGAGATTCAACCCCAAAAACGTATTTTCACTGACCTGACGTCTATTTGTGGAGGCCTCATTACATGCTCTGCAAAATATGCCACTAGGATATTTGGATGTATTCCCCATTTTCGTTTTAATTTCTTGTAAAAAAAACATTGTTAAATTGATCTCTGAACGCTGTGGACAGCCAGACGAAACAGCTCAACTGCGAGTGGTTTGCCTTTTTAAAATCAATCTGTCCAAGGTAATGAAATCAGTGTATGCAAATTCTTAGAAATGGCTGCTCACACACACAGACACCTGTAACACATAAACGAGGACAGAAACAAGAACTTGTTGTCCTTTTTGGAGAGAACGTGTTGTGTTCTTTTCTCTGCTAAGATGAGAAGCAGAAAAACCTAAATTAAAAGGTATTTCTTTTAGGAACATCTGCAAGACTCATGTTATGTCTACAAATGTCACCTTTTCTGAAGTTTTGGAGTTGAAAATGCAGCTGTTAACTGTCTTCTCACTTGCTCTTAAGACCATCAGATGGTGCTTTTTTATTTAATTGTTAAATGAAGGAATCTATTGGTAAAGGTTCAATAATAGCAAGGGGACATGGTGCTGCAATACTCTGCCCTCTAGTGCCTCATAGGCAGGCACACTTGCAAAGCATCTTTTGAACACAGTCGAGTGCCTTATATAAGCTCTATATTGTCGTATGATGAAATCTAAATGATATGTAATGGATAATGCATCTTGTACTGCATGAGCGTTAAAGTTTTTAAATTGTAGGGTTTTGTCCATTTACCATTTGGATATATTCATGGTATTATTTTGTCATAACATCTAGAAATATTCATTTGACTTTATTCCTTAATCTCTCACACAAAATTATTTAAAAAACAAATATAATGCATATTTATTCATGGCATTTCATAGGAAATGTTGGGCATTGTGAATCATTCACTCTAGATGGCAACACAACCAAACAGCCGATCTAGGGTCCTCTGAGAGTAACCACAAGGAGGCGCTGCATGCTAAGCTAACAGAGATCCACCTGTTACTGCTCTGAGAGGAAAGGGAGGCTGTGGATGAAGCAGAGTCGTTTCTGTGTGCTCTCTTTTAATATTTATAATTATGAAGTTTACTGCTAGTATCTCTTCCTTTACAAAGTCTCCTGAAGTAATGCATCAGTTTCAATGCGACACGATGGTAGTAAATAATGTGAATCAATAAGTTTTGGTCCGATTGAGGAATATAGAGGGAAATGTGAGAGCAACAACAGCTGGAGGCGGTTAACTCCCAGTCCAGCCAGTTGTTTACTGGTAACCAGCTCTCTGCCCCGCAGCCGCAATCCAGCTAAACCGCTGAGCAGTCAAAACAACCACAACAGCTGTAATTGCACCCACAGTCCTCCGCTGCGTAATTCGTTACAACTGCCTGTATAATTGGCTGTGTTCTCTGTATTTGTTATTGTTTGAGACTGGGGAAATAAGCCTCCATTTGTCAAACCATACCAAACTTTTTAAAAAGGGGAATTTAACAGTGCTGCTTGTTCTGGATTATGTCCCGTATACTATGTTACAGCCAGTGAGGTCATGTTGAATTAAAGAGGAGGGGAAACAATGACATGCTAGCAGTGTTCAGCCTTACTTAAAACTGGCAAAAATATTTCTACAACAACATTAATTTCAACTGTGTTCCACTTAACAACAACCGTTTCAGTGAACAGACAGGAAGCAACCCTGTCTTCTAGAAAGTGTGTTCGTTCTACCAATTTGCAACGGCAAGGACATTTTAAGAAAACATATATCCACGAAAATTCATTTTTAATACCAAAATGAGGAAAGGTTTTTTAATAAATGTATCAAACAATAATTAAGGACAGCATATTTTGTATTTGTTTTTCTACAATATCCACTCTCAATATTCACAAAAGTAAATCATGTTTTATGTTTTCTATTAGCCAATAGCAGCATGACTGGAAAAGTCAGTCTGTAAAATTAAATATAATTTGAATCAGTTAGAATTGACTGAAATATATAATTAGATTGACATGTTGTTAGAGTGTAATGAGATGAATTACTCTGAAATTTGAAAATACCTTGAAAACTAATGTAATTCATTGTACATCAGCTATATTTTGTATTTTAATGTTAATTCACAATTGCTAGCATACTAACATACCGATCTGAAATGATTTTGGGTGGTTTTCGATCATTTGGGCATCTTTTTATATCATTAAGACTCTTCCCCCACCAAAAACATTTAGGATTTAGGTCTAGTTCAACAAGTCTTCCTCTGATAGATCCTCAAAATAGTATGATGAAGAGTTGATTAGGCCGGTCTGTATAGACTGACATCCTGGAAATGACCACATTTTAGATCATTCCAAGTTAGAGCATGATTTTTTTTTTAAATCACCCTTAAAATAATGACGTAGCTCTGTGATGTAAAAATAAACACAAGACAGAAATAACTGAAAAAAAACAAAACAAAAAACGTTTGTAATGAATAAGCATCGGACCAAAAGTGGCCCAGTATAGGAATGTAATGTATTTCCCGTGCCATTCCCACCCCCCCAAAGAGGCCAAGCTCTGATAGGTTTTTTTTTTTTAGCATTATGGATAAATAGCTGGCTTGGCTTTGTCCTCCACAACACAAGGAAATTCCACTTTCAACATTGGACATTTTCCTTTTTTAAATTTGTTTGTGAACAAGTTAAACAAGAAACATGTTAAATGTGAGCTTTAGATGCACTGTTATTGAAGTTTGGCCAAAGCAAGGCTAGCTGTTGCCAGACTTTATGCTAAGCTAGGGTAACCACCTCTTGGTTTCACTACACAGACAAGGGACTTACATCCAATCTTTTCATCTCACTCTCTACAAAAAAGCAAAGCATATTTCCTCTAATTAATTTAAAGTACTCTAAGTCATATAAACAGTGTCTGTTTAACTTGATCTGTTCAGAAAAAAAACAATAATCCTTTTTTTATGTCAGTCATTATCTAATACTGCCATAAATGGTATTCCTATTTTCATCGTATTGCCTTCATTTTTAACCTCCACATACAGTATTGTCTGTAGAGTTCTCTTTGTTGCATGAGTTGTTGATTTCCTAAAGCAAATAGGAAATCTAAAATGGTTTCATGCCAAAAGAATAGTGAGTGTGAAACGTCACTGCCATTCCACAGACCTTTACACAATGCTGGCAATGAGAGCACACACGCACAAGGGACTGGTGTGACACACCTTCACACTCATTTACAGTGCAAATGGTAAGCCACACACACAAACACAACCACACACATGGTGTACACATCAACACGCCTTCAGAACTTAAAAAAAGAAATATGCTACTTGGCTCCGTGGATGCTGCGTGAACTTCAAATGAACTGCTGCTCATCACATGGGAATATCTGCACAGAGGAACACAAACATTTCCTTTCAGTCACACACACACACACACACACACACACACACACACACACACACACACACACACACACACACACACACACACACACACACAACACACACCTAAAAGGGATCCTTCAAATAATTTCCTAAAACGCTCTCCTTTAATTGTGGAGAAATGTTCAGCAGGAAGAATGTTACTGGAGGGTTTTAAATGTCGGTCAGTAAAGCTTAGGGCCGTGAAGAGATGTGACCTGATGCTACTGCAGCCCCGAGGGGCCGACAGCACAACGCTGAGGTCGAAGTCATTTCACGTCATGAATCAATTTTATGACATGCGAGTTGCTGTGATTTAAGTTGCATCATAAAGTCAATAAATCAATATGTTTGATACACTTTAATATTCATTCATACAAATAATCCTTCATTGCTACTGAATATCTGCCAGGGGAGATATTGGAAGAAAAAAATGACTGTATTCTCTTCAAGAGAGCCAAGTATTTTGCTATACGGGAAGGTTGTTTTTAAGGGGAAATATAGTTTTAAATAAAGCAACACTATTGTAGAGTTTTAGGGTTATTAATAACACAGGTGTGAGATAGAGGCTATCCATGTTAGGAATGTGACACAAGTAGTAGAACTCAAATGCATAACTGAGACAAGGTTACAAAATCCAAAAGGTCTTTTCTTATCACTCAAGCAAAATGTAGAACAGCAAACTGGCAAAAACATGAAACTAACTAAACTTGGCTGTGGAATATCACTGTTCAGATTATTGGTTCATTCGCTGGCTCTATTGAAGACACAAGACGGACTGGCACAGCACAAAGGGAGACAAGGACTATACGTACAGTATGTACAAGAGGTAATGGGACACAGGTGGCAACAATCAAGGAAGGGGCTGACAATCACACTGGAGGGAAAACACACAATGGCAGAAAGGGCTCTGAAACGAGAGAGAAAGGTACATTCAAAATAAAACAGGAAGTAGAATGACAGACTGTGCATGACAAGACTACACATGAGTGACTGTAACTTGACAACTAAACATTGAGAATAAACATGCATCTAAACATAAACTATAACTAAACATAACATAAACCTGATGAATAACTAAACCTGACATAAGTACATTAACAACAGTTGAAGGAAATATGAAGTGATCAAGTCAGAAAGTGTCACTAAATACATTTGTATTAACCTCAACCAAATGAGCATAAACTAAAGCTGAACAGAAAACTCAACCAAGATGGAATTTGATTTCTATGTCTGCCGCATTGAAGAAATAGAATACAAGCATATTATATTTGGGGGAATTATGACCATTCCTTTTTTTGCATACACTAATTATGATCTGAAAAGTAGGGTTTTTTGCAGAAAACATAGAAAATACCACTTTATTGTTCTCCAGTGGTATACCAGCTCGATAATACAGATTTTAAAGGTACAAAATGCATTAAACAAAGACCACAGCGAAGAGTTCAGCTTCAGTAACACAAAGAAGGAAAAGTCGAGTTATAAACTTTGAGCTAAAATCTCTTCAGTATCATCTCATTTTTTATATTCATAATACTTAAGTTTCACCATTCATTGGACAGTTATCATTACACTGTAAGTCTACAGTCATGTCATTTGTACTTGAATTAATTTGCTTGGGATGTTATGGAGCAGAAATGACCTCAGCTCTGCATAAGTAGCTGAGGGTGAACTAGCCTCTCCTGGTGTTATATGGATCTGTTTTTACTGGGTTTCTTTGTTTATAGGACTACCTGCAGCTCTGCAGACTAGTCTAGCTGGCAGCTGACTGTGTGATCTTCATATTGGTGGATGATCAAAGACCTGACCCCTGTGTGACCCCTCAGGCTACAGTCTGATCCAAGCCTTCTCGAGGTGATGTTTACCCACAGCCCAACGAGGCGGTCTGAGTGGGAAAATTAGTAGCAATCTGTCTCTCTTCCAGTCATATACGGAGAAATATTTAAAAATATAACAAATGTTAAGCATTGTATTTTTTAAAGATCACAAGAATGTCTTTCTTCAAGCACTTTATTTATGTCCAATATGTCTTTTGTAATTTGCAGCTTTATAATATTACCTTAATGATTACAAATATGTTTCAAGTGCTGACCTTTTTTAATTAATTAAGTATTAAATTGCATTGTGAATACAATATGTCAGTGTGAAAGGAGTGGCTTGTATTGATCCGGATGCCCGTGACTTTATAGAGCTTTAAATAGAACTTGTTGTTTAGCTTCCCTCCAGCAACATTACATCTTTGGTTTCCACTTACCGATCTTATATCATTGTTTCCGGCCTTAGTCAGCAAGTGTTGTCATTAAAAAAGTGCTAAAAAACCTCCTCTTTAGTTGCCTGCTTTTTCTCAGGAATTGGTTTTAAACAAAACAGCGTTAAAGTAGAGTGTCCTGGTTCTAGTAACCTTCGTTTGATGGACGGGAGCATCACTCTAAGGGAATGCTAATGTTCCTCCATTTCTGTTAGCAAGTTAAGTTGATTTCATCAATTACATCTTGTTAAAATGTAAATGTTATGTTCCCATATGTTTCTTCTGCTCTAACTTGCGTCACTTGCAGAAACTGAACTCTTCACACATCATTCAGCACTGCCCAGCGCCCATTTGTGTCTATATGAGTCTTTGCCTGGACTTTAAATTGAATTCTCTTCGCTTCTGGTGTGAACTCACCATTACAATGCAGTACATACAATTTAACTATAGATACAGTATGGTATTCTGTTTCTTTTTTTGGTGCAGTTCACATCAGGTCTATGTTGCTGTTATGATTTGTAACATGGTAAATGGTAATCAGCCGCATCAAAGTATTAGAAATATTTAAAAACTTGACGGTGTTAATCCACTCTTGTACACGGAAATGGTAGATTGGGTTCATCCGGCAGTCCAAAAGTTTGCACTTGCACAGATTCTTATTTAACTGATTAGGATTTACAAGGATGTATATGACATTTTTCATAATCCGTAACTTCCATGTGCTCTTTAATCCTACTATATTTTAAAAAATAATAATGAGGATTAATGGCAATCTTCTTATTACTAACCTTGTTACAGGTGTAATTGGCTAAACATAAGAGTTGTTTGATTGATTGAGATTGAAAATGGACAGATACTGAGTTTAACTGAGTTTTTAACAAGATTATCAGCAGAGGATTGCTGAACTATTTTGCAGTCAGCCATGATTGGATTTCAAGATGGTTAGCGCCTGCCTTCTTTCTGCCTGTTATTTTGCATTTTAATGGATAGCCTCTCTCTGTATCTCTCTGTCTTTTTCCTTTTCGCTTTCTTTCCCAGTACAAAAAACAGATACACTTACTAACCTTCAGGCCTCAGCTGGTCTCTGAGAACTAATCATTCACAACTTCAATCTCTCTGGATGTGATTTATGCAAAACACGAGAGGTTTCTCATCTCCCAGAAAGTGGCCCATCTGCTTCTATCTAAACAAAGAATAATGGAGTTAAATCTCATCTTATCCTCTGGGAGAGTAGGTGGCAATTGCTTCTGTGATGATCCTGCAGAAAGCAAAATGACATTTACTCAAGTGTTGAACTTTTCTTTAAACTTTTGTTTAAGTGCCCTGACTCACATATAGATGTACTAGACACTACACTGTTACACTGTTTCAAACAAACTATATGACACAAGTCTAAGGGCAAAAGAACAGAGATGCACATTAAACTGTGATCAACAACAGCTGTTTTAATCTCTTTACTCTTCCTAATGATTGCTTTTCTACTTGTCTACTCTGCTACTCTTTTTGTGATACATCTTTATCATATGACACTTGCTACGTTTTTATTTATCTCTTAATAACATTTTCACATTAGGTGCAGCCTCTTTTGCTGCAGTCTAGCCGAGCCTCCTAGCTTAGCCCTTATCCACCTCAACAGTAGGCTAGCTTTTTGTTAACAGTTCCACCTTCGCAGTTAGGGTTTCAATTCTAGAAAGACATGTGTATATCGGCAAATAAGTCAATAATAAAGCAGAGATCAGAAAAGCTAGCATAGCCAGCATTGACATTAAATTAAACTATCTTGATACAATTAATAAATATATACTCCTAAATGCCCTAGAACATCTATCTATCTATCTATCTATCTATCTATCTATCTGTCTGTCTGTCTGTCTGTCTGTCTGTCTGTCTGTCTGTCTGTCTGTCTGTCTGTCTGTCTGTCTGTCTGTCTGTCTGTCTGTCTGTCTGTCTGTCTGTCTGTCTGTCTGTCTGTCTGTCTGTCTGTCTGTCTGTCTGTCTGTCTGTCTGTCTGTCTGTCTGTCTATCTATCTATCTATCTATCTATCTATCTATCTATCTATCTATCTATCTATCTATCTATCAACTATCCATCTATCTATCTATCTATCTATCTATCTATCTATCTATCTATCTATCTATCTATCTATCTATCTATCTATCTATCTATCTATCTATCTATCTATCTATCTATCTATCTATCTATCTGTCTATCTATCTATCTATCAACTATCCATCTATCTATCTATCTATCTATCTATCTATCTATCTATCTATCTATCTATCTATCTATCTATCTATCTTGGGGCTTGGACTGGGAATCTTAGGGTTGCCGGTTCAAGTCCCTGAACAGACTTGAAATATGGAAAGTGGACTGCTACTTGGAGAGGTCCCAGTTCACATCCTAGGCCCTGCTGTGGTGCCCTTTAGCAAGGCACCGGACACCTCCAATCCCCCCTCCCCATTGCTCCCCGGGCGCTGCACAATAGCTGCCTTACTGCTCCTAGTACTAGGATGGGTTAAATGCAGAGGACCGATTTCACTGTGTGTGCTCTGCTGTGTGCATGTATGTGAAGAAGAAGACATACTTTTATTAATCCCTTACAGGGAAATTGCTTTCTCTACTCTGTTGTGTTGACACACATTAAACACACAGAGGATATACATGCACAAACACAGAGGAAATACATGCACACACAACCACATGCAGAGGAGAGGTGGCAGAGCAGAGAGGCAGCCAGGTACCCGGCGCCAAGGGAGCAGATAGAGGTTAGGTGCCTTGCTCAAGGGCACCTCGGCAGTGGCCTAGGAGGAGAACTGGCACCTCTCCAGCTACCAGCTCACTCCAAATAAAGAGGGTTTCATCCTCTGATTCTATCCATCTATCTACCTACCTACCTACCCACCCACCCATCCATCTATCTAAGGATGTTGTACCTCAGGTGGTTGGTTCTCTGCTTTTCACTTTTTACATATGTGCTTGTAAAGTTGGATGATGCCAAAGTGGAAACTAATGCATCCGTCTAATCGTCAGGATGTTTTTTTTTTCCACCAATAGCATGTGAGTGTCTAGTCCATGTATCTCTCATTCTCTTCCTAGTTTCTCCTTTTTGTCTACTCTTCTCTCTTTTTTTCTGTGCTGGACCTTCAGCTGTGCTGGGAATTCTCTCTCTCTCTCTCTTGGCTGTCGGGCCTCATTCCAGATGTTTGGATCTGGATCTTTTTCCTCCAGGAGACTCAGCCCCCTCCTCTCTCTGTCTGTCCCTTGTTGTCGTTCTCTTGTTCTCTCTCTATGTGTTTGTCCCCTTTCTCCTATCTGCTGTTTTAAAAGAGTGCTTGAACTTTGCACTTGTGTCTTTGTGTGGTCTTTCTAGGTCACAATGGTGAAATCATGTTATGTGATGTGTTTTGATCCATTTGTATACATGTTCTATCAATCCTTATATCATTTGTCATGCATACTGTAATTTTTAAATGTGTGCATTCTGTTCAAGTGAAAATGACCTGTCCTTGTAAAGGGGCCTCTCCAAATTGTCAAACTTTATTTACCCATTAAGGATTTTTGTTTTACCATCATCGAGGGTCGAGGGTAGAGGGTGTTGTAAATGCTGTACAGATTGTTTTGTACAGATGAGTGATTTGTGAAATTTGGCAATAAAAATAAAATTTACTTGACTCTTCTTGCACACTTTTGGATAGTCTCTCCTTAAAAGTCTGCACGGTTGTGAACTTCAGTTGTGACAAGTAAAGGATGAAATGAAACTAGAAGACCAATGCAAACCACAACATTTCCAATACAAAAATCTTGTCTTCTTCGCAGACACAATTCTGTATTCTTATGCAGATGTCTGTTTGCAAAAAATGTGGCAATCAGCGTCCCCCAGTTCCACCTTCAGAAAAGAGTCTTCCACCAAGCATTTTGTTTGGAAAAATCCTTAAGAATGCATCTGTTGAACCCATGATGATGTGGTTTTTTCCTTAAGAGGAAACACAGCTAGGCTTAGACAGCTTAATGTAACTTGACATGCACTGCAACTGATATTTCAACATGAGTTTCTTTTAAAATGTTCTTCATTTTGTCAATACAGTGGCTTTTGTGATTACACACAAAACAGTTTTTGGCTGACAATTGATTTTTTAATTTTAAAATGGGTAATCAGCAGGAAATATGGTCTTTTCAACTTGAAATATGATTTATGTTTCTGATAGCAGCAACAGCAGTTGGTTTGATATAACGTAAGATCTTGAGCAGTTACCCAATCTCCAGAAGTTATTGGTGAACACTTGTCGGCTCCAGACTTCACATCAATGACAAGGTGACGTAAGGGGTTTTATGTGGGTGGCTCCATCAGATGTTGAATGCATTACTGTGTGTTTTCTCATCTCCTTTGGCATACCTAGCGGGGTCGTGGGTTGATGTCCGTCAGCAGTATTTCTTATTATATCCTTTAAATGACACACTGATTTTCTCATCATGCCCTTTAAAAATTCAGTATTCAATGAAAATGTGTGTGTACACGACACACAATAGCAGTAGATTGAAATTGGTGAAGATTTACTAAAAACTAAAAATGTGGCAATTAAAATGTACCAGAGGTTTCAGCTGTCAGAAACGTAAGCGGCTAACCTCTAACCTCTAATATCACTTTCCTGTTACTCACAACTGCCATAAATGTTATCGTCTTACTCATTCTCAAAATTGCCATTGTAAAGCCATCTTACATTCTTCAGTTCATTCAGATAACATCACCTTGAGGACCTGAAGGCATCTTTGGAGCATCAGACTCAGAGGTCAGGAAAACATTAAGAACCTTTCAGCATTAGTAAATCACTAACACTGTCACATGCCAAGAGATAAGATGGGTCAGTGGGAAGACGTGCCTCTCTATGTCTTTTTTAAACAGTATGTAGCTTTTAGTAATGGTTTCAGTTACACATGTGCCTAAAAACCAAAATGCCCGATGTTAGAGGTTTAATATAAATGGTTTATTTTCCCCCAACAATACTAGGTAGCTTGCTAATAAATTGCAGCCATTTTCATAACTTATACCATGAATAGCTCAGAGGGAACAAATAACCAACCAATCTGTCAATGACAGCAAAGATTGAGAAATAATTACTGTTATTTGTAACTCCTGTGCTTAGCAAGTCAAAAAATGTTTTAATGAAATCCTACTTTTCGGCTCTTATCACCATGCCAACCCCATACCTGTGATTAACAGGCAGCTGAACTAAATGTAGAAATACAATTAGTGTTGTCAGTCCTGGCATTCATTAAAAAACTCCATTGCTGGCTTTCAGTGATGGAAAACAACTTTTCCTCCTGCATTTGTCCTTTAAAATATATGGAAAGAAATTGTAGTTATCTCATTTGATATTTGCAACATGTGTCCAGCTAGATAAGTACTCTTCCATTCAAGCGCAAAAGCAGATGAAAGATAATAAAACTGAGAATTCACAATGTTTTTTACAATCAATGCATTCCACTCTTTCCATATATTGCACATCTTTCTTGTTTCTAAAAGTACAGCTTCTAGCAGTACACAAACTGCAAATCATTAAGCAAAATAGTGACAAGGGCAAATCAGTCACACAATGCCGGCTTGTTTATTGGCGGCAAATCGTCCAGTGCTGCAACTAAAAGCCTCAAGCTAACATCAACCAGAAACAATGTTCTCTTTGCAACTGGAAGAGACAGAGGCTATGGGGGAAAAAAAACTTCATGTCAAGAAATACAATGTAACAATGCCACTGGTGTCTTTAGGTTTCAGTCATCCACATTGTGTGATATATTGCATATCACTGACGTAAAGCAAGAGCATGTGGACTTGCTGTTTTAAGCTTGAAGACATTTCACCACTCATCTGAGAAGTTGTGTTAGTTCTACTGAAAGGTGGGAAGACAGGCGAGACCAGACCAAAACTCCATTCTACAATCTCATGACAAGACTCAGCTCTGTTCTCACAGTGCAAGTCCCTGACAAGAAATAGGAAATTGTTAGAAAGAGGCATGCTGTATATCTTACCATTTAATGCACATTAAGGTGGAAACAGAAAAGTCTATGATGTTATCCATCTAGTTCTCCCATTGATTTGAACCTTACCATCTAACTTGACCACTTGATGAGTGAAATGTCCTTAAGACTCACATCCTAAGTCCACTTTCTTTAGCTTTTTCAAGGATAGATAATAACTTTGTAAAGGGTCACAAAGGTCCTTGAGTTGAGGTTTTAGAGAATTATCTCTAAAACGGTTTGCCTAATTTGCCTGCTCTGGATGGTTTGATTTCAGGGCATCTAGCAATCCCTTTTAGAACATGTTGCATGAACAAAGAAACTCTAATATACTTAGTACAACAAAAAGTAACTACATCTACATTTCATTCTGCATATTGTATGATGACAATTACAAAATCTTAAATCCTTTTTTAAATAAGCCATGTATTTAACATAGGTTATCTACTGATACCAGGTCCAGTCCAATACTTGCTTATTAACGTAAATGTTGAAATAAATCTGACACATTTAAACAACAGGTGTAGTTACTAAATCTGGCACAACTTATTTTTCACAGTTTTGTTTTTTTTTACCGTAGGACCATACGATCTGTGCCTGCATATTGCTTATGTCAGGCTCCTGGGAAAAAAATCATAAGTTGTGGTTTCACTGCTGGATATTCCCATGCCTGTCTTTGTCTAACCAGTTTACACGCTATACATTTTGTTGAGCCCCAAATGCGATGGACCATCTGTGCCTGCGATGGAGTCTGCCGACCCACCTCCAAATGGGTTGCAGTGACATCTTGCCAAACACATCTGTAAAGACTCCTCTTTTTCTGATAGAATTAACGAAACATTTAATGAGTTTATCCACTGTGTTACTGACGCTCCTTTGATCAATAGTCACAATTTGGGATAAGCCAACTTTTAATATTCCTAGAATCCAATCCCTGCTGTGCTGGCCTGACACGCCCAGTCAAACCGAGTAAAGCCAATCCAGCACATGTGCATGCAAAAGGTCTATACACGACTTGAACACATATGTTATGGTTGTATCTTTCAACTTCCCCTTGAGCCCCAAGTTCGTAAAAAATCAATTATTGGATTGGATATTCTACCATTTGTCTCTGTCATCATGTTTACATCAAACATATCCAGGTTTAACAATTGGACTGACAATGATATGCTGATGATACGCTATTCTTTATATGGCACGTACAACAAGAACAGCTGAAACTGATTAAGCTAAACTGAGGGGGATCTTACATGTTTCTTTTTGGTAAATACTCCAATAAAACTTCAGAAGGACGGTTTTCCCTGGGAAAGTTGCAGTTTCGGACCCTTAAACATATCAACACTGGATACGTTGCCAACAGGACCACTTCATCTTCCCTTGTTCTCCCTACTACAGCTAATCACTGTGAAGAAAGCCTATTGCTATCATTTTGTTGCCAGTGCTGCAATTACAAGAATATGTTTATATTATATTTAACAGAGGGAGTGTTCTTGAACCACAGCTGGATTTAGGTAACAATATCACAGCCAGTTGTACTAGGACAAGTAAGGAAGAAGTAGGGGGAGGAAGGAGTGGGAGGAAGAAACTAGGAGAGGCATTGTTATGACATGGGAAGAAGGAAGCAGAAGAGGAGAAAAAAGAAACTCCCCCTTACATACCCTTTGATTTATGAGGGCTGTAGGTTAATTTAACATCCATTTGTATGTCGAGGAACCCTGCTAGTCTAGTAATTCCCAGAACAGAGATTATCAGCAGAGCCATTCATTTCCCTGTTCTCATCCAACCTTTTGTTATTCGTAAAGGAGTTTCATAGTGTGATATATTACAGGAATTGTATGAATTATAGCCTTAGTTTTACTATTATTATTGTAAGTAGCACAAGTTAAATTTGTAAAAAACTGCAGGTTTCACAACTGTACATTTCCCCGCAGCGGGATTTATAAGGGAATTTTAATTCTGATTAATGAAAGTGGTTCCATAGAACTCTTACTACCATGTCATGCTGGATCACTGGATCCAATCCCAAAAATCTGAAACAGTCTTTCAAAAGACCTCTCTGGAATTACTGGGAAGATAGGAGGTGATTGGTGGTCCAGCTATAAACGCAAAGAGGGTCCAGCAGTAACTGAACGAGTGAGCAATGTCAAATGACAGTACAATTGACCAATCATATTTTCCCTCTAAATGGGTGGGCTTTAATATCGCGGACTTTATGACAAGTTCCGACCGCTGTCAAACTAGTGGACAAGTAGCTAGTTAGCATCAGAGCAAATGTCAGTGCTCGATCCGTTCCCCCCCCCCCCCCCGGCTGCACATGCACGTAATCACGTACGCAGAAACTCAACGTTTTCCTGCCCGATTTGTACCACGCATGTCTACATTTTACGGTACCTGACGGCAGCCAGTTAGTTTACCTAACCGGAAACAGCTGGTAGTTGTCTGTATATTGGCGATCGGAAACAGTTTGTTATTTTCGCGCATGTGCAGCCGGGGGGGAACGGATCGGGCACTGACATCTAACGTCGATTAGAATGAGCGTAACACATGCGTCACCTCCGGGGGAAATTACGGCTCCGCCCACTTTTGAGGGAAAACAACTTTCATTTGAATAGTGGTAAATACAAATTCTGAAGTTTCACAAATGAAAGAAAACCGTGGATTTTAGTTATTCCCGATACAACTGGATGACAGGATCGACAAGGGTAGGCCGAAGTTATATTCAATGTAGGCCGCCGTGTTGACAGAATTCATTCTGCCTATAAATGTATCCCCAAATTAATTAATATATTTTGAATTAGCGGTGCTCCAAAATGCAATGATCCCTGTCCATTGTTACCTTGCTGTGTGCGCCTTGTCAAGATCGGTGTTCATATAAATTCTGTTTTGTGTGGTGGGGGGCTGTCATTCATTCGTTTTGGACCCCGGGCGGTTGTTTCAATATATCGCTGAAATACACTCAGCTTGTGTGATGATTGTTTGTATTTTTAATTAGTAAATAAAACGTTTTTAAATAAATAAGTCGTTTTTTGTAATAACTATTTCTCTCTGTTGCATTGATAAGGCTCGTTTAGCGTCTTAAGGCTAGAGTTTATTTTTTGTTCGAAGAGGGAAGGGGGGTTCAGAGGGCCTAGGTATAAAAGTCACGGCTTGCCACTGCTTAATTCTCAGATTTATTGAAAAGCCTAAATATCCTCTCCGTGACAACCGCTCACACACCAATTACGGACTCCATTACTGAGTCCTGGGGGTTGATGGATGAAAAGCATCTATCCAGAGAACAGCTGAGATCTCTCTATTCTATTTGGATCAAAGCCAAATGGACGAAAAGCAAATGTTCCCACTGGGAGAGGAATGGAGTGGAGTTTTTCCTCTTGCAAAATTCCTCTAAGAGAGAGGGGGATTAGTTAATCAGCTGCACCTGTTGCCTCTCCAGGACCACTTGGTGGGAACACACACACACACACACACACACACACACACACACACACACACACACACACACACACACACACACACACACACACACACAGTTTTCACACATGTATGTCCACACACCAATGTTCATGTAAATACACAAGCATGCACATGACAGCCAAACACACACAGATCCAGATTTGTGGGAACATGCCTGTGTGATTGGTCAACCTCTCTGGAGGTAGCTGAGGTCAGAGGCGGGTGTTACGCAGTGTTGTGATCATTGCTTTCACATCTCACCAGAAACAGAGGGACTTTCCACTGTAGAGCGCTCCAGCACAAAATGGTTTATGCATTCATTATGTCATCTTTCAGTATGTGACAGCACATTTGGAAGACGTTAGCACTTGAATCGTGCTGCAGCCACTTTTCAACACATGCATGACATAGCTCAAGTGAATATTCAAATGTATGTTTCAGAGAATTATTCATAGAGGTACTTTTTAAGGTCAACTGAAAGGTTCCTGCTTTAGCCCATACTGAAGATTTCTTCAATGCTTTGCTTAGGCACAAAAAGCCAGTGGATGAATAGAGGAGGCATATCATTTTGATGATAACGTCTCCAAACAGTTGTGCATTTGTTCATGCTCAGACCAAAGGGCTAATACGGGGCAGCACTTTCCTGCCCCCTATTAATCCGATTATATGATTGGTCATTGTAGTTTTTCTCTCTTGAGATTAACATTCCTCTTCTGTTTGACTTAATTGTCACCATCCATTCTGGTCAATACATCGGCCAAAGTGCTGAGAAATTTCTCACAATGACAATGTCGGGGAGGACGTTTTTCTGTCAGTGATTTGCCCATGAAGCCAGCTATTTCGTGCAGAATACTCATACCATGTATATAAATATATGCATTATGTAAATTCATAGTTTTTCTTATGAATCAGTATAGACAGTAATAATAAGCCTGGAGCTATACTGTGCACTCTTTACGCCACAATGATCACCATCCAAATAGATATCCTATGTATCGTCTCTTTAGTTACATAATACAATGCATAAATGTAATGTAAAGCAACAGCACATTTTGTGCACTTGTTAGGGTGGACACAGCCATGTGGCCCTTAAGAAACAGTGTTTTTGACCTGGGAGTGCTAGCTAGCCGGATGCTTATTCAGAACATCTGCTCTAGCTCAGGTCCTGTGCTCAGCTTCCAGCATATTGGCAACAACATTATGACATAATTGACTTCAACGCGGAAAAGCGTGCAAATGCAGTGTACGTATTGCATCTATATTTGGAGAGCTCAGACCTGTCAGGGTAAATGTGGATGACGCCGTTAGCGCTAAGCGGCAATGCGGAAAAAAACAAGCACTCTGGATGCATGTGTGCCTTGTTAGTGTTGCGTTACCTGGATCTTTCAGATTGAAAATGTGAGAAAAATGGACAGAGTGAGAGAGGTGAAGGCAGTAGATGTTGGGTGTGGTGGTTCGATGATGGTGTCTCACTGAGCATTAAAATCAGCGAGGCATTGCAGCTGTTAGTGTTGGCCAACATGCTGTGTGGTTACTAACTAATGTGGTGGGTCTGGCCTCGAGGGGGGATTTCTTTCCTCTCCCCTCGTCTCTCATTTCTCCCTCAATCTGACATACACACACATACACACTCATTCCCTGAAACCCCAATCATACACATGGTGCACACATGTCACTCATACACACACAAAATCAGGGGTGTTGAGAAGGTGAATCCAGTTCATCCTATAGTGTAAATTCCCCAAAGCTATTTAGTAATTAGTGTCATATTTATGTTTAATAGCTATTATTCTGTAATTTTGAGATTGATGGATTTTTAAAATGAATGCCGGTTTCATAAAAAAACAACAACAGGAAGTCATAAATCATGTTGTTTTAACTGTCAACAAACATAACACAACACACACATCACATTAACACCTCTGAATTAGTTCTCCGTTACTGGAGAAAGAGACAATAATTTGTTATATATGTGGTACAGTATAGTACATAATTTCAGTGAGAACAGAAAAATCTAGAATGTGGGATATATTTTATCTCGCTTGTTGATCTTTTTATTTCTTAACCTTTGCATTGTGGCAGTCGTTGGCCCATCAGTTGATCAAGAGATGGTTCCCATTGTTACAAACTATGAAATGCCTCAATTTCAATTTATGTGTTAAATGTTTCTTTTCTTTCTTTCATTTTTTCGACGTGTTGAACATAAAACTAAACAAACTATATTGACAAGCCAAATACACTTGCTCTGAAACCAGAGCCCAGTTTGCTCTGATTGGTTAGCTGGCCAGATCTGTAGTGATTGGTCAACTACTTGGATATGTCCCGCCCCTACAACATCTACTCAAGCCCCCAGGAAGTGCTCCGGACTTGAGAAAATATTCGTAGTTGCCAAACAGCGGTACTACAACTTTCCTATCAGTCCTCGGCGTCGCCCGGCCCACAAATACTTTTTCCCATTGACTTACATTATTGGGAAAGAGTCGTCTGTAAAAAACAACAACCAAATAAACTACCCAGTATGAACCCTTTTATAGCCCTTGTTAAAAACATTATGTCCTTAAAGTTGTAAAATGCGCAAAAAGGTGAATCCAGATGTATTTTCTCTCTCCATTCATTCTACGGGGGAGGGGCTTAAGGGGAAACTCAACTGCTCATGCTCTATGCTCTCGACAGCCAGGCATGATGGGTAATTTGTGTCGTTTTGCTCTTGAGAATCTCAGGCCATTTCGTCTTCATGCACTAATGAGCAGCTCTCATAGGAATGACGAGGTCCCGCCTCCAATGCTGTATCCAGTTCTTATTATACATCCATGCATCTACCATGTACAATTTGTTAGAGCGCTAGCCAAAAGAAGCTCAAGTTTTACTTAGTTATGTCACTATGTTATAGATGTAATCAAAGGTGTCCAATGGAGGCGTTTCAGGCAGAGGGGAGAGTGTGTTGGAGAGAAACTCCCTCTGGAGGGAACACAGGGATTTTAGCTTTTGCAGACCATTTAAATGCATTAAATCCTATATAACACACAACAGGAAAGGGAAAACCCAAAAAAACGTATTAGGCCTCCTTTAACAAATTCCTACTTACATTACATAAGTGCATACACACACGCACACAAACACACACTGCACCTGGACTGTGATTGACAGCTGGGTGGTGGGTGACTTTCGGTGACAGCAGCGGTGACATCACACCGTGTGACATCACAGCGGCCGCAGCTTGCTAAAGCTGCCAGATGTGAGGCAGCAGCAGGTTTTCACAGTTGCTCGGGGATAGAGGCATGGACAGTGTCCAGTAACAACCTGCTCTAGTGCCATGGTCCCCAGAGAATCGTGGCTACATAAAAAATACTTTTTTACAAGAGCAGGATGGGAACAACTGTTAGTGCAAGCTATGGCGCATTACCAGGAACAACCAAGCCTTTGTCGTGTGTTAGGCCCCCAAAAGCTGAATCATTTGAGATATCTTCCTGAAAATGTGATGGCAGAACTTTTTTGCAGCAGTAAACATGTAAGAAGTTAAGCTGTATCACATCCATCATTTTGGAGCATAATGTTACTGATTGCCTAGCTATTTTTCCGTGTGTATGGGCCAACATCAGCAACATAGTTTAGGGTAATTGTAGTTCTTGAGGGTGGATGTTTTGCACTTCACAATGTTTCCTGGGACAAAGACTCAGCAAAGCCAAACAATGTTCTCTGTCAAGTGATTGGCGTTTTACTATTGGTTGTTTATTTGATTAGGGTGTGAAATAAGTTAAATTGAGCTGATATCATGTAAATACTTCACGCTGTGGCTCATGTGAATATTTTGCTAATTAGGTGTCTTTTAGCACACACATACCATTTGTATGCGCGTGTGTGTGTTTCTGTACTGTAAGTGTGTGCGTGAATGTGTCTGATTAGTTTTGGGAGTTGATTCTTTTTCAGTACCATGAGGATGAGATACAGAGCACCATTAAATTGTATTTTGACAGCTGACTTAATTCAGACACCTTTCTCTCCCCTTCTGCGTGACATCATGTGATTCATTATAAAGTGATCTGCATGTTCTTTTCCAGTGAACTCGACATGTTCTCAACAGGGTACCGCTACACTTAGTGGCTTAATTCTTTGACCTGAACTTTAATCCATGACCAATATAATATCTCTATCTTTTTGTTCTTAAAAAGGCTCAGTCATTACAAAAAACAAAGACTAGACTCTTCTACATTCATCCTTCAATGAGTTATGTATCGCTCACTAATAGAGAACACAAGTAGAACCCCTTTATATATTCACAAATAGACCAGTACAAAACGGCCAACATTTTATCAGTATGCCAATATAAATAATAAGACATTTGTTAGAGCAGCTTTTGGGTTGCCAAGTGAACTCCCTTTTGCTGGTGCATGTCTTTCTTCAGCATAAAGTTGTTATGTTTTTAGTTACCTCTTTAATTTATAGGTTTGACAACTTACTGTGTTGACAAGCATCTTGACATAAATCTATTCATTAAAATGTTCACAGGTGGGGGACTTGAAGTATACTTTTACTGTTAATGTATTTAACTGGTGGTCGGTCAGTCTGTCAGAAGCAAAGAACTTTTGATGGACTGTAGTGAAACGTTTGTGTGGATCATCCTACTGACAATGGTTATCTTTTTTTGTTGTGTGCCGTCATAAAGTCTGAATTTCAATGTGTCCAATACCTTGGATTATGACCAAATACTTGGCCTTCCTTGTTTTGTCGCCAAATAAGCACACTTTGGCAAGCTAACATGGCAATTTCAATTGGTAAGGGTCCACAACTTTATGCTAAGAAGCTAAAACCAGCAAGCAAACCTGATCACAATGTTATTACTAAAATGCTGATTTTGTCTTATTTTGGCATTTTATCATGCTAAAAGGTGCTAATTTGTTTCTGTTGTTTGAAAAGTGCTGAGAGGCCAGTGAGAGCAGATATAAAAGGTCCTTTGAAAAAATATTCTGGCAAAACATTTCTATCCACCAGTTATTAAGTCATAACTAAATGGATAATGGATCTATTTACATGATCATACTTTGTTAATGAATCACCACTTTTTTCCTTTTCTCTCATTCGACTTTCCCTGCTTCTGTAGCCTTTAAATATACATTAAAAAGCAGAGAAAAATTACACATTTGGTCCTCCAATGTGTTTCACCATGGTTAGTTGTAAGAGAGGCTAATGTGTTGCAACTGTGGTTAAACATGGATACCCCACACCATGACATCATAGCCCTAAAAGCAATAGATTGGTGCACCTAAAGAAACATTTCAGACAGTTATTATGTGTCCTGAACTGGACAAGGTGTTGAGCTGCAGTTCCTTTTACCTCTTTGGCCCGTCTGTGGTTATAGGGAGGCCCTTTTTCTGAGAACTGTTTGTCCCCTATCTGCACCTTTCGTAGGACGCAAGGAAAACATCAGTGGACCGTAATCACAGTAATATGTAACAGCAGATGAGTTAACTGATAACGGATGGATTGACATGCGTATCCATTATAAAGCTTGATAAGTACATGTACAGGAATTTACGTGATATTAAATTATGATGACCTGTTGGATGGATGAGTAATGGCGAGTTAACACAACACACATGCGGAATAGTGAAGAACAGTGTTCTAATGCATTCTTGTCCTTCATGTCAATCCAATGTATGGAGCTAATGTGTCCCGGATGACATAACAATATTAGCTTTACATTGTCTCCTCCTGGGACATGTTAGCCCTCCACTTAACATTTCTGAAAAACATTTACACAATGTTTCATGGGGTATCAGGTGACGAGAGGACGTTAGTCATATGTTGAGTGAAGGTGCGTTCGAAAGTTGTGCATCTTATTAAAAACAACGACATACCAAATGGCTGAAGTCAGTTTGAAGAAAAGAACACCTGTGGTCTTTTGTTTTTGGATCTTAAAGAAAATGCATGAGCTCATTCAATCTTCGCCACCCACATGCTGTAATGTATTTTCATCATTAGGCTTATTACAAATATAAACACACTAACTGAGGGCATGTTGGGTGTGCAGCCAAATTCTCTTCTTCCATTTTGTCACCTCTTTAAGTCCTCAGTGTGACGCTAGGAAAGACCAAAAATAGATTATTTTCTGTGTTAAATCATGACAGATGTTAAAACTGTATCCAAAGAAAACCCCAAATGAATCCCAGAATTGTATAGAATGAATGCACTGCACAATTACTCTTAATCCCAAGAATTAAAAATAAATGACATACTTTTTCCAGATATCCTGACTCACGTTGAGAAATTTGAAGCCACAAATAGCAGCTATACATTAAGAAATATGTTACAAACATTAAACAGGATTTACAATGGTTCGGTATACGCACATTATTTTGGGAGTATAAATGTTTTTCAGTTCAGAGGCATTTTGTTAAGGCTGTGTTATTCGTTGTAGTTATAATATGAAGGTTGAAGCTGTTATTTTGAGTTTAATTGAAACTAACAATCAGTTACTTGATTGCACGTAATATAAATTAAAATGTGCTTACAGTATATTAGTCAGTTGTAGAAAAAATAAAATAATGTGTATTTGTTTATTGCTACAAAACGTTGTATTTTATATAGCATTAATTATTTTGTCTGTCTTCAACCAATTCAACATTTGATTTAGTGACTTCTATTTTTACAATAATAAATATGTCATTAAGTCCTTCATCTATGTGTTTGGGAGCATGAAATCAGTTTTTATCATCAAATATATCAGGGACAGTTAGTGGGTAAGTGAATGACTAACTGGCCCTGACACATTACATAGCAGTTATACAACACATGACACAGTGAGTGCAGGGTGAAACCTAACAGGACCCCTCAGTGCAGACCAGACTAAACATGTTGAGGCCCGTGTTGCCTCATCATGCACAGAGTAGTTTGACCTGTAGGCAAAGCACAGCGTCACAGCTGTGTGTTATGCATGTAGCATTTTTATTTATTCATGTTGTCCCATGTGCAACTCTGGTAAACTTGTGTACCAATCATCATGGGTGTTGAATTTGAAGCTACTTTGTATCATGAACACAACTTGGATTAGAAAACTGTTGTGCATAAGATGTTAGCAATACATACATGACATGGGAGTATCATTAATAGAGGTCTCTTGGTGGCATTAAAGTGATCAAATGTTCACTGGGGTTTTTTCAGTCTATGCGGTGTCTTATTATAGCAGCACTTGGTTTTATATTATTTTGCGATGAATTCATTTGAGTTTGTGCTGATGTTTGACAAGAGCCTTAATCAAGCCAACAAGAAAAACAGATGGACGTCCTCGTTCGTTATTGGGATGATGGCTGTGTGCGGGTCAGGTATCTTGGGTCACAAAGTTATCACAAACTGTTTAGTTGTGCTATCTTACAATCAATACTGTATAGCCTATACTATACTAAATTTGAGGTAAAGTGTGTCGCCAATGTAACAGGTTAGAACTCGAAATGGCAATGAGGTCTTAAATGTATTGAAAGGGTCTTAAAAAAGGTCTTAAAAGGTATTAAATTTTACTTCAGGATTCCTGCATATACCCTGTTACTGTTCATTCAGATATTACCATTATATGTGAGTTGTTTTATTTCACTGCTTATCACTCACAGTGATCTTTGCTTTGGGACTTTCCAAAGCTCTTTAATTCCCGACTTCTTAACATTAGGCGATAGGCTAAGTCTAAAGTAGAAGCAATGTGTGGAACTGTATTCTTATTTAAAACAAATCACGAAAAGAGACTGCCCTACTGAGGATGAATTATTTCAGCAAACTTCTTATAAGGGCATGTTCAAGTGGTAAGGCCTTCAAGCTGCCATATAGAGCATGACCTCCATTTGAGTAAGTACTGTGACCTGGTTTGACGGAAGATACTGTTTTGCTGCCGTTACAGCAGTCAAAGTTGGTTCCTGTAAACCGGAGGTTCCCAAACTTTTTTTGGTTCGAAGTTAAGGATCTGGGAATTTTAGAGCACAGATTGGGACTGACAGCTTTAAACCGTGGCCACAATCGCTGTCTAACCTTAACCAATGTATTTTTGGAACCATGATGATAAAAGCCCCAAAACCTTAGTTAGAAATGTAGTAAACCAAACAGAACTCTTTCCCTTTATCCTAACAAAGTAGATATTTGAACCCAAACAATGCTTGTAACCACTATGGAAAAGTGATTTGTCACAGTTTTTGAAGGCATGACAAATGATGGTGAAGTGTTATTCTGGACGTCGGTAAGAATTAAAATGATTTGTAGTGTAATTTAGAGGACTTGTTGCTCGTCAGCTGCTTAGTAACTCAACAACACATTCACAGACCATAAAATCTGCTCTGCTTATTCCTGGTACCAAAGATTGAAATATCACATGTATTGAATAGTTTGTCATGACAAAAACGAATCATTCTCGTCAGGACGAAAGGCTTTTCATTTCGGTTAGGGGGTCGGGGCCATGGGGCAAGAGCCTCTGTATGAAATGACTCATAGTGTATTTCTTGTTGGGCATTACACTCTGGATCATGAGGTCAGCTAAGGAAACTTCATCAGGCAATATTTCTGATGTTGTTTCTCTTACTGTTATGAGGAGGGAATATAACACACCTTGAAAGCTCTTTCAGAGAAGGGAGTGTTAAAAACAAATATATATTTTATGAGTTATATGTTTTTATTACCACATCCTATTCTGCATGCACTGTGAGATAATATGACATCATGATTACCTATTTCACAGTGTGCTGGATGCATTCCAAAACAGTCTGGTTGCTCTGGTTGAGGCAGTGGGCAAACAGAGGGAGATGAGCAAAACCTTAAAACCACACAGAAATATTTTCACTTGGTATGACATCAACAGGCAGCTGATTGTTTCCTTTACAGAAGCTGTGGGTAAGTGGGCAGGTGAGTGCATGTATACGTGTGAATGGTTGATGTCCTGCATGAATAGAATACCCTGCATCCCCAAATTTCCCCCATATCCTCAGCCAGACAGTGTCTGTCAGCGAAGCCCTGTTTTCTGCAAGAGCTGCAGTCATATTGTAACCCCCTTGGTGGGTAACCATGGTACTGAGATACACTGGAGAGAAACAGTGTTGTCGTCTAATGTTTGCACATTCCTCACCAAACTTCATCTTAGGCACAGGGAATTAACTAAGTCAATACTCGAGAGAGGAAAAGAAAAACTAAACATCACATCTTACTTTTACTAAGCTTTATTTGGTTTAAGTTTCAACCCAAGGTAGAACTTTGTCAAACAATACTCCCTTGACAATAACTACCATTACATCATTGATGAAAATGAACAGGAGGTAAAAATGTTGCACTATGGGATAGATGTAGAGTGCAGGTATTTGTTTTCCAATGTTCACCTTTGATTTAAGCAGTAGTTAGTATTTCTCAAATATTTGCTGATGTATCTTCCTGTGTGCTGTTGGAAGTATATTCACTTTATGGGTTTCAGGCAGGGATTAAATTGGAGGGTCACTTAGTTGCTCAAGTCACAATGGGAAGAGTAGAAGAGAAGAGGCAGAGCCAGGTGGAAAAAACGTCTTTTTAGAAATTGTTTTTGCTGTGGGGATTATGTTATACTTCTTCTTTGGCGTCCTCTATTTGTGTTGTAATTTAAGGTTTGCTGTGCTTTGTTTACTTAGCCAGGCTGGACCCGTGTGCATGTTAAGGCATGTGAGTCTCTGTTTGTGTGCCCCACTGCCGAGCTAATGTCCACCACTCTGCGTTCATACTGTAAGGTGGTTACCTCTGATGATAACAAATCCCTGACTTTGTTTCTGAAATGGCTTTGTTTTCGAAATGTTATCCCCTGGGTTTCGACTGACATTAACACAATTAACTCTGTACTATGGTGATTGCACTTTTGACTGTTAGCACCGTTAGTTTTTAACCTCTTGCTCACGGTTTTTCATCTTGAGAGCCATGTGGCGCTAATCCTTCAATCATAAAAACATTCTGAATATCAAATTGAGGACCTTTAAAGATAGATAGATAGATACTTTTATTTATCCCAAGTTGGGAAATTATTTTGTCAAAGCAGCAATTTTCCAGTAAAAACAGATTAAACATCACACTTTAAAGGGCAACTTTAAATAAGACTATTATCTTTCCCTGACATTCCCTAACCCTAAAACCTTCTGTAATTGCCACGAGCAGATGTTGTAAGAAAAAGGAATGCAACGTGTTGACAGTGTAAGTTTTGCAGAACTTATTATTGTTTTTGTTGCTAAAGACATAAACCTGGCAGCAGCAGGTTTCTTCCCTAATGTATCCGCTGTTGTAAAGTAGAAGTAGAAATTAATTTTTTAGGAGTCAGCGTTGCTGCTTGAAAAGATTTGTCTACTTCTGATCTTTTGTCTCTCACTGAACCTAAAGGCAGCCTTAAGATTTACAAAAAATGTACTCCCGTTTCCTGTTGTATACCCCAGGAATCCTGTTGACAAAGAATAAAGACACTTAACTCAAAGAGCATGCAATCGTGCCACAACAAAAGATCAATCATTAATTACTGTCTGTCCTCAGGCATAGTTGGAAATTGCTAAATGCAAAAACATCACTTTGTTCTTGATGTATTAGGCCTGGGTGCCAGAAAAGGTTTGGACCATGAAGGTGGCCTGTTCAAAGCTGACAGAGGGTAAAAAATGAGTTGTTTTGGCTTACACTAAATACAGTACACTTAGAGTCAACAGTTCAGCTTTATCTGTGCTAAGCTAAACATTGAGACACACATGCATGCCTGGACACATTCTCAGACTCACAAGCAAACGTCTTTCTCCTCTTTGCTCTTCTTATTTGTTCACCTAAGTTGCTCGGAAATTGCAACATGTCAGCAAGTTCTTACGCACAACTTGTAGTGCTATAAACTGCTTAAATGGAGCACAGTGTTGAGTAGCTGACATTTCCCAAGGTTTAAGTACAATGAAATGGCGAACAACTGCGGCTCTAGCCTGGCTCATTTTAAGACAGAAAATATTTCTGCAGGATACATCCCATCGCACTTAACAAGCCATCGGTCAACAGCTACATTCATTTGTCTTTGGTTTCAATAGGTATCAGTCATGAGAACCTAGTTTATTAGAGAAAAATGCAACAATAACAGTTATTGACACTGATAGTTTGCACATTTATGGCAACGTAATGTCATTAATGATGCACATGGATATTATATAAGTCTCTACAGTTGAAAAACTCGTACTGTATGGTAGGGTTTTCCATGCTCACCATCTTAGTTTTATAGCATGTAGTTTTTAACTTGTCTCAAAAATATCTTGGTATTTTAATGAATTGTTACTTATCAGCCAAAAATTAAGCCACTACCAATATATCTGTCATAGGCTAATATTCGCTGAGACAAAATGGCAGACATACAAAGTTAGTTGCTCAACACAGGAGCATTTAGCAGCTGAAAAGCCAGATTTTGGCAGGGGTTAGTGGAGACCAAACAGAGCTTATAGTTAAGTGAATATAAGAATTTGCGAGTGAAAAGACATTTCACTCCAAAATAGTGCATTATAATAAGTTGCGATATTATCATGTAAAATTACATAGTTTAGTGCTAATGAGCAAATGTTAGCACTCTAACAAGCTGATGGCCAGAGAGGTTAACATCAGCATGTTAGCACTGTCATTGTGTGCATGTCAGTGTGCTAACGGTACTGTTTTAGTTCAATACACTTATGTGCCTAAGTACAGCTTCACAGAAAAGATAGCGTGGCTGTACAGTCTGTTGATTTGTTTTTGACTGACAAGAACATGAAGACGGCTGAACCCTGACAATCCCTTGTGGTTAAATTATATTTATATTTAATTGCTCTAGGCTATCTGTAAGAGGCTGAACCACATAAACAACGTCATATAAAATGAAAAATCAGAGCTCAGCAGTGTGTATAATTGTAGTGGAAGGAGGATGACAAAATGGCGGCAGCTTGAGCAGGGGGACTCTGTAATCCATCCAGATGCTACTTATAAATAGTAGCCTCTTGGCTAACTGCCACATTTACAGTAATGTTTATTATTGTACACTAGGCCCTATAAACTAAACAAAAGAACACAACTAGACCATCACATGTGTGCTATAATTTAGAGTGCTGGCTGCAAAGCACATGAAACCAAAAGGATCAGGTTCCTTGACAGATCATGGATGTTGATCTAGGTAATTGTGGTCTGATGCGTCTAAATACAGTATCTGAGTCACCAGAATCACAGTTTCAAATGATTGGAAGAGTAAATTTGTAAATTTGTGGGAAACATTTCTTCTGATATCGCAAGTTATTCTTTCAATAACTCTTACAACCCTGGGCCACACGTCCTCTTAGGCCTGAATGGAAACACATTCAAAAATCTACTTGGTGGATATGAAATAATCTGATTTACACATGCCACATCATACAGTATGTGGTTGCCTTTTCAAGCTAGGTTATGCAATAGCTGTTCCACTGACTCATTATGCTGGCAGGAGATTATATTAGGGACTTTTTGGAACGATAATCATCTCACTAGCTCATAGAATATGTGGGTAAATATCCCAGTTTAGTCTAAGCCACTTGTTTACTGTAATATATCTTTATGGGTTTTTATGTGCTCAAATCAAACCTTTAAGATACACCCATAAACCCAAATTGATGTGATGCCAAACCTACCCAGTCTAAATAAGAACCAGACATGTTGTTTACAGTGATTCAATATCATAGATATCTGTGGGTACAATGTATGGCAAAGGTAAGAAGTATAGCTGGTTTAGATTTTGATGTTTTGATGTGTGAAATTGTAGAAACATGTACGTAAGTGTGTTTATATACATGTTTTGTCCTTTTTAGTGTTGCGTGCCACTACACAAGCATACTACCTTATTTATGCTGCTTTTGGAGGAATGTCGAGTTCCTGGCTTGGCAGCATTGTGGCATCATCTAGTACAGCTGCGGAAGTCTGGGCCAATGGCTCTGCTACCCATCAGTCATGGAGACCTAGTTGGCCGACAGCTGACCATGCACCACACAGCACCATGAAGTACTCACACATGCATTAAGAAAACTGACAGAACAGTGATGGCATTGTATTTGACAGGACATAACAGCAGCAGCCATTGGCTTGTCTGTCCTCTGTGGTTGGTGGAAAATAATCTTAGACACAACGAGCACATCCACATCCCTACAGCCTGAAAGTCTCCTACTTGCTTCTTTATTTGAACGTATTTATATGTGTGTGTTTATTCTAGTGTTGATATGCTTTGCTTGAAAAGTGATCAGATACATGATAATGTATTTTTGTAGGACACAGAGTTAAAGAAAGAATTTCTGTTTGGGTAATAAGATAATAATTACTTTATTAATCCCAGACTGGGAAATTGTTAATGCTTTTACTGCAACAGAAATCCAAATGTAATGTGTCCTAGGATGTCAGACTCTCAAGCTAACAAATTGGAGTTATATGGAGGACTCAGTTTGTTTTTGTTGCCTAAGGGGGTGCTGTCAGCAAACATCCATGAAATACCAAAGCCTCTCTACTCCATTAGTCAATGCAATGACTCGTCAATAGAAAGAAAAAGAAACAAAATGGTTAAGAGGGTCAAATTAGTATGGAATAATACCTATAATACTGCTATAGAGGGGTGCAGTGACGACGTATTTCTGTAGACCGACCCGGACGTTGGCATCGTAACGGCTCCCTCAACTAAAAGTAACGGCATTTCCCCAAAATAATCTTGACTGAAGTTTTGTTCAGCAAGATGATCTCCACACATTAAAACCACTTTTTTAAAGCATAAATGCAATCGGCAGAAACAAAAAGCTGACGTAATGCTATAAACAAACTACATCACGGTCGCATGGTGTACTTCACCTCCGCTAAGCTAAAGGCGGACTTGTGTTGGCGTGATGACGTTTAGAACTTTATTTAATCACTGACAGTTTTTATGACACCTAGAAGCTTCGGACATTCAGGAGTGGAGTATATACTGACATACTGTATTTATGTCGTAGAACAAAATGTAAAAATGTCCTAAGTTTGTGTTAACCACAGACTTATTGTAAGCTTTTAACTACAGATTAACTAAACACTTTGAGACGAGAGAACCGGAAGTGGTCAAATGCTAGGTCTTTTCACTCTATGAAACAGACAATCTAAACGTCAAAACTTGTGAAAAGTATGAGGGTAAGGTCTACGCTCTAAACTACTGTACATAATATCTTCCTCTTTACACATTCTACCAGACATTTTCTTAATTTCAGTAATGACTTTTTAAAGTTTTAAAACACATAACTCTGCTGTGAAATTTTCCAAATGGGAATTTGTCCTTCGAATGTTTTGTGCCGAACACAATGTGATGTTTATTCACAAGCTTTCAGGCATATGTTTACGTCTGATGGATTGAGGCCAATTTAGGCACATGTGATGTTTATGACTTTATTATTTCTAGAGCACATTTTTTGGCTTGGATATTGCTCTTGCTTGAAGAGCAGGCAGGAAATGTAAAAGAATAGATGTGCACACTGGCAACATGCACGCTGTGTGAACTCCAAATAAACAAAGTCTGTTCACCACATGAAAACCTATACACACACACTCGCACTCAGTAGTACCTTTTCACAGCATTCCAGTGCTGATGAAAACATCTTGATAGAAGCTCAGAGCACTTTTGCGACACTCGAGAGGAAAAGACAATGAAAGATCGTTAAGAATTGTCTAAATGAATTTTTCAGATCCAGGACAGTGTAGATTCGTGGTGACCAGCTCATCCTTTGGCTCTGATGATGGTGTCAACACTTCCTGCTAGCCGGCTTCACTGACGTCAGTGTTTTCCAAAGTTTTGATCTTCAGTGCACTGACCTCATATCAATTTCACCACCACAAAGTACTTGAAGTGTTCGAAAGGTGCAGAAAGATAATACCTACCTTACCCACAGTGTATCTCCTGCATGTCCCTCCAGGACATCATTCCTCACCCTCACCTATCATTTAGGGAAAGGATAGTTGCAGGTTTTCAAAATGACTAACTGAAGTATTGTGCTGTGGTTTTGACAGTACCCTCCTACAGAAGTAACAAATAGACTTGCTTCTGCCAAAGCCCTCATGTATGGGCGTTTGTTGCTGCCAAATAACTCCAATTAATCTTTTCCTCTTTGACAAAGAATGCGGGTGTCCTCTGCATTTGTGCGTACGGGGCTGTCATTACCTCCCTCTCACTTACTGTTTAAATTAGCTTTTTTATTTTTTACATTACTTTATAGGAAAAGTGTAATTGCAAAGGTATGTTCCCCTAAGTTTCACAATCCTCTGTATTGCATTTCCTCTTGCCATATTCAGATACATTCAATCACACATTTCTGAGCGTACTTTTCATACAAATTGATGTAATGCTGAACAAATTTCTTAAGCAAGTTCCGCCAGCAGACTAATAAGCCAAACGCCGTTAGCAGAAAAACAGATTAGCGTGCAAGTCAGACAAACTATGACGAGCGCAAATGAAATGCCTGAGCTTGAAGCCTTCTCAGTTTTTTAGGAACAATTTGTTCCAAGTCAACCCCTTTGGCATTACACATTTGACCCATCGTTTAACCAAAGACAAATTTGATTAATAAAGTCCAACAGATGGCAATTAGAAAGTAGACTTATTTTCAATGAATTTGCCAGAACTATGCTGCCCCTGTGTGATTTACCAGCTTCAAATCTCTTTTACTGCATTTTAATCTTTTACTGCTTCTCACAGAAAACATTTGTATATTTTAATGAATTCTGCCAACATTACAATGGCCTCATTCTCTGAACGTATGTTGTTTTATGATTTAGGTTTCTTCACAGCCCAAATTGTAACACAAAACGCCTCTGTTGTGAAAATTATCCTCTGGCTTTTCATTGACACGCACGCCTGAGTGGTTTTTCCCAGGTTGGACCCATTATGAGTGGTTGATCAGTCAGTTAGCTAGTTCACAGCTGTCTAACACATTTGATAGACAGCTAACAACTGAAGCAGTATTTTGGCTACTTCTCAAAGCTATTTTGTCCTTTGGCTTAGTGAGACAAAGTCCTGGCTGCTGACTAAACCAGGAATGTTTAGTCCTGTCCTGCCAGTCAAATCAACCCCCAACTATTCGTCTAATTGTCAGTTTTGTGAAGTTTAATAATTGCCTCAAGCTATCCTTTTCTCACCACTCTTTTCCCAAACACTAAGGACAGTGGAGCTACTCTAGCATTTATCTTACAAAAACAAAGCTTTATTCATACTTGATTCTACAATTTACCCCAAAATGCATGTAATGGCTGTCCAGAGGACTAACAATGTAAAATATTGTAAACACACAATTAATTTATTTGAAAGAAATATATATTTTTAACTTTTTTATTGACAGAAATAAATAATAACAGACAAATGACTGTCAACTATTTTGATAGTTAATTAACCATAAGGATATCTTTTTTTCATGGAAATGAATTCTGTTTTCAGATGTTAACTTAATATCAATGTTTGATCTGATACATCTGCACTAAAAGACATTACTTAGGATTTACCGAACTTTGACAGATTAAACGCTGGTTTAAAAAATAACTTTAAATATATAAATGCTCTCATTTGAGCCACAAATACACACCTCTCACGTGTAGGTAAAATATACAAACTAACTTAACTATTAACCCAGACTTAAAAGACATATTATGAAATAAAACAATATTCTTCAGAACAATAAAAGAACGTACAGTTGCTGATTTTTTTCAATTCGTCATCTCCCAGAGTAAAAATGATTGTCGAAATCAATCAACTCCTCTACAATGGGACAAAAGTATACCCCAACATGTACCTAAGAGGTAAGTTGTGTACTTTCTCTTTTTAAAGATATTTTTGGGCCGCAGAGGGCCTTAATTAGAATGTATAGAGTTGAAAGGGGGCGACAGAGCGGAGGAAATTGCCCGAATGTGAGGCAGGCTTGGGATTTGATCTGGCTTAATAGGCAGCGTTTTATTCATATGGGCGTATCTACGTAAATTGTAATTTTTTTACTCTTATTTTGTACCTTTAGTTACTTTGCAGAATTGGATAAACATTGCGTAATATAATCAAAACTTGAATCAGACTTTAGTTACACCTGGAGTAAATTGACAAGCTACCCTGCAGTATACAAAGTTATTAAAATAAGCTCCACCTTTACCAGCTCTGAGAACACTTTAATGATCAATAATTATAATCAAAACGTATCATATGAATCTGAAATGGACCAATCTGGAGAATGAGTACTTTTGCTTTTGGTACTTTAAGATATATTTTAATGCTAATACTTGTACTTTTTACTTGAGTAACATTTTGATTGCAGGACTTTTACTTGTAATGGAGTATTCCTACACTCTAGTAGTTCTTCTTTTACTAAAGTACAAGATCTGTTTACTTCTTCCACCTCTGGGAATCACTCTGATAAGATGTATAAAGAATGCAGGACTCGCCATGTGCCAAGTGAGCTGTGGTTCTCTGGGTTAATGGTGTGGTTGTAGAGCAGTTTACCTCTGACCTGTAAGGAGCAGGTGTTAGTTGTAAAATCTGTCAGCTGAGCTCCCCCCTGGTGTTAACTACCCCAGGAGGACAGGCCAGGCGTAAGCCCTGCGCTAATTGTACATCAATGCTCAGCTTTACAATAGGTAATCTCTACCAGGTGCTGTCATTCATGCGAACATGGCCATGTGATCATATAGAACTTCCATGGACACCATGAATATAGAATGTTGAGGCATTCCACACACACACACACACACACACACACACACACACACACACACACACACACACACACACACACACACACACACACACACACACACACACACACACACACACACACACACTGTGCCTGCTTGGATCAAATCCAGGCACAAAGACCTTGTTCTATTCTGGACTCTTTTTCAAGCTAGTTGCGCTTGGACACTAATTATTAGAGATTTACAACAAGCAGTATAATTGATTGACTTAATTGAAAACAGTGCGCATGGTCATTATTAACTACCTCTTTAAAGTGTAGAAGTGGATCAGGTGGCTGGAGTGAGAGAGACTAGTTAAAGTATGTCTGTGCAGACTAAACGTGTGGTACCTTATTTCCTTATGACCATGACTAAAAGAGACGGTATTAAAAAACAGCGTTGTCTCAGTTTCGTTAGTTAGCAGCTCTTCATTAGCATTGAATTAGCTCGTATTAAGTGCTCGTATACTGCCTTCTGGTATGCTAAACAACATGTATTTCTGCATTTGGTTTTTTATTTGTTTGGGTTTAATGGCCATGGTGCAGTCACAATAAAAGGGTTCTCCGTCTCGGCAGATGTGTGTACTTTCTGCTGTCCTGATATCAGTGGAACGTTTCGTTCCACCATTATAGAGCTGGGATAGCAAGCAGGCATATTTTTGTGTAGTGGTTCCTCGGTCCAAGTCGCATTGACGGAATAGCAAGCCAATTGGCCAATGAAGAGTGGAATGCACATACTGGGGTGTATGTCGTTGATATCGAAATGCCACGATTCATTCACGTTACAATATGGCAGTGTCTTGATGCGTAACCAGTGAAGGGAGTGATGGAGCTGTGCAGTATGGGAGAAAAGATTGTAAACCACCCTGGAGCAAATGTGTTATTTACTACATGGGCTACACTGAAAAAAACTGAAACCATCCATTTAATATTAATATTATAATAATATTAATTAATATTATTATTATTATTAATAATTTATTAATATTATTTATTAATAATATTAAGTTTAGATGCAAAATATTAGGTTCAACTTAATATCATTTCTTTCAACTCACCTAATACAGGTATGTGAAATTTGTTGACATAATACACTTAATTAAAGTCAAAGTTTCAGTTTACACTGTATAAATACAAATTTAATAAATAGAAGATCCTTTGAGATAATAAGCATGACGTTTTAAATCCCTGGATGGTGTAGTTTAGTTTTATTAGAGGTCTGGGATTTACCCAGCGATAAAAGGATAACGAGAACATTTGCCAATATTTAGCATCACTACCTCAGTTTAGAAGTGGCATTCTTTCCAGTTAAACACATATTCCCTAAGCTTAGCTATTTTTAATGTTTCCCACCCTGGGTATGACTTAGATCAAACAGGCTGTCACATTAACAACATCAATGACATTACTCAGTGACACACAGTAACAAGGGGTCAGTGAACATCCCATACAGTACAGCTGCATGCCATGCCAACCAGCTATATTTTATTTGCATTTCACTCGGCATTTCACTTGTTACAAACTCCTGGGAAACAATGTACGATATGATTTTATCACGGTCATTTATTGTGAATTGGCAGATGATAATATTGGCTTGAAGTTGGTTATTTAGGTTAGGATGAAGTTCCATCCATCCATCTTCTCCCGCTTTTCCGTCAGGCTCGCGGAGGTAACAGCTCCAGCAGAGAGCCCCAAACTTTCCTTTCCCTGGCCACATCAACCAGCTCTGACTGGGGGATTCCAAGGCGTTCCCAGGCCAGCGAAGAGATATAATCCCTCCACCTGGTCCTAGGTCTACCCCTTGGTCTCTTCCCAGCTGGACGTGCCTGGAACACCTCCCTAGGGAGGCGCCCAGGTGGCATCCTCAATAGGTGCCCGAACCACCTCAACTGGCTCCTTTCAACGCGAAGGAGCAGCGGTTCTACTCCGAGTCCCTCCCGGATGACTGAACTTCTCACCTTATCCCTAAGGGAGATGCCAGCCACCCTGCGGAGAAATCCCATTTCGGCCGCTTGTATCTCTGATCCCGTTCTCTCGGTCATGACCCATCCTTCATGACCATGGGTGAGGGTAGGAACGAAGATGGCCCGGTAGACAGAGAGCTTTGCCTTCTGGCTCAGCTCTCTTTTCGTCACAACGGTGCGGTAAAGCGACTGCAGTACCGCTCCCGCTGCTCCGATTCTCCGGCCCTTCTCACGCTCCATTGTTCCCTCACTCGAGAACAAGACCCCGAGATACTTGAACTCCTTCACTTGGGGTAAGGCTTCATTCCCTACCTGGAGTGGACAGTCCATCGGTTTCCTGCTGAGAACCAGGGCCTCAGATTTGGAGGTGCTGATCCTCATCCCAGCTGCTTCACACTCGGCTGCGAACCGATCCAGTGAGTGCTGAAGGTCACAGACCGATGAAGCCATTAGGACCACATCATCTGCAAAAAGCAGTCCAATCCTTAGCCCACCGAACTGCAGACCCCTTCCCCCACGACTACGCCTCGAAATCCTGTCCATGAATATCACAAACAGGATTGGTGACAAAGCGCAGCCCTGGCGGAGGCCAACCCTCACCGGAGATCGGTCTGACGTGCTGCCGAGGACCCGGACACAGCTCTCGCTTTGAGAGTACAGAGATTGGATGGCCCTGAGTAGAGACCCCCTCACCCCATACTCCCGCAGCACCTCCCACAGTATCTCCCTGGGAACCCGGTCATACGCCTTCTCCAAATCCACAAAGCACATGTAGACCGGATGAGCGTACTCCCAGGCCCCCTCCAGGATCCTTGCGGGGGTGAAAAGCTGGTCCGTCGTTCCACGACCAGGACGAAAACCGCATTGTTCCTCTTCAATCTGAGGTTCGACAATCGGCCGGACCCTCCTTTCCAGCACCTTAGAGTAAACTTTCCCGGGGAGGCTGAGTAATGTGATGCCTCTGTAATTGGCAAACACCCTCTGATCCCCCTTTTTAAAAAGACGAACCACCACCCCGGTCCGCCACTCCTTCGGTACTGTTTCCGACTTCCACGCAATGTTGATGAGACGTATCAACCATGACAGTCCCTCAACACCCACAGCCTTCAGCATTTCTGGGCGGATCTCATCCACCCCCGGGGCTTTGCCACTGTGGAGCTGTTTAACTACCTCAGTGACTTCCCCCCGTGAGATTGGAATTGATCCCCCTTCATACTCCAGCTCCACCTCTAACATAGAGTGTGGAGTTATCGGATTCAGGAGTTCCTCAAAGTGTTCCTTCCACCGCCCTAACACACTATCAGTTGAGGTCAACAGCGTCCCATCCTTACTGTACACAGCTTGGATGGTTCCCTGCTTCCCCCTCCTGAGGTGTCGGATGGTTTTCCAGAACAACTTTGGTGCCGACGGAAATTCCTTCTCCATGGCTTCTCCGAACTTCTCCCACCACGCTGCTTTGCCTCGGCCACGGCTGAGGCTGCTGTACCCAGGGATAACATATCCCGGAAGGCCTCCTTCTTCAGTCGGACGGCTTCCCGGACCACCGGTGTCCACCACGAGGTTCGAGGGTTAGCGCCCCTTGAGGCACCTAAGACCTTAAGACCACAGTTCCCCGCAGCAGCTTCGGCAATAGAGGCTTTGAACACCGCCCACTCTGGTTCAATGTCCCCAGCCTCCACAGGGATGCCTGAAAAGCTCCACCGGAGGTGTGAGTTGAAGGCCTCCTGGACTTGGGACTCCTCCAGACGTTCCCAGTTCACCCGCACTACACGTTTTGGCTTACCAGGTCTGTCCAGAGGCTTCCCCTGCCACTCGATCCAACTCACCACCAGATGGTGATCAGTTGACAACTCCACCCCTCTCTTCACCCGAGTGTCCAAAACATACGGCCTCAGGTCCGATGATAACGATAACGATAACAAAATCGATCATGGACCTTCTGCCTAGGGTGCTCTGGTACCACGTACACTTATGAGCATCCTTATGTTCGAACATGGTGTTTGTTATGGTCAGTCCATGACTAGCACAGAAGTCCAGTAACAAACCACTACTCTGGTTCAGATCAGGGGGGCCGTTCCTCCCAATCACGCCCCTCCAAGTGTCTCCATCATTGCCCACGTGTGCGTTGAAGTCTCCCAGCAAGACTAAGGAGTCCCTTTCAGGAGCCCCATACAGGACTTCTTTCAGGGTCTCCAAGAAGGCCGAATACTCTGAACTGCTGTTTGGTGCATAAGCACACACAACAGTCAGATCCCCCCCATGACCCGCAGGCGTAGGGAGGCGACCCTCTCGTCCACTGGGGTAAACTCCAACAAAGCAGCACTCAACCGGGGGCTTGTGAGTATCACCACACCCGCTCGGCGCCTCACACCTTGGGCAACTCCGGAGAAGAATAGAGTCCAACCCTTATCCAGTAGTAAGGTTCCAGAGCCGATGCTGTGCGTAGAGGCGAGCCCCACCAGATCCAACTGGTAACGCTCCACCTCCCGCACAAGCTCTGGCTCCTTCCCCCCCAGAGAGGTGACATTCCACGTCCCCAAAGACAGCTTCTGTCGCCTGAGTCTGGTCCGTCGAGACCCTCTGCTTTCACTGCCACCATTCTGGCAGCGCACCTGACCCCATTGTTGTTTCCCGTAGATGGTGGGCCCGCGGGACGGAGAAGCGGAGGTGTTGCCCACGTTGCTTTTTCGGGCTGTGCTTGGCCGGGCTCCGTGGCAAGCCCGGCCACCAGACGCTCGCTGACGAGTCCTCCTTCTGGGCCTGGCTCCAGAAGGGGACCCCGGGCTTCCTCCGGGCCGGGTATCCTCGCTTTCACGTGTGTTATTCATGAGTTCTTTTTGAACCAATCTTAGTCTGGCCCCTTACCTGAGACCAATTTGCCATGGGAGACCCTACCAGGAACACAAGGTTCCAGACAACACAGTCCCCAGGTTCATCGGGGCACACAAACCTCTCCACCACGATAAGGTGCTGGTTCTCGGAAAGGGTTAGAATGAAGGATGAAGTTATCTAATCAATTTCACAATGCATCATATCTGTGCGTCAGAGTTGGACAGGAGATAAACATCCAAGCCAGTGCTCAACGTTTTTCTAATGATAAGCCCTCTAAGTTAAGGGGTGTGTTTGATGACATAGTTACATATTGTATCAAAACACACATACCACATGATGTGTGTGTGTTCTCTTCTCCCACATGCAATTTAGTGTTTGTGACTCAGGGGTCTTATCTTCAGTAATAACACCTCTGTGACATTATTACAGAGAAGCGGTGCTCTGTCTTACAGGGTTTTTTAAAAGGCAACATTCAGCTCTTCACTGGTATGTTTGTCAAAATGTTCATAAAGTGCATTATTCTAATTTCCCAAATGTGTAGAGCTTTTTGGATGGGATTACTCACAGCATTTGAAGGACAAAACCAGCCAGATTGGACAAAATGTCAGAGCTGTACTGATCTGACAAATAATCACTTAAACATGTATATTTTAGAACACCGATCATTTTTTGGGAAGTTTACTAGCTTTTATATAGTATCTAATTGATTTTCCTGTAGTTGACGAAATTTTTCAGCCCAATAGACTAGCTACTGTCAGATTCAAGCTCAGGCTTATTTGTGAGCCTTCTAGCTGACTCAAATACTACCAGTTGATGGTAAGCTGAAAAAGAGTCCAACAAATGAGCAAGAACTATTTGAAATGTGGCAAGGTCAGGTTTTCAACCACAGCTCACTAATACAAAACACATTCTGGGGTAAATGGCTGTATTGTTTATTCCACAAAGGTCAATAAAATACACTTTTACTCTTTGGAGCAAGACCTTAAGTGATTGTCTCAGACAGGTTGTCAAATTAATGAACATTTCAAGCATTACTTACATTACTCTTAAAAGGGAATTGAGGGTATTTCAGCGTGAAATAATGGAACTCAACTCGAGTTCATATCGGAGAGATTTCAGGTTTTTCCAGCGTTTGCAGCTTGCCACAGGATAGTTTCATAATAGCAGCATATTTCTCCATCTGGCCACATGGTCCAACATTGAAGTTGTTGTCAGAACAGTCTGCAGGTGTTTTCCAGCCGTGTCACGGATCCACTACAAAGTGTAAGGGACAGAAAAGGTAGAAGAGAGAGTGCCACCTGCATGTTTCTGTTGGTGTAGATTTAATTAGAAATATTTTGAAGTATGCACGTAATCCATCAGAGGCTGTCCGGGCCAGGCCTCCACTTCTCTCCTCCCTGCAGCTAACACATTCTATTATGGAATCTGAGAATGATAAATGGAGCTGGAAACTGTGAGGCAGTCAAACACCCCTGTCACTCCCACGCTTCTTTATCTCAGCTCTTGGTAGCATCCTCACACCCCTGGTTCCTATCTTTCAACAGTGGCAGTTGTAAGAGGGAGATTACATTGGCTTTTTCTTCGTTTTATAAAAAAATTTGGTTTGCATGTTTGTCTAATATTTGGATGTACATGGCAACTAATCTGCAATGACCGAACTTCTGTATTGGACAACCCATAACTTTCAACAGGACAGTGGGAGTATGCATTACTCATTGATATTATGATGTTCTCTTAGAGGTGGTTGTGCTTTCCTATCACGTTCTATTGAGTTCTACTTAACCTTCAAAGAAGTATTCCAATATGTTTCAACCTGGTGTATTTAGATGCAAACGTTGAACTCACCAGTGTCCTTGTTTCCCATAAAATGTACAATGCAAAGGTGAGTGCAAGGTTAGCATGACCCATGGAGTCAGCTTTTCTCCATTTTCCATCCAAGGAACATAATTACATTTCATTTTACATTAAAGCATTAATGTAATCACATGTTGATTTAAGTCCGCCCTGGCCACAATGGTATTAAAGAAGCACGACTTGAATAATTGCTCATGTCATAACATCCCTAGCACAGTCTGATAAACTGCTCCCAGTTGGCC